>NC_090725.1:135770495-135895495 GCF_036898095.1 Palaemon carinicauda | reverse complement strand
GACTATGAAGCGCAAAGTAGGAGATGATGAATGGAGAAGTATTGAATTAAAAGCTCAAGATAGAGACAACTGGCGAAATCTAACCGTGGCCCTTTGCCTCAATAGGCGTAGGAGGAGATGATGATGATGATGGAGGAAAAGAGCAATAATGTTATAAAATCTATCATCATAATGCTGATGATATTTTACATTCAAATACTACTCTGTATTGTTAGAGAGAATAAAGATATATGAAGCAATGGTGATACATACAATATTTACAAATAATAAAAAGTTTCGTGTAATAAAGGAAAAATATATGAATCAGATAGAGGTTAAACAGCACAAGATTATAGAAGGAATATATGAACGTTACAACTACACCTTATTGGGGGTTAATAGCAGAAAATTGTTCCCCCTATGTGACTCTTCTGGGTCATATAAATACTCGCCTTGTTCGCTAAATAAAGTTAGTTATTGATTCATATCTACTTTAGGCACATCAACTGTTACCTCAAAAACAAAAGTAAATCAAAAGAACTAACAAGGATATAGAAATCCAATAAAGAAGTGTTACATGAAAGAAATTTGAAGAAAGAGTATTGTTAATCAAATATTTCCTTTTATAGTGGAAATATGAAAAAAAAACCTACCAAGTAGAAATTTCAAAGGCAAGAAATTACTATTAAAAAGGATAAATGAGTCTACCCACATAGTATGTGGAAATGTAAATGATCATGAACCCGAGTGGCTAAGGTTTGTTGTAAACTTCGCTCTAATCAAGGAAGAAGACGAGAACGGAGTAGAATAATATCATAATAATTACACTATTAAGGATATCAAAGAAACAAATAAAGTGGCAAAGTAAAATCTGGTAAAGTAGAAATGATAACAGGTTAAGAAATAGAAGGTGTAGCTGAAAGCGTAAAAGATAAGCATATGCTGGATCGACAACGCTTTAATATGTGATCATATACAGTAGATCGTGAGAAAAGACTTGACATAAATATCAAATATTCATCCTATCAGAGATTGTTTCAGAAGTGTAAAGAGGTGAAAATCCTGTCATAGCACAAAAGGAACTTAAACTAGTATAAAAGTGGAACGGACTCTTTAAAACAATTACTACGGAGAAAAAATATTTGAAAACAAATAAGCATGGAGATCGAAGGAAATAAGTAATTGGAAAATGAATAAGGTTACAATTTGGAGGCATCAAAGAAAGGTCGACTTACGATCTCACCAACTCTGAATGCAGTGATTGACCATGCTCCATACATGGGAGAACCAACTGGATTCGGTAAGTGAGACTGGAAAGATTTTATTTAGAAATAATGGAAGAAAAAAAGACTATACTAGTAAATGAAATCAATAAAAAAAGCAATGATGTCATTAAATGTTCAGTAGGAAAAACAAAAAGTATTTAAATTTAGGATAAAGTATCCGTAAGACAATCTCTGATGAAGAAAAGTGACAAAGTTAACATCAGTAAAAAAAAGACGTAAGTTTGATACTGAATTATGTGACTGAATCTCCAATATTTGTAGATGACATAATATTCCCAACAGGAAGGAAGGAACGAAGAAGTAGAATTGCTATAAGTAATGACCCTAGCTATTATCACTAACTAAAAACGATAGAGAATTATAATAGTTAACAAAGGAAAGAGAATGAAGGACGAAGAGATTAAAACAAAAGTGTAGAAGGTATTAGAAATTATAATAAAGGAGTATGATTATCTCGGACAATGGTACACAGAGAATGAGAGAAGACAAAGGTTTGAGTAAATTTTCATTGAAATAAGGATAGCCTACGTGAAAAAAAAAGAAGGAAGCAACGCATTGAAAGTTATAAAAGATGTAACAGCTGCTGTTACTATAATATTTCCAAGTTGATAAACTTAAAGTGATGTAAAAAAAAAAACGAAAAGAAACTCCTAAAATGCATACAAAACAGAATATCAAGGGGTCTATTTGACGAGCAAGTACTTTTTAGCATACTGGGGAATAATGGCAGGGAGATAAATATGGTCAGTGTTCTGTAGAGTAAATTGCAAATAATCTATATTATTGCATTACGTTAGCAATTCGTAAGAGAAAAAATCTTAAACAGCAAGATAATTGAAATTTAAGTCAAGAATGGAAAATGCTGGTATAAATGTTCACAACCCTATGTTAAACTAATGAGTACTGGCAATGTTGTCCTGTCTATGAAAACTAGTTAAATATGTTTGCAGGATATTAAATGAAAATTGGAGAAAATTAAATTACTTAAAGAACAGAACATAAGAATGGATATGATGAAGACTCGAAGAACTTGTGGATTGCATTAAACGGAAAGGGAATGTACAAGACCACAACATGTTATTGAGAGCAATATATTATCACTAGTGTACGCAACCCGTCTAAAATGATGGCTAAATTTTTAGATAAATATGGACACACGCGCACGGTCGCGCACACAGATTCAACCCTTCCCATCCCCTCCCCCTTTATGCTAGTTCGGAAATTTGTGGGAGATTGTACATCTCGGGGCACCCCCTCTCACTAGAGTTTGATTACTTCATCTCCGCCTGTCGCTCAGCATGGCTGGAAATTTGTATATATATATATATATATATATACTGTGTATATATATATATATATATGTGTGTGTGTACTGTATATATATATATATATATATATTTATATATATATATATATATATACAGTATATATATATATATATATATATACTGTATATATATCTATCTATATATATATATATATATATATACATATATATATATATATATATATGTATATATAAATGCCTCTCTATTCAGGGCTCATTTATCCTTTGCCTTACACATACTCCGAATAGTCTGGTCTATTCTTTCCAAATACTCCTTTGTCCTCGTGCATCTGACAACGTTTATATGGCCGAAAATTTCTTCTTCATTCAAGGATTTAACTATTACACTATAAATGCTTAGTGGCTATATTCCTCATGGTAAATAAAGAAGAGACTCTTTAACTATGGTAAGCAGCTCTTCTAGGAGAACGACATCCCAAAAGCAAACCATTGTTCTCTAGTCTTGGGTAGTGTCATAGCCTTTGTACAATGCTTTTCAATGTCTTGGGTTAGAGTTCTCTTGCTTGAGGGTACACTTAGGCAAACTATTCTAATTGTTTCCTTATATCAATTTCTTCATTGGGCTATTATCCCCGTTGGGCCTTTGGGCTTATAGTATCCTGCTTTTCCATCTATGGTTGCAGTTTAGCAAGTAATATATATATATATATATATATATATATATTTATAAATCCTTCTTGTGACTCCGGTCCCGAGGAAGTGCAAATTCGATATTAAGAGGTATTTATGGCTTATATGAATATATTCCTTTCTGAGTGGTGATACCTTAACGTAGTGAAAGGGTTTTCGTATCGTCATGACCAGCAAAGCTTTACTAGGCAGGGCCACCTATACTTGGTTGGTTTGATGTGAGTGATCTGACGAAAATCTCCTACCATCACCAATTCCCAGTTGGCCAGCATAGTGATGAAAACTTGCCAAACCTCAGACATGAATAAAGGCATGCCTAAGGCCTTCGTCTCGCAGGGGACTAGAAAAGGTTGCATTTGTTGTTATATATATATATATATATATATATATTGTATATATATGTACATATATATAGAATATGTGTGCGTGGTTTTGTGTTTTACAAAGTGATATTAAAGTCTGCTAAATTTAGCTATAATGGGATACAATTCTTAACAAGTAAAAATTATCAATTTGGACTATCATAGACAATATTTTTTCATAAAATCATTAGCTACATTTCCGGAAGATAAGATTAGTGTAATCTAACCCTAAACAATTGGAGGAGGAAACATCAGTTTCAATGTAGCCTTAGATTACAACTGTTACTTACCCGATATATATATATATATATATACAGTATATATACATATATATATATATATATACAGTATATATATACATATACTGTATATATATATATATAAATATATATATATATATATATACATACATACATACACACACACATATATATATATATATATAAGTATATATACATACATATATATATATATATATATAAGTATATATATATATAAGTATATATATATATATATAAGTATATATACACACACACACACACACATATATATATATATATATATTTATATAAAGTATATGTAGTATAATCCTGTATTCCTTTTATAAGTGGAATTTGATATGTCATTTAACCCATTGACATGACCTCCACAGCTGCCTAACAACCAGTTACATAATACAATGTGTAGGTCAATAGAGACTCAGTGGCTCTTTAATGGAGCACATCTTCCTTCATATCGTTGCTGAGAATTCAATCCATGATCTTCTTGCTTTCTTGGTGAGGATGATATCGATTACACCTAACAGGGGGTGGCTCCAGAAATGCACAACACAACAGTCATTGACAATAGACATGCGCTTAAGAATTGAATCATGGAACTCAGCTTCTGGAAAGACTCCTGCTGCAATATTGATTTTATAGCCTACACACAGCAGTACATGAAACTGCGTCATTCATCACTACCTTGCACATTATCTTGTAGGCTACTAACTGGATATCAAGGCCATCCCTTTCTGATATTTCTTTCACTCAGTCTATATAATCAATCCTAGGCCTTCATCTAACCCTGGCTGTAAATGTTTTGAATTATATACTCTTTCCAATAATGTTTTGTCAGCCATTCTTTCCATATGACCAAACCACCTCAAAATACTCTGATCCACCATTTCACTTCACCTAAGATTTTCACCATTTCTACCATATACTACACTAACGGTTTATCTTAGTAGCTTCAGTTGTTTTTATATTCACATTCAACATCCACACTTCTTTGTGTAAAGGAAATAGGGCTCAACCTTTTTTTACTTTTCTACCTTGGGTTACCAGACAATTCAAGTATCTTACAAATATTTTTTGCTTACATCCTTGCTATCTCTCTTGCTTCATCTAGTCTTTTATTCACCTCTTTGCTCATGTTGCCTTCATGGATTCACCTAACTTAATTAGATGTTCTCTCAAGGCTTCTACGTCTTCTAAGTTCGCAACATATATGCCCAATTTAGTATCGTCGTCTTATTTGGCTACTCTACTAGTTAATCCTAAATCTATGTCGTTAATGTAAATCAGAAATAGTAATTGGTCAAGGACAGATCTTTGAGGTACTCCGCTTGTAACAGCTGCCCACTCTGAGGTTTGTACGAGGACCCAGTTAGGTGATAACTGGGAGGCGAGGTGAATGCAACTAACTTTATAAAATAGACATCGAGCTTAAATATTACAACTTGCGAGCAAGAATGTCACAAAAATTCAAACAACATTAGACATGAACTATTAAGTTTATACAGGTTGGTTTATTAACAATGCACGGAAGAGCGAGGGATAATATAACAATTAAGACTGTTACAGTGTACGAGCGTGTATGAAACACGTGCGGTTTATGGTTCCCCCCCCTCTAAAAGTCACATACATGTGAAATAGGGTGCCCTGTTCTTGATAGGTGTACCGTAGGCGGGTTATCTGGCAAGATATATGCAGGTTTTAGGCAATCAGTGGAGACTCGGTCTTCTTTGCCACGCATGTTAAGCAAGGATGCTTTCGGTGCACGACGGATCACAAGGAAAGGGCCCATGTAAGGGGGCATTACTGGTGGCTTGCTGGTATCATTGCACAGGAAAATGTGCGTTGCCGAGTGCAGATCTGTCAGTATGTGTTGCTTAGCTTGGGGCTTGTAAGAAGTCTGGCAGCACTGGAGATTGTCGGAGGAGGTTGCAGACGGAAAAAAAAATTGGCAGGGATGACCAATGGGTCTCCATACACCATTTCAGCTGCCGAGATATCCAGGGAGTCTTTAAGAATGATCCTTAGTCCAAGGAGGACCCAGAGAAGCTGGATAAACCAGTTGTAGTCCTTGCAGCGGGACATCAAAGCTGCTTTGAGGGTGCAATGAAAATGTTTAACCATTCCATTAGCAGCAGGGTTGTAAGGGGTTGTCTGATGTAGGGTGATTCCCAGGAAGTATGCTAATGATGTCCACAATTGAGAAGTGAAGGTGGTACCCCTATCAGAAGTAATATGCTCAGGGATACCAAATCTCCCTATCCATCCTGGGAGTAAGGCAGATGTACATGAGGCGGACATTGCAGAATCCATGGGAATGACTTCAGGACAATAAGTGGAGTGCTCGATGATGGTAAACCGGTAATGATATCCTTGTGATGTGGGTAGGAGCACAACTACGTCGACGTGAATATGGGCAAACCGATGGTGAGGTTGAGGAAAGGTGCCTCTCCTGAATCCGTGTGTCGATGTACTTTCGAGGTTTGGCACAAAGTACAGGTGCAGACCCAATCCTTAGCATCCTTAGTAATGCCGCCAAATGAACTTCATCTTCAATACCTGTGCAGTAGAATGGCACAAGTGATGTGAATGGTCATAATTGAAATCAAACACCTGTCGGCGCATGGGAGCAGGTATCCAAGGTCTAGGTCTACCAGTACTGATGTCACAGTTGAGGGTGGTATTGGAGTCGTAGAGAGGGACGTCCTCTCAACGGAGGGATGTGCAGGATGTCCTACAGTCTTGGCACTATGGATCTTTTCGTTGGGCTTCAGCCAAGGCGTTATAATCCAATCCCAGGTGAATGGTGGCTAATGTGTTTCTTGACAAGGCATCAGCAATGGTATTCATTTTTCTAGAGACGTTTGGAAGAGTACAATTGTATTCAGCCACGGCAGAGAGATGTCGGCGATGCCTGGCGGACCAGGCGTCGGACTGTCGAGTGAAGACGTACATCATAGGCATGTGGTCTTTGCATTCAACGAAGAGCATACATTCCAAGAAGTGGCGAAAGTGACGGACAGCCAAAGTGCATCGCTAGTAATTAGCGGTCGAAGGTAGAGTAGCAAGATTCCGCCTTGGATGGTTTTCTACTGAAGAAGGCCAGTGGGTGGGTTGAGCCATTCCCCACCTGTTTCAGTACTGCCTCAATAGCGGCATCGCTGTCATTGGTGAAGAGGAGATGTGCATTTGGCATGGAAATAGTGAGAGCAGTAGTTGATAGAGCATTCTTTGCCTTGTAGAAGGCTGCTTCTTGAAGGGGGACTACACTTCTGGTCTTTTGGCTTGCCCTTGAAGGAGGCATAGTTGGAGGCAAGAGTGGCAGTGATGGCTGGCAGGAATCGGTGATGATAGTCATTCATGCCCAAGAATTCTTGCAGTGCTTTGATGGTCGAGGGCATAGGGAAGTTCTGAATTGCTGCTAACTTCTCAGGGAGGGGGTGGACTCTTTCAGGAGTGATGCGGTACCCTAAGAACGATACTTCATTGGCGCCAAAGGTACTCTTGTCTTACTGGACTGCAAGGTTGTTCTTTTGTAGGTGGTCGAGCACGATTCGTAGATGATGGAGGTGTTCTTCTTTGGAGGAAGAGAACAAAAGTCATGTCATCCACGTAGCATACACTGAAGGGGAGGTCCCTGAAGATGCATTTCATGAGAAGTTGAAAAGTGGCCCCAACATAACGAGGGCAAAAACAGGAGTAATTGAAGGTGTATGTACTGAACGGGTTGGCAATGGGGGTCTTGGGATGTCTTCTTGGTTCATGGGCACCTGATAATACACCTTCAGGAGGTCGAGCGTGAAGACAACTTTTCCTTTGTGCAAGTAGGAGGTCACGTCAGCGATGTTTGGGAGGGGGTAGTGATCCGGTTCCATCTCCAACCAGCCCCTCCAAGAGTACGAGCGTGTATGAAACACGTACAGTACAGGTTTCTTCATTGATTACAACTCTCTGTTTCTGTAACTCTGTTTGGCAACCAATCTTCGGTCCATTCAGCTGGCTTATCAATGATGCTCTAGTTTTACCGATAATCTTTTTTCTTGATGGTCTTTTTCAAAAGTCATTTGAAAGTTTAGGCATATGATGTCTATTGCCCTGCTTTTGCTATAAAGGCCAAACATGCTGTGGAAGAATTTTAACAGATTTGCCACACAGGATTTCTTTTGTCTAAAACCATGTTGGGTGTCTATCAGAAGATTGTTTTTATTTGTACATTCTACTATTGAATCTACAATAATTTATTAAGAAATTTTGCAAGGCACTGAAGTTAGACACGAGGATCTGTTATTGGTAGGTTCTTTTGGTCTCTTCTTGTAACATTGCCTAGTTTCCATCCTTGTGGTGCTTTTCTTTCATTGCTGTCTTTCAGACCATTTTGTAAAAGTGTGGGGTTATATCTTTTACTAGTTCTATAATGTCTCTTGTATGAATATGCCCCCTGTGGCCGCGGGGGCATATAAAAATTAGAATAGCGCCAACGTTATCCCTGCGTGTCGTATGAGGCGACTAAAAGGGACGGGACAAGGGGGCTGGGAACCCCCTCTCCTGTAAAAAATTCCTGCGAGACATCGACAAGGAGATGGAGCTGGGGGGAGAGTGACTGCTCCCCGCACTCTAGTTTTGGGGTGTCTGAATGTGCGTGGATGTAGTACGATAGAGAGTAAAAGATGTGAGACTGGAAGTATGTTTAGAAGTAGAAGGATGGATGTATTGGCCTTGTGTGAGACAAAGATGAAAGGAAAGGGTGAAGTGATGTTTGGTGAAATGTCTGGTAGAGTGTCTGGGATTGAAAGGGGAAGAGCGAGAGAGGGTGTGGCGTTATTGCTGAGTGAATGGATGACAGGTAAAGTAGTGGAATGGAAGGAGATATCATCTAGGTTAATGTGGGTAAGGGTTAGGTTGGGTAGGGAATGTTGGGCGTTTGTCAGTGCGTATGGGCCAGGTAGTGAGAAAAGTGAAGAAGAGCGGAATGAGTTCTGGAATGATTTAACTAGGTGTGTAGAAGGACTGGGTAGAAGGAATTATGTAGTTGTTATGGGTAACTTAAATGCTAGAGTGGGCGCTGGAGAGGTAGAAGGTGTCATTGGTAAGTATGGCATACCAGGTGAAAATGAGAGTGGTTAGAGACTGGTAGACATGTGTGTTGAACAAGAGATGGTAATAAGTGCTAGCTTCTTTAAAAAGAAAGATAAAAATAAGTATACATGGGTAAGAGTGGCAAATGGAAGAGTAGTAGAAAGGGCATTAATGGATTATGTGTTGGTAACTAAAAGAATGTTTGGAAGATTGAAAGACGTGCACGTGTATAGGGGTATGGCTAACGGTATGTCTGATCATTTTTTGGTGGAAGGAAAATTAGTTGTAGCAAAAGAGTGGGGGAATAGAGTAGGTGGATGTAAAAGGGAGGTAGTGAGGATTGAAGAGCTAATAAAACCGGGGGTAAAAAGTAAATATCAGGAAAGGTTGAAAATGGCATATGATGAGGTGAGAGTAAGAGAAACTGGTAATTTAGAGGAGGAGTGGAAGTTAGTAAAAGAAAATTTTGTTGGGATTGCAAGTGATGTATGTGGTAAGAAGGTTGTTGGAGGCAGCATGAGGAAGGGCAGTGAATGGTGGAATGAAGGAGTGAAGGTGAAAGTGGAAGAGAAAAAGAGGGCTTTTGAAGAATGGCTGCAGAGTAATAGTATAGAGCAGCATGAAAAATATAGAGAGAAAAAGGTGGAAGTAAAGCGCAAGGTACGTGAGGCAAAGAGGGCAGCTGACCTGAGGTGGGGTCAGGGATTGGGTCAGTCATATGAAGAGAATAAGAAGAAGTTTTGGAAAGAAGTGAAGAGAGTAAGGAAGGCTGGCGCAAGAATTGAAGAGACAGTGAAAGATGGAAATGGAAGGTTGTTAAAAGGAGAGGAGGCAAGGAAAAGGTGGGCGGAATATTTTGAAAGTTTGCTGAATGTTGAGGATAATAGGGAGGCAGATATAATTGCTGTTCCAGGTGTTGAGGTGCCAGTGATGGGAGATGAGAATGAGAGAGAGATAACAATAGATGAAGTGAGGAGAGCACTAGATGAAACGAGAGTAGGAAAAGCATCTGGTATGGATGGTGTGAAAGCTGAGATGTTGAAGGAAGGGGGTGTGACTGTACTTGAATGGTTGGTGAGATTGTTTAATATGTGTTTTGTGTTGTCAATGGTACCAGTAGATTGGGTTTGTGCATGTATTGTACCACTATATAAGGGTAGGGGAGATGTGCATGAGTGTTGTAATTCAAGAGGTATTAGTTTGTTGAGTGTAGTTGGAAAAGTGTATGGTAGAGTATTGATTAATAGGATTAAGGATAAAACAGAGAATGCAATCTTGGAAGTACAGGGTGGTTTTAGAAGAGGTAGGGGATGTATGAATCAGATTTTTACAGTTAGGCAGATATGCGAGAAATATTTAGCAAAAGGTAAGGAGGTGTATGTTCCGTTTATGGATCTGGAGAAAGCATATGATAGAGTTGATAGGGAAGCAATGTGGAATGTGATGAGGTTATATGGAGTTGGTGGAAGGTTGTTGCAAGCAGTGAAAAGTTTATACAAAGGTAGTAAAGCATGTGTTAGAATAGGAAATGAAGTGAGTGATTGGATTCCGGTGAGAGTGGGGCTGAGACAGGGATGTGTGATGTCGCCGTGGTTGTTTAACTTGTATGTTGATGGAGTGGTGAGAGAGGTGAATGCTCGAGTGCTTGGACGAGGATTAAAACTGGTAGGCGAGAATGACCATGAATGGGAGGTAAATCAGTTGTTGTTTGCGGATGATACTGTACTGGTAGCAGACACAGAAGAGAAGCTTGACCGACTAGTGACAGAATTTGGAAGGGTGTGTGAGAGAAGGAAATTGAGAGTCAATGTGGGTAAGAGTAAGGTTATGAGATGTACGAGAAGGGAAGGTGGTGCAAGGTTGAATGTCATGTTGAATGGAGAGTTACTTGAGGAGGTGGATCAGTTTAAGTACTTGGGGTCTATTGTTGCAGCAAATGGTGGAGTGGAAGCAGATGTACGTCAGAGAGTGAATGAAGGTTGCAAAGTGTTGGGGGCAGTTAAGGGAGTAGTAAAAAATAGAGGGTTGGGCATGAATGTAAAGAGAGTTCTGTATGAGAAAGTGATTGTACCAACTGTGATGTATGGATCGGAGTCGTGGGGAATGAAAGTGAGGGAGAGACAGAAATTGAATGTGTTTGAGATGAAGTGTCTAAGGAGTATGGCTGGTGTATCTCGAGTAGATAGGGTTAGGAACGAAGTGGTGAGGGAGAGAACGGGTGTAAGAAATGAGTTAGCGGCTATAGTGGATATGAATGTGTTGAGGTGGTTTGGCCATGTTGAGAGAATGGAAAATGGTTGTCTGCTAAAGAAGGTGATGAATGCAAGAGTTGATGGGAGAAGTACAAGAGGAAGGCCAAGGTTTGGGTGGATGGATGGTGTGAAGAAAGCTCTGGGTGATAGGAGGATAGATGTGAGAGAGGCAAGAGAGCGTGCTAGAAATAGGAATGAATGGCGAGCGATTGTGACGCAGTTCCAGTAGGCCCTGCTGCTTCCTCCGGTGCCTTAGATGACCGCGGAGGTAGCAGCAGTAGGGGAGTCAGCATTATGAAGCTTCATCTGTGGTGGAAATGTGGGAGGTTGGGCTGTGGCACCCTAGCAGTACCAGCTGAACTCGGTTGAGTCCCTGATTAGGCTGAAGGAACATAGAGAGTAGAGGTCCCCTTTTTGTTGTTTCATTGTTGGTGTCGGCTACCCCCCAAAATTGGGGGAAGTGCCTTGGTATATTGATTGATTGATTGATTGATGAATATCATCTAGACCTGATGCCTGAGACTTACTGAGTCCCTTTATTTATTATTATTATTTATTTTTCTTTTACATCTTCCATTGTAAAAGTGATTCTGTTTAGTGGTTGTGTTTGATAGCTGGTTCGGGGAGGGTCGTTAATTCTTCCCTAGTGAATATGGTTGTGAAATATGCATTCAACAGTTTGGCTTTTATCAAATCATTTGTTATAAGATTATCCCCCGAGTTTCTTAATGGGCTAGGGTTTTTTTTTTTATTATTATTAGTTCTCTACTGTTTACATATGAAAATAGTTATTTCAGGTTTTCTCTTCTCTTCATTGACCTTGGAATTTCTAACTAATCTATTTACATTTCTTCTCAACTTTTTCGTGATAGAAAATTTCCCGAATTGAAAGCTAGGGATCCATTGATTTGTTTCTTGTATCTGCTTCTTATTGCATTGGCTATTTCTCTGTTGAACCATTAGGGTTGTGTAGTTCCATTTGGTAAAATTTTTTCATGTCGTATATATTATGCCCTTTTTCATTATGTATTTCTACAAAGGCATCCCATTCTATATCTATTTTCCCTGTTTCAACATATTTTGAATTTTTGGTGTATTCTTTCGGTTGTATCCAGCTATCCCGTATGTAGTCTAACTTTTTTTATTTTTTTTTATTTTTTTTATTTTCTGGTCTTTTAGATGAGGAATTTTTACCTGGAACCGAACTATTCTGTGATAAATTTTGTCAATATTTTCGCCTACTGAGACACTGTATACCAATTTTTCCTCTGCTTTCTCCATCTACCTCTGTCCCACACCTCACCACCGGTGGTTAATCCCTTTGATCGAAGGTCATCCTTGGTACAGTCCACCCACCTTTGGTTTGGTCTTCCTCTCCTTCTCGTTCCCTGTACCCCCATTTCCATCACTTTCCTCCCAATATACTGTTCATCTCTTCTCATGACATGACCGTACCACCTCAGTCTACTTTCTTGGATCTTATCTGATAGTTTCTAACCCTTGTGGTACCCCTAATTACTTCATTCCGTATCTTATCTCTTCTTGTCACCCCACACATCCATCTCAACATTCTCATCTCTGCTACATCCATCTTCTCTTCTGTCTTCAATATTGTCCACGCCTCCGCTCCAAACATCATTGCCGGTCTCACAACTGTTGAAGGGGTAATACTCTATGTTGAAAATTAGATAAACCCTATAGAAATTAAATTGGAAACTGAATATGAAGTGGCAGGTGTGAATGTTAACACCATTGGAAAAAAATATGCCCATACTAGTAATCTACAGACCAACACACCAATCGCAAGAACAGGACAAAGAGTTGTACAAACAGCTTAGACAAGGAGTGAGCAGTAAGCTATCTGTCCTATTTTTTTTTTTTTTTATTTCTGGTCTTTTAGATGAGGAATTTATACCTGGAACCTAACTATTCTGTGATAAATTTTGCCAATATTTTCGTCTACTGAGACACTGTATACTAATTCTTCTGCTTTTAGCATAATATCTAGTATGCTGTTTCCCTTATTTGGTTTATCAACCCACTGCTGGAGGAATTCATTGTTGATAAAGTATAGTAGCCTGTGTCCCTCTGAGTATGATGTAGAAGTCACTGTGCCCCAGTTTTCTGCTGCATTGAAGTCTTTCATTAGGACAGCTGGCTTACTGCTCACTCCTTGTAGGGGTATTTCTCTTTTTTTTTTTTTTATTGTTTATCACGGGAAGTTAGGTGATAACTGATGGATAGCATAAATGCAGCTAACTTTATTTCAACAGACAGCGAGCCTTTCATACAACAGTTTTAGTGTAAGGAAAGCACAAAAAAATCAAACAGATCAATGCAAGAAAAACAGACTATTAACAGAGAGGTGTAGAGTGAGTGCTATATACAATAAAGACAAATACCGTTACAATGTACGAGTATGAAACACATGCGGTACACCTCCTCAAGAGGTTTTCATGATTTTTTTTTTCGTAATTATTTCCTTTCTAGGTTCTGTCCTTGGTTTGATCTTGTTTTGTATTTTTTTGGGATACTAGTCCCATATTCTACAATATGTCTATGACCTCTTTGTTTCTTATTTCTAACTGTAAAGTCGCTATTAAGAGAGAGAGAGAGAGAGAGAGAGAGAGAGAGAGAGAGAGAGAGAGAGAGAATTGATGTCAATTATAAGGCGAACAGTGGTGAAATCGTATGAAATTTCTGTGATGCAAATTGCTCGTACACACACACTCTCTCTCTCTCTCTCTCTCTCTCTCTCTCTCTCTCTCTCTGAGAGTTATCACTATAATTTCGTTTATGATGCAAATTTCCCCAGTTTAACTCTTGATGGCCTTTTCATCCTTCCATCGCTCTCTCCTTTAGGTAACCATTGTCATGGATTTTTTACTTTCATATTTGGTATAATTCAATCTGTCCTGCTGTACTAAAAGAATTTTCAATACTAAAGGGAAACGCTTAACCATTCACAATGATTTATATCATTTGATCATCCACCCAATTGACTCAAAATCTGTACAGTAGGCTACTTTTCCATAATATTATCCTATTCACAATGATTACATGATGTTATAATGTCAAAAGTAAAACTTAATGCAAATTAAATAAAGCAAATAGAATGTCAACAATGAGAGACATGACTGAATATTATCCTCATCCTGCACGATAGAATATTCAAAACTTTGACAGGTCAAATCACTTTAGTGAGAGGCGTTGTTCAACTCAGTCAGTTATTGTCAGTCAGAGACTTCCAGGAAATCTGTCACTATTAATGATCTAACAGAAAAAAACAAGAAAATGGCTAAACAGGAATGCCTTATTGTGCTCTCGTCTTCCGATCTAGGTATAGTTTTTAGATTCATAATCTACTATTTCCCCACAACCACTATAGACCCAATAGTTTTTACTACAGGCGTAGGTTAACTTGCCTATGGTAGACCATTATATGATTATACTTTAATTTCCACTTGAACGTCGTATTCTTTTATTTTTCCAACTGATTATGTTCTTTTTTTTTTTGCATTTCTGTCCATTACTGATGGTGAAAACCTCTCGAATTCATTTTCCCATTCCTTGTACAATGTAACAGTAATGGGAAACCTAGGTTGGAAATAAAAAATGAACATATCACCTATTTTGTAACAGTATACATTGATAAATTATATCGTTATCTATTAGAAAATAATACGTGTTTCATGTGTCCTATTAGATAAAAATCCTACAATTACCCACATACTGCAACGAGAAACGTATAATGAACTGTTACAGGGATTCATTCATACCTAACTTGGTAGGTATTATTGTGGGTCCTTAACCTATACCCCACCTTTCCTCATTGCCATAAGACCTAAAACACTGGAATTGCCCTTAACCTAACCTTGCACATCATGTCTTAACGGGCAGGGGGCCAAACTTCCATCTCCCCATTAGTATAGAACGTTAACATATTCCTCATGAAGGTTTTGGAAGTACACTATAGCTACAGAGGAGCCATTTATTAGTGGAAGGGTTTACTTTGAAGTATATATTTTGAGTAGCTTTAGGTTTTTTGATAGGATTAGACATACCATATGCAATTCTTACGTGTAAAGCAGCTTTCTCTAGACCAAAGTCATTATACGATGAAATGAATTATGAAAGGTCCTGTTGAGAATAGGGTTCCACTGCAGTATAGGACCATAAAGGTAGCATTAACGTAAGTGACGAAATACATGTACTGTCAGGTTCTTAAGTTTTAGTCAGGGAGCAATGAAGTTATGAGTCAACCCATCATGTTAACGTTTCATAGCATAACTAGCAAGAGAATAAAGATAGAAAGAAACTGAAAATTGAATTAAGAACATAACTTTTCCATATAGCATTATGGTTACATGATTTGATAATGCCCAAGTGGATCTTCAAATCCTCAGAGGCTTAATATTTGGTATTTATTTACCCAAACACCGTTCGTCGTCATCCTGGTGATTTGTTTGTATCGATACGTAATGCAGACCTTTGATATTGATTAGGGGTATAACTTTTAGTCAAACTGGAACAACCATTCAAACTTTTAAGAAGGTAGTGTAACCATCTTGACTTCAGGCCGTGACAGAGTACAGTAATACCTTGAGATACGAGCTTAATGCGTTCCCGGACCCGAGCTCGAATGTCAATTTGCTCGTATCTTGGATCAATTTTTCCCATATAAAGTAACTAAAAGAAAAATTAATCCGTTTCCATCCAGTGAAAAAATACCTAAAAAATGGATTTTAATCAAAGTGAAGAATCCATTTTGGGGTGAGAGGGCCATGTCGTCCTGATGGAAGGGTTCCTATAGGTAGCCTTTTAAGGGATATTTTCTACAGTGATACTCCCAGGGAATTAAACCAAAAGTCTCCAAGATTTCAACTCCTGGCACGAGTATCCAGTAAAGGATATCGTATAATATCGGGACGTATTCTAGATACAACACATGGCAATCTTCACCCTGAATAGATTTAACGCTTCGATGTAAGGGGGAAGAGTAACAAAAGAAAAGGGTGCCATTCTAGGTACCCGGTGGATCTCCTTCCCTACTACTACAGCGACGCCATTCCTATTCTTGGCGTTAAGCGGAAATGGCCACAGATAAAGTAATTTTGAGAGGGATCAGCCAAAGGGTGGGTTCCATCAGGACGACATGGCCCGCTCACCCAAAAATAAATTTTTCACTTTGATCATAATCCGTTTTTTGGGCTCAGGCCATGTTGTGTTGATGGAAGTATACTAGAAAATCATCTTGAAATTACTATTAGCTGTGGGTTTGTGCATGTGCCTTCTACCTTAAATAGATTTCCTTATCTGGACTACTAGACCTATATGTGAAATTCCAGAGATCTGTCACGTCCACTAAACCTGGAGCTGGTTTAGTGCCTCCTGCCCCCAGCAAGGAAATGTCGATGTCGACAATAAGGATTCAAGGTTTGTATTTCCCGTTGGAACAAAAAGAAAAGCGTTGAAGCATACCTTTTTACTTACCTTGAGAATGTAAGTTTATTCCTTTAGAAAACATTATTGTGATTTCAAGAATATGAACACCATACAGGAGTTTTAGTAAAACTCTAAAATACTTTATTAGCTTATAACTGAGGGAGCAGTAATAAGACGCAAATACGGTTAAGTATTTTATTATGCAACTAAATTATCAAATATAGTTACAGCAAAGTATGAATGGAGATGTGAAACCAAATCTATCTGACATAGTCAGATGTTCGGAAATGCATAAGACACCGTAACGCAAACGTTCACTCGGCACTGGTGTACTGATCAGATATGCACCTACAGGTACACAGAACAGTGTGTCAACCATATTTGTGATCTGCACAAGTGGGTACGTATGCCCATGCACCTGATGCACTGTAAAGTCCAAAAACAGTCCACTGTTCATCACAGCACTAGACGACGGGTTTAATCACACTACCCGCCGCCACCACAAAGTGTTTTATCTCTTGTACTTGCTTCACGTAATGTTTGCAGAAGACCTTGGATGATTTCCACCCAGTGTACGAGCGGAGTCTCTCAAAGTCCATATGTTGAAAGAAGTTCAACGAAGAAGCAACTTTCCTTGGATCGTGACCCGCGGGTGTACTGTCAGGATCCGCTCTGCGAATTAAGTTGGTGAGCTTTGCTCTCAGTTGTCTTAAAGATAGGTTCGATCCTGAAGTTTCGCCTCTGAAGAGCTGTCCTCCTTTGAAGTTTAAAGTTCTTCGAAGATAGACCTTAAGACACTCCACTGGGCACAGAGAGGCATCTTCCTTCAATGGGCAGATTCTCTAAGGACCCCACCTCTTGGTGGGTAGCTGATTCTTGGCAAGAAATGCAGGATCGGGAAACAGGTTCAGTTCTCCTGAGTCCAGGAACTGAATATGGCCTTTGTTTCTAGATAAGGCCACTATTTCACTAACTCTAGCCCTTGAGGCTATTGTGAACAGAAAAATTACTTTCTGTGTTAAATCCTGTAGAGTACAGTTCTCATTGTCCAGGTTCGAAGCATAGTGCAAGACTTTGTCCAAAGACCACGTGATGAGCTTTAGTGGGGCTGCAGGCTTGAGTCTAGTGCATGCTTTCGGGATCTTATTAAAGATTTTACCTGAGAGGTCCACCTCAAAAGCATACAGAATTGGTCTAGCCAGGGCCAATTTACAAGAAGTAATTGTAGTAGAGGCCAGGCCTTGTTTGTGGAGGTGTATGAAGAAAGCAAGACAGAAATCTATTGATAGCTCTGTCGGTTTCCTTGCTTTCACAAAGGACACCCATTTCTTCCATGACGATTCGTATTGTCTCCTAGTCGAACGTGACTTGTACTCCTCAATGAAGTCAACTTTATCCTTTGAGATTCCGAACTTGAGAAGATCATGAGATGTAGGTTGCTGGTTCTCGAAGATGAAGCATAGACAGTCAACTTCTGAACCAGTTGGGACAGCACTGGATTTGGCAGTGGAAACAGCTTCAGATTCAACTCTAGGACTAGAGGAAACCAATTGCTCTTGGGCCACTTGGGGCTACTACCGCTGCTGTCCCTCTGAAGGATCTTAGCTTGTCGATGACTCATAGCAGGAGATTGGTTGGTGGAAACAGGTAAATATGATTCCACCTGTTCCAATCTAGGGATATGGCATCCATCGCTTCTGCTTGAGGGTCCAGGTAAGGGGCTACGTAACGAGATAGTTTCTTGTTGTCGCTCGTTGCGAAGAGGTCGATCTGCAGTTCTGGGACTTTTATCGAAAATAAAGGAGACTGAGTCTGTGTCTAGGGACCATTCTGTCTCTATGGGCTTTCGCCTGGATAGAGCGTCCGTCGTCACATTGCGGAACCCTCGTAAGTGAACTGCTGATAAGTGCCATCTCTTCTTCCTTGCCAGGTAGAAGATGGCTAACATCACATGGTTGATGCGGGGTGGTCTCGAGCCTTGTCGATTTAGACACTTTACTATCACCTCGTTGTCCAGGATCAACCTGATGTGGATTGATCTGCGAGGGGATAGTCTCTTCAACGTCAGGAATACTGTCATAACTTCCAAAATGTTGATATGAAATGTTTTGAACTGGTGCGACCAATTCCCTTGCACTTTCTTGTCATGAGAATGACCTCCCCTTCCTTCCAAGGAGGCATCCGTATGTATCACCACTGATGGTTGTGGTGGTTGCAGGGGAATTATCCACGCTAGATTCTTGGCTGATGACCATGGCTTTAATTGTGTGCGCAACAAGGTCGGGGTCAGCCTTAGTTGATCTCTTCAAGCGTTTGATGCGTATTTCCTCCAGACTCCTGACGCATCTTTCAAACGTGCTTTTAGCACCGGGTCTGTCACTGCCGCAAACTGGAGAGAGCCCAATACTCTCTCCTGTTGGCGTTTTGAAATCCTCTTGTGACGGATTAGTCTCCAGACAGATCCCGCTATTTTTCTCCTCTTCTTGGATGGAATGGAGAGGTGGTGTGACTTCAAGTTCTATTGGATTCTTAATCACTGGAACTGTTGAGCTGGAGTGAGACGAGACTTCTTGCGGTTGATCTTGAAGCCCAAGTGTTCCAAAAACTGGATCACCTTTTGAGCTGCCTGTAGACAAGTAATCTTGGATGCTGCCCATACCAACCAGTCGTCTAAGTATGCCACCACTTGAACACCTCCGGTGCGTAGCTGGTGGATGATTGTATCTGCTAGCTTTGTGAATATCCTTGGGGCTGTGTTCAGTCCAAAGGGCATTTCTCTGAAGACAAACTTCTTCTTCTGTAGTCTGAATCCTAGGTAGGAGGAGAAAAGGCGACTCATTGGGAAATGCCAGTAAGCATCTGCTAGGTCTATTGAGACCGTGTACGCCCCTTTAGGCAGAAGGGTCCTTATGTGTTGCAAAGTAAGCATCCGAAACTTGTTCTCGATGAACTTGTTGAGTTTTGGGTGAGATAGCCATGACGTCTTGATGGAAGGTTCCTATTGGTAGCTTTCTAAGGGATATTTGGCTACAGTGATATTCCCAAAGAATTGACCTGTAGGTCTCCAGAATTCTAACTCCTGGGGTGAATATCCTTAAAATTTCTCCTAAGAATATCACATAATATCAGGGGACGTATATCTTGATACGACACATAGCATTCTTTACCCCAAATAGCGTTTTCGTTTCGAGGGGGAAGATTGGCGAAAACAGAAGGGGAGCCGTTATCAAGGTTACCCTTCCTCCCATACCTTTACGAGTATCCAAGATGGCGCTTATTCCTATTTTTTTAGCAAATTCGCACGGTGGTTTTCTCTGTTGATCTAACTTTTGTGATTGTTATTTTGAGGATTAATAATGCAATCTCCAGCTTCTTCTGCCTCTGGAAAGTTGAGTATTTATTCTTTACAGTGTATAATTTTTAGCTCCTGCTTCACAGAGAAATTAGTGTAATTTTATGTGTCGGAGCTTGGCCGATTACCGGAGGCGCCATGGGCGCTGTCGTTCATGACGCATGTGTTATTTAGTTAGCAGAACGACATTCCCGGTTATAATAGCATTAATAAATTATGAAAGCTATTTAGGCACAATTATACTAGTAAAGATATATATATTTATGCATACATTTTCCTCTTCCTTATGTCGATCGTATACGTTAGAGTTTCGGTGATTTAGGTAACCGAGATCTCACCCAGCGCTAGGCTACCTAGCCTACGTGCTTTACTATACTTTCCTACATGATCCCCATTTACCCTCGTGTATCGTTTTATCAATTCAACGGGAGATAGTATATCTCTTAGAATTAGTTATATAACTCGATACTCGTCTCCTGTGGAGATTTAAGGGTAATCCCTCCTTCCCTCTGAGTGCCGCCATAGGCGATAATCCTATCTGGTCTTGCCATAGAGTAGTTCACTCCGGCTTGACTAGGCTAGGGTTTTTCTGTCTCCTACCCTTGCCGGCGAGTATCCCGGCTTTGGTTTTCGACAGAACCTCAGAGTATTCAGTCTTTCTGCCGGCGGCCGAGCAGAAGGGCGAGTAGTCACTCCCCTGCTGGCTTACAGCTGTCGGCATAGGAGGCTATGCCTCCATAGGCCGCACCTGAAGTGGTTGTATGATGCCGCCACCTTCTCCCCTGCGGTCTAGAAGACTAGTCCTGTTTTGGCAGATCCTAGGCTGAAGAATAGATATTATTCTGCTGCCTAGGATGGCCCCGATACTGAAACAAAGTTTCTCCCTTGTGTGGTAGTGGCGGCAGTCTTGCCGCCTTCTTACACACTTGATACAGGACTCTTTCCCCTGCCCCTCTCTGTCCTTTAGCGATGGCCTAGCTATCGCAACCCTGTGGCCGTCGTCCTACAATCTCACCGCTTGCCGGGTAGATTGTGGTGCCGGCCGGGCTCCTACATAAGCAGCTGTATAGTCACTCAGTCTTTCCCTTATGGACGCAAGGCTCCGGGAAAGGTTGTGCCGGCTGTGACAGCTGTCGGTGGGAGACCCCTCTACTGTCGAGTGTTCTTCAGTCCTCCCTTGGATTGCCATCCACATCCCTGAAGCCGGCAGTGACCGGCAACGGATTTTGTGGCTGGATGGAAGCTTGAATGATGCATTCTCTCCTTCCATTTGAACCCTCATTCTGGAGGAAGGCAGTAAGGTTGAGTACTTACACCCTTATTTATTGTTAAGAAACTTTTTAATAAGGCAGCCCCTCACTCCTTGCTTTCTCTCTCTCTCTCTCTCTCTCAGCTAGTGCTGCCAGGTGCTAACCTAGCCGGCAACATGCCGACTGGACCGGTGCCGACAGGTACCAACCCAGCCGGCGACATGTCGGCCGGACTGGTGCCGCCAGGTACTAACCAGCCGTGCTTCCAGGTGCTAGCCTAGCCGGCAACTTGCCGGCTGAACTACAGTATATGATTATACAGTAGCCAGTATATTTGCAGTATAGTATATACTGCAGACAGACAGAAAACTATAGTATATACTATACAGTAGTTATTTTCCAACATACCTTGTGTTTCCTTGCACAGTCTATTGTTGAGACCAGTCTTATTTTGAAAGGAAAGATTTCCTTCAATACACTGAACGTTAATCAGTTAACAACTTACCCCACAATATTAAAGAACTTAAGAAGGGTCAGTGTTAGGATACACTTATCTATCCCTAAGGGTTAGAACTCTTCTCTTTGAGTTTGCCTGAGTATGGAAACTCTATGGCTTTAATTTTGTGGGAGGTCACAGCAATTGGCTGGACAGGAAACACATGTATGTGACTTTCTTATTTCCATTCTAGCTTGACTATCCTAAGCTAAAATGGTTGAAATATTAATATTTTGCATAATTTGCTTATCATGTAAGATAAAAAACCGCATACTCATTTAATTTTCCTCTCTTTACAGGAGGACCAAATGAAGTGCGACGTCATATTTTGCAACCACAGGAGTAAGGACTTCTGTGGTCACAAAACGTGCAGGTCTCATGCCCCCTGCACCAAAACTACCAAAACCCTGCGGTACTGGGACCCCCAAGACTGCAATATGTGCCGGACCTTGGTGACCGAATGTTTCGACGACCCCAAGTCAGCGGAGTCCAGGGATGCAGCACGAACAAAGCTGCGCAGATGGGTACGAGGGTTCCAAAAGAATTCTACGGGACCGTACCTTCCTAATGAAAGGATGCGCGACTTGCTATTCCCGAAAGCAGGTATTGAAGCTGTCGTACCCCAAGCACGACCTGAACTCCCTCGCGTCCAGATTGCCATCGAGACGGATGTCAGTGAGGCGTTATAAGGTATGGACATCCACCAGGAGGAAAAGATGTCTGAAGTGTCCACGGATACTGAAAAGGATCTACTAAAGGATGATCCCGAGGAGGAGTGTACTCTACCTCCGGATGAAGATGACGAAGTCGAGTCGGAGTCCCTTCTGTCTGTGCCGGCACTGGAGCCGTTACCTTCAACATCTTCTGCCCCTCCATCAGACGACATGAGACAGACACTGGCCAATCTTACGGCTCTAATGGAGAGCATTCACAAGCAAGGCGAAGCTAGGGAAGCGAAACTTGAGAGAGACTTCCGTGAAGCTCGACTCTCCGCCTCCCGAGGGTCATATAAGCGACTCAGAGTCCAAGACCTCCCACCCTGCTCTGAAACTAATCCCTGGAGGTATGCGGATTTTATGCCGATCACCAACGGCTAACTCTACATATCAGAGAAGATGGGAGCCGTCCCCCTAAATGACATTCAGTTCTGGCCAAGCTTTAATGCTTACCGAGACTGCTTCATTCGACTGAAGCAGGACCCAGCGTCGAGAGAAGAGACGGAACCCAAGGAGGTCATGGTATTCGACCACGACAAGGCACAGGCTCTCTTGTTGAGCAGCCTAAAGAAGGTGGGCTACACGAACTCTAAGGTGACTGCCCTGAGCAAGAAGCATCCTACCTTTCTTGCTCAAGCTTCAATAGCCTTCCCCTTTACATCTAAGGCTTTTAAAGCCATTGCCAAGGCAGTGGAGGTAGACGAACCTTTTCCTACACTGGAGGAATGTAGACCTCTATCGTTAGCCCTGCCCATGGAGGATAAGGATTGGAAAGAAGTCCACCTAACCTTCTCAGTAGGGAAGTTGGATGCAGATATCGCGGGACGACTTCAGCGAGAATCTCTCGAAACTGTCAGAATTTCTCTTGCGTAGGGAGCAAGAGACGAAGGAGAGACTAGTGGCATCCCTATCCCTATAAAACTGTATGGAGATGTGTGCAGGCCTAAAGAGCACCCCAGACATGAAAATGGTCCTGGCTGAAGTGCACATGGCCACCTTAGTAAAGGACCTGTATGGCTTTATGAAAGCCAGGAGAGCATGTAGAGAGTTCGTGTTTGCTGCAGCAACTGTAAAACACGAACCCAGGAAGTTGACAGCTTCCAATATCTAGAGTAAAGACCTCTTCCCAAATGAAGTGGTCAAGGAGGTAGTTGATAAAGCCACCACGGAGAATAGAAATCTTCTCCAGAAGTGGGGCATGTCATCCAAGCGTAAGTCTTCCTCGAATGCGGGTCCCCAACCTAAGAGGAAGACCAAGAGACCCAGACTACCCTCTCGGCCTGCCCAGCAACAACATCCCACAGTCACCATGACCGCAGTGCACCAAGTGGTTGCTCAACCGCAAACCACATTCCATATGGTGCCTCAACAGCTGGTTGCCCAGTCACCAGCATTCAACCCCGGGTTCGAGAGGCAAACCACTACCTTGTGTCCCAAAGGTAGAGGCTCCAGACGGGGCTCCTCAAAACACCTCTCATGAGGTAAGGGAGCACGTGGTCAGGGAGGTAAATTCTCCGGACAATCGAAGCAATGAGATGCTTCAGGCAGGAGGGAGGCTCCAACAATTTCAGGATTGTTGGACCTTTGATCCTTGGGCCCACAGCCTAATCAAGAATGGACTTGGATGGAGCTGGAGCAAGGCTCCACCATCATTTCCTCCATTCTTCCAACACTCCACCCCCTCACTGGAAGAATATACCTTAGAACCATTGACCAAACTGGTAATATGGAGGGCAAAGTCCATCAAATTCCAGGGAAGGCTGTTTTGTGTTCCCAAGAAGGGCTCAGACAAACTCAGTCATTCTGGACTTGTCCCCACTCAACAAGTTCATCGAGAACAGCAAGTTCAGGATTTTAACCCTTCAGCACATAAGGACCCTGTTACCAAAAGGGGTGTACACAGTCTCAATAGACCTGGCAGATGCTTATTGGCATATTCCAGTCAACCGGTCCCTCTCCTCCTACCTAGGATTGAAGCTACAGAAGAAAAAGTACATCTTCAGAGCCATGCCCTTTGGACTAAACATAGCCCCAAGGATCTTCACGAAACTTGCAGATGCAGTCGTTCTACAACTACGCCTAGAAGGCGTTCAGGTAGCAGCGTACCTGGATGACTGACTGGTGTGGGCAGCATCCAGGAAGGCTTGTCTGCAAGCATCCAAAAAAGTGATCCAGTTCCTGGAACATCTGGGATTCAAGATCAACCTCAAGAAGTCTCGACTCTCTCCAGCTCAGGAGTTTCAATGGCTGGGAATCCATTGGAACTTAAAGTCACACCGCCATCACCATTCCCCCAGGGAAGAGGAGAGAGATTGTAGGATCTGTCAAGAGACTACTGAAATCCGACAGGATCTCGAGACGCCAACAGGAAAGAGTACTGGCCTCTCTCCAGTTCGCAGCAGTGACAGACCCAGTGCTAAAAGCACAGCTGAAAGATGCGTCAGGTTTCTGGAGAAGATACGCATTGAATGCTCAAAGAGATAAAAAAAGACCGATACTGACCTTACTACGATCACTTCTCAAGCCATGGTCGAAGGCCAAGAACCTAAAAAGGACTGTGCCCTTACAACCACCTCTGCCATCGATAACCATCCACACAGATGCCTCAATGGAAGGATGGGGAGGTCACTCCTATCAAAGGAAAGTCCAAGGGACTTGGTCTTCCCTGTTCAAGACCTTTCATATCAACATTTTGGAGGCCATGGCAGTCCTTTTGACGTTGAAAAAACTCTCTCCCCGCAGATTAGCCCACATCAGGCTGATTCTGGACAGCGAAGTGATAATGAGATGTCTGAACCGACAAGGTTCAAGATCGCCCCATATCAACCATGTGATATTGGCCATCTTCCGTCTGGCGGAAAAGAAGAGATGGCACCTATCAACAGTTCACCTTCAAGGGTTCCGCAATGTGTCGGCGGACGCTCTATCCAGGCTCATGCCGATAGAGTCAGAATGGTCCCTAGACGCAGACTCATTCTCCTTCATCTTATAACAAGTCCCAGAACTGCAGATCGACCTCTTCGCGACGAGCGACAAGAAGAAACTACCTCGCTATGTAGCCCCATACGAGGACCCTCTAGCAGAGGCGACGGATGCCATGTCCCTTGATTGGAACAAATGGAACCGGATTTACCTGTTCCCTCCGACCAATCTCCTACTGAAGGTCCTCAACAGGCTGAGATCCTTCCGAGGGACGGCAGTTCTAGTGGCTCCCAAGTGGCCCAAGAGCAACTGGTTCCCTCTGATAATGGAACTGAAGCTGAGGCTGGTCCCTCTACCGAACCCAGCACTATCTCAACGGGTTCAGAAGTCGACTTCGCTTCATCACAGAGAACCCAAAACCTTCATCTCATGATTTTCTCGCCTTAGCGGTTAAAAAAAGATTTGGGATTTCAAAAGGCAGTATAGACTTCGTAGAAGAATACAAGTCCAAGTCAACCAGAAGACAATATGAATCGTCTTGGAAAAAGTGGGTTGCTTTCGTCAAAGCAAAAGGACTGAAAGAAATCTCAATAGACTTTTGTCTGTCCTTCTTTAACCCCTTTCATGAACAAGGTCTGGCAGCCAACACGATAATTACGTGTAAGTCGGCTCTGACTAGACCTCTTCTATACGCTTCCAAGTGGACCTATCGAACGAAATCTTTAACAAGATCCTGATCCCAAAGGCAGTTGGTAGACTTAGGCCTGCAGCTCCTCCGAAGCCCATTTCATGGTCCTTGGACAAGGTCCTACATTATGCTTCAACAGTGAACAATGAAGATTGCTCTCTTAAGGATCTAAATCAAAAAGTTATTTTCCTGTTTGCTATAGCCTCAGGGGCTAGAGTTAGTAAAATAGTGGCCCTATCCAGAAACGAGGGCCATATTCAGTTCACAGAAGTGGGAGAACTGAACCTTTTTCCTGATCCAACCTTTCTTGCCAAAAACAAGCTACCCACTAAGAGATGGGGTCCCTGGAGAATCTGCCCTCTGAAGGAAGATGTCTCTCTGTGTCCAATAGAATGTCTAAAGGTCTATCTTCAAAGGATTTCAGACTTCAGGGGAGGACAGCCCTTTAAAGGAGAAACTTCAGGATCAAACTTATCACTAAAACAACTGAGGGCGAAGCTCACCTACTTTATATGCAGAGCGGATCCTGACAGTACACTCGCAGGTCATGTTCCAAGAAAAATTGCTTCATCACTGAACTTTTTTCACTTTATGGACTTTGAGCGTCTTCGCTCATACACTGGATGGAAGTCATCCAGAGTATTCTATAAACATTATGCAAAGCAAGTGCATGAATTGAAGCATTATGTGGTGGCGGCAGGTAGTGTACTAAAACCTGTCGTCTAGTACTGCGATGAACAGTGAATTGATTGGGACTCTCAATTAGGGTGAAAAGGTGTTGACACCTTCCAGTGCAATACTATTTAAGTGAGTGTCACCATGGTGACACTAAAGATTGTTAAAAAATCTCAGGTGTAGAATTATACAGATAACACTTGTGCCGTGTGTACTTTATACAGTGTTGATAATATCCAACATTTACAGAAAACTATTTGTTCCATAACCAAAATACAAACCACGCTATTTTCATAGGGTATTACTTTCGGCGTAGCTGAAATTGACGAGCCATTAGATTGTTAACGAGGGTTTACTACCCCCCCGCGCTAGTTAGCAGGGGTAGGGGAGGGGTACCTTGCTACCCCTCCCCCCTCACACACCGGTGAAATGTCTCACTTCACTTTTGGCTCGGACGATATACAGACGTGTCTGTCTTTCGTCCTCGCTTGGCAGCCATTTAATGTTTTGTCTTTACATAATTACTTACTTTTCTTATACTCTATATATATGTAAACATATTTTTCAATATTTAACTTAGCCGGTGATTATATAAGCTGCAGCTCTGCTGCTCGACAGAAAACTCTACGTTAAAAATCCGCCAGCGATCGCTATGCAGGTAGGGGGTGTACTTCAACAGCGCCATCTGTCGTGCAGGTACTCAGTACTCAATGTAAACAAAGAACTCAATTTTCTCTCTGTCGTGCCACCGGCAAGACCTACTAATTCGCTGTTGCTAACTGGATTGGTTTTCACAACTACTTGGTGAAGTACACGTTTCTAGTTTTGAGCTTTCGCTTTGCAGGCTTTCTCTTCAATAAATCCTTGCATTCTTTTTTTGATATCGGATTATTTGTTGATGACTTTGGATAGTTTTTGAATTCCCCTTTGACCAATTCAAAATGGCTGACCTTTCTCAAGTCCCTAAATTCAGGAAGTGTAATGCTAGAGACTGTTCAAGGCGTCTTCCGAAGGCCTCTATCGATCCTCACACCGTTTGTTCCAATTGTCAGGATAAAACCTGTCAATTGGAAGATCGATGTGAGGAATGCGTTGGGCTTTCGGAATTCGATTTTATCGAATTCCAGAAATATACACGTAGGCTAGAGAGAGATAGAGTCAGGAGAAGTTCATCTCGCTCCGTTGAATTTTCCTCTCCTCATGCCCCACAATCTATTCCTTCCCCTGTAGTGGTTGCTCCTAATCCCCCTTCTGGCACTCAAGAACCTTCGATGACAGATATGATGCGTGCCATCCAGGCTCTGGGTGAGAGAGTCGAGTCCTTGGCTAGTGACCGTAACCAGCTCATGGCGGACGTCAAGGAGCTGAAGTGTAAGAGTACAGTGGGTAGTGATAAAGTGAGTGATAGTGTTGTGGATAGTGTTGCGCTTGAGGGTTCGTCTGTTCGTGCCTGTCGTCCTTCTAGTCCGGGACCTCTTGCAAGCTCCCAAGTCCAGGGGAGAAGCAATGTCGTACGACCAAAGGGTTCGAGAGGCTTTAATCAGCGAACAGACGTTCCCTCCGTGGTTTCGGGCGTATCTACCCAAGATCGCCCCACCCACACAGAGACGAGAGAGCCCATTTATTCCTCGTCTGCGGAAGAGGTTTCTCGTAAGAAACCATGGACCAAGGTCTCGCGGCCTCTTAAGCGCAAGTCGGTCCCTTCCGCGCAAGTCCAACGGCCCAGTTGTAGCCACTGGGTCAGTTCGGACTCGCTGCAGTCTTCCGACGACTGCTCACCTCCTAAGAGAGGCAAAGCGGTACCGCCTCAGGCAGTCACACCGTCTGTCGCCGCACCTGCTCCTGTAGACCCTAAGTGGTCTTTGCTGCAGACCATGCAGTATCAGTTAACGTCTCTGATGCAGGACTTTCGTGCAGAGAAGGTTGATGCTGCACCAACCTCTTGCCTACAACCAACCACGGTTGTGCGTCCTGTGGACGCTGAGGCGACCTTCTTCCGCACTCCAGCTGAGAGAGTCCCGCCACCCATGCGTTCCAGTGTACCCTGCCAGCCGCATGTTGACGTTCAGCGACGCACGGAACCTTCCGTTGACGTTCGCGAGGTACAACAACCGTCAAAGTTGTTTTGTTTTGACGCGGTGCGTCAACCTCCGCAACCCAGTGTGGTTGCCTCTACTCGCCCACATCAGACTAGACAGTCTGGAGTAGACGCTGTGCGTCCCCGCGCTGCTATGGTTGTTGCCAGCTCACAGACTGGGCAACAGTTCCATGACGTTGCGTCCGGTTCAGTCACGCGTGCACCCGTGCGACCGGACTCAGCTGACCAGCCGATTCCTACTCCTTTGCCACTTCCTCCTCAATACTCGGATGATGGACTCTCTGATGATGACGATGCGGCACACGTTGATGAACCACATTCGGACCTTGACGAACCCAAGACCACGCAACCCTCTTTGGACTTTAGAAAAGTTCTTGCTCTGTTCAAAGAGATGTATCCGGACCAGTTTGTGTCTGTGGCTCCACGCTCTCCTCCGTCAGAGTTTGCGTTAGGTACACAGTCATCCTCACCTGCCTTTACGAAACTCGTCCTCGCACGCTCGTCCAAGAGAGCTTTACGAGTTTTAGGAGATTGGATGCAGTCCAAAAAGAGTCTAGGGAAGACAGCCTTTACGTTTCCCCCTGCTAAACTCTCTTCCAGATCGAGCGTCTGGTACGCCACGGGAGAAGTTCTCGGCTTGGGAGTTCCTGCCTCTGCTCAGGGCGACTTCTCAAGTCTTGTAGACTCTCCCCGCAGGCTAGCCATGAGATGCTCTAAGATATGCTGGTCTCCTTCAGACCTAGACCATCTGTTGAAAGGAGTATTTAGAGCCTTCGAGGTCTTCAACTTTTTGGACTGGTGTCTGGGAGCTTTGAGCAGGAAGATCTCCCCTTCTGACAAGGAATCTTCCTTGCTCATAATGTCCTGCATGGACAAGGCCATACGTGACGGATCTAGTGAGCTTGCTGCTTCGTTCGTATCCGGGGTCCTCAAGAAACGTGAGAACCTTTGCTCTTTCCTGTCAGCTGGAGTGACACTGTGTCAAAGATCAGAACTTCTGTTTGCTCCTCTCTCAAAGTGCCTTTTTCCAGAGGACTTGATTAAGGAGATTGCTGCTTCTTTGATTCAGAAGGACACCCATGACCTGGTTGCGTCCTCTGCCCGCAAAGCCACCCCTTTGCCTACCTTGTCAAGACCCAGGGTGGACACTCCAGCGTCCAGATTCATTCCGCCCTTTCGTGGCAGAGCCTCCAGCAGAGGAGGTGCTCGTGCCGAAGGGAGACGTGGGAAGAAGAAAGGAACCAAGTCCTTTAAAGGCAGAGTCTGACTGCCACCTTCTTCAGACAGCAGTGGGAGCCAGACTCAAGAACTTCTGGCAGACCTGGGAGAAGAGAGGCGCAGATGCACAATCTGTGAAGTTGCTCAGAGAGGGGTACAAGATCCCGTTTGTACGCAAACCCCCTCTAGCAACGTCTCCCATCGATCTCTCTCCCAGGTACAGAGAGGAAGACAAGAGACGAGCATTGAAGCAGGAGGTGTCTCTCTTGCTAGAAAAGGGAGCGGTAGTCAAAGTCCTGGACCATCAATCCCCGGGCTTCTACAACCGTCTCTTCTTAGTGGTAAAGAAGACAGGAGGGTGGAGGCCGGTGCTAGACGTCAGTGCGCTGAATGTCTTTGTCACAAAGCAGACGTTCGCCATGGAGACCACAAAGTCCGTTCTAGCAGCGGTCAGAAAGGAAGACTGGATGGTCTCTTTAGACCTAAGGGACGCATACTTTCACGTCCCCATCCACCCAGACTCCCAACCTTTTCTGAGATTCGTTTACGAAAAGGTTGTCTACCAGTTTCAAGCCCTGTGCTTTGGCCTAAGCACAGCTCCTCTTGTGTTTACGAGGCTGATGAGGAATATAGCCAAATTCCTTCATTTAGCGGACATCAGAGCCTCCCTCTATTTGGACGACTGGCTTCTAAGAGCTTCTTCCAGTCGTCGCTGTCTGAAGGATCTAAAGTGGACTCTAGATCTGACCAAGGAATTGGGTCTCCTGGTCAATATGGAAAAGTCTCAACTGGTCCCATCCCAAACTATTGTGTATTTAGGGATGGAGATTCACAGTCAAGCTTTTCGGGCTTTTCCGTCGGCCCCCAGAACAAGTCAAGCCCAGTTATGCATCCAGAACATGCTGAAGAGGGAACGATGTTCAGTCAGGCAGTGGATGAGTCTGATAGGGACGCTATCATCCCTGGAACAGTTCGTTTCGTTAGGAAGACTACACCTCCGTCCCCTTCAATATCACCTAGCTGTTTAATGGAAAAAGGACAAGACGCTAGAAGTGGTCTCGATCCCCATTTCCGAAAAGATGAAGTCTTCCCTGACTTGGTGGAAGGACAGTATCAGCCTCAGAGAGGGTCTGCCCCTGGCTGTTCAGACTCCCAACCACGTTCTCTTCTCGGACGCATCGGACACGGGCTGGGGCGCGACATTAGACGGTCGGGAATGCTCAGGAACTTGGAACTCGAGTCAAAGAACGTTGCATATCAACTGCAAGGAGCTACTGGCAGTTCATCTGGCCTTGAAAAGCTTCAAGTCTCTCCTTCAAGGCAAAGTGGTGGAGGTGAACTCGGACAACACCACGGCCTTGGCGTACATCTCCAAGCAAGAAGGAGGGACCCACTCTATGACGTTGTACGAGATCGCAAGGGACCTCCTCACCTGGTCAAAAGATCTAAACATTTCTTTAGTAACGAGGTTCATCCAAGGCAACTTGAATGTCATGGCAGATTGCCTCAGTCGGAAGGGACAGATCATTCCAACAGAATGGACCCTACACAAGGATGTATGCAAGAGACTGTGGGCCACATGGGGCTAGCCTACCATAGATCTCTTCGCAACCTCGATGACCAAGAGGCTCCCAATATATTGCTCACCAATCCCGGACCCAGCAGCAGTTCATATAGATGCCTTTCTACTGGATTGGTCACATCTAGATCTATATGCATTCCCCCCGTTCAAGATTGTCAACAAGGTACTGCAGAAGTTCGCCTCTCACGAAGGGACAAGGTTGACGTTAGTTGCTCCCCTCTGGTCCGCGAGAGAATGGTTCACCGAGGTACTTCGATGGCTAGTGGACGTTCCCAGAACTCTTCCTCTAAGGGTGGACCTTCTACGTCAGCCACACGTAAAGAAGGTACACCAAGGCCTCCACGCTCTTCGTCTGACTGCCTTCAGACTATCGAAAGACTCTCGAGAGCTAGAGGCTTTTCGAAGGAGGCAGCCAGGGCGATTGCTAGAGCAAGGAGGACATCCACTCTTAGAGTCTACCAGTCGAAGTGGGAAGTCTTCCGAAACTGGTGCAAGTCAGTATCAGTCTCCTCGACCAGTACCTCTGTAACTCAAATAGCTGACTTCCTTTTATACCTGAGGAAAGAAAGATCTCTTTCAGCTCCCACTATCAAGGGTTACAGAAGCATGTTGGCATCAGTCTTCCGTCACAGAGGCTTAGATCTTTCCAACAACAAAGATCTACAGGACCTCCTTAAGTCTTTTGAGACCACGAAGGAGCGTCGTTTGGCTACACCTGGTTGGAATTTAGACGTGGTACTAAGATTCCTTATGTCAGAAAGGTTCGAGCCACTACATTCAGCCTCCTTTAAAGATCTCACTTTAAAGACTCTTTTCCTGGTTTGCTTAGCCACAGCCAAAAGAGTCAGTGAGATTCACGCCTTCAGCAGGAACATCGGATTTTCATCTGAAACGGCTACATGTTCTTTACAGCTTGGTTTTCTAGCCAAAAACGAGCTACCTTCTCGTCCTTGGCCGAAATCGATCGATATTCCAAGCCTATCAAATATGGTTGGAAATGAACTAGAAAGAGTCTTATGCCCTGTTAGAGCTCTTAAGTTCTATTTAAGACGAACTAAACCTTTACGAGGACAGTCACAGGCTTTATGGTGTTCTGTTAAGAAACCATCTTTGCCTATGTCAAAGAATGCCTTATCCTATTTTATCAGACTGTTAATACGAGAAGCTCATTCCCATCTGAGTGAGGAAGACCAAGCTTTGCTGAAGGTAAGGACACATGAAGTTAGAGCTGTTGCAACTTCAGTGGCCTTTAAACAAAATAGATCTCTGCAAAGTATAATGGACGCAACCTATTGGAGAAGCAAGTCAGTGTTCGCGTCTTTTTATCTTAAAGATGTCCAGTCTCTTTACGAGAACTGCTACACCCTGGGACCATTCGTAGCAGCGAGTGCAGTAGTGGGTGAGGGCTCAACCACTACATTCCCCTAATTCCATAACCTTTTTAATCTTTCTCTTGAAATGTTTTTATTGTTGTTTTTGGGTTGTCCGGAAGGCTAAGAAGCCTTTCGCATCCTGGTTGATTTGGTGGGTGGTCAAATTCTTTTCTTGAGAAGCGCCTAGATTAGAGGTTTTGATGAGGTCCTGTAGTATGGGTTGCAACCCTTGATACTTCAGCACCTAGGGGTCGCTCAGCATCCTAAGAGGATCGCGAGGCTCCGTAAGGAAGACGTACTTAAAAAGGCAGAGTAATTGTTCAAGTCGACTTCCTTACCAGGTACTTATTTATTTTATGTTTGTTATTTTGATAACTGCTAAAATGAAATAAAAAATCCTTAGCTCATAATAATGTAAACATTTATTGCTGGTCTCTACCCACCCCCCTGGGTGTGAATCAGCTTATATAATCACCGGCTAAGTTAAATATTGAAAAATGTTATTTTTATAATAAAATAAATTTTTTAATATACTTACCCGGTGATTATATATTAAAGGACCCTCCTTTCCTCCCCAATAGAGACGCAGTGGACCGAGGAGAAAATTGAGTTCTTTGTTTACATTGAGTACTGAGTACCTGCACGACAGATGGCGCTGTTGAAGTACACCCCCTACCTGCATAGCGATCGCTGGCGGATTTTTAACGTAGAGTTTTCTGTCGAGCAGCAGAGCTGCAGCTTATATAATCACCGGGTAAGTATATTCAAAAATTTATTTTATTATAAAAATAACATTTTTCAGCTTTGTAGAACGATTCCTTTCGGGGTTTTCGTTCTTTCTTTAGTGTTCATTCATTTTTAAATTACATAATTACATAGTTACATAATTATAATTGTTATAATTCTGTGTTGGTTACAGCTCTCCTTCCGTGAGTGTAAGTGGTTGTGAGGGCACGTGCCTGTTGTGTAATTCTTGTGCTCCTTTCCCTTGGGATTCATCTTCGGAGCCTTCCGGGGGGAATGAATGTGTACTAATGATTTTTGTTTTATTTTTTTACAGTTACCGATCTAGTTCGTTTCTGTAATGTGACAACGATGTGAGCAGTCTTGTTGAGGCCGGGGGATTCGGCTGTTGCTGCCTCCCCTATGGATCTTCGTCAGGGGCGTGTCTCCTTCTTCTGGAAGTACTCCCGTGACGAATGACAGCTCTCCAGTTCATTTTAGAACTCTCAGGAGGCTCGCCTCCTTGGGTGGGTAACTTTCCTTCCGAGGGAAGTTTTTCCTGTCCAGGCTGGAGATTTTCTCCTTTTGGGGGGTTCTTCTCTTGCCTTTTTTTTGTGCGACTATGCTCTTGGTGCTGAGCGGTCGCACCTGCAGTTACGCTCGAGGGGCTGGGCAACTGCAGGAGCCCCTCTTCGGAGGATCGCTCCTTTTAGGTCACTGGCTGACCAGTCTCTTCTACGAAGTGTTTCTCTTTCGTTCGCGAGAGAGTACTCTCAAAGAGACTCCTCTTTGGAGGATTCTTCTGCTGTTGTTGCGGTTGGCCTCCTTCGCCGTAAGGCTCACCGTCCGCCTCGTCGTAAGGGCCTCCCATCTCCCTATAAGGGTGCTAAGAGGTGCCTTTTTGAATCTCCGTATGCAGCCTACAGCTCCTTCTTCTTGATCTTTCGCCCCAGGTGCAGATGGACAGCAGTCTGACCTCGTCTTCCGACGGGCAACGGTCTTCCCGACGGACAACGGTCTTCCGACGGACATCAGTCTCCCGACGGACAGACAACGGTCTTCCGACGGACATCAGTCTCCCGACGGACAGACAACGGTCTTCCGACGGACATCAGTCTCCCGACGGACAACGATCCCTTCGGGGCTAAAGGGTTGCCTCCCACGTGGGTTCTTCCCTTCGTGTCAGGGTTCCCCTGTGTGCCCTTCTGCTGTGTTCTCTCCTGCTCAGTGTTAGCGCACAGGCGCTCTCCTGCTCATCAGCGCTTTCCTGATCGCTAGCGCTCTCCTGTTCGCCAGCGCTCTCCTGTTCGTCAGCGCTCTCATGATGATCATCTCTGCTGTTCCTGTTGGTTCCTGTTACGCGCCCTGTGCGCCCACGTTCGCCCTCGCGATCTAGAACTTCGGTTCAAGTCTTGGACAAGGACTCTTCTTCTATGCACAGGCTTCCACGCGTTGCCTTCTGCTCGCCAGCGATCACCAGCTCGCCAGCAACCATAGACGCGTCAACGTTCACCTGCTCGTCAGCAATCTCCTACGCGTCAACTATCGCCATCGATCTGCCACGCGTGTCAGTTCCCCTGGACACCATCAGTAGCGATCTAGCGCTCACCTGCTGTGGACCACGATCTCCGGTAGCTGAGTCTTGCCGTAGATCTTCCTCCTGCTTGTCCGCGCTCACCTTTACTTCTGTCCTTCTGTGCGCCAGCTTTCTTCCATCGCCAGCGCACATCTGCGCGCCCTTTTCTGCCACGCACCAATGGGCGCCAACGGTTTTCTGACCGTCTAGGATCGCCTGATTAACAGCTTGCTTCAGCGCTTGCCTTCCTGATGCACCTGCGCGCCTTCGGTTAGCGCGATGCGCGCTGACCATCACTAGTCTCTTTCGCGTTGGCAATCGCCTACGTGCCCGCGCGATTCTTCACCTGCGCACTAGCGTTTTGTTAACGCACCACCGCTCGCCAACGCTCCGTCGCTTGCCGACGCGCCATCGCTTGCCGACACACCATCGCTTGCCGACGCGCCATCGCTTGCCGACGCGCCATCGCTTTCCGACGCGCCATCGATTGCCAACGCGCCTTCACTCGCCTACGGGCTATCGCTCGCCAGAATGCGCCATCGCTCATCAACGCGCCATCGCCCACCTACGCGTCATCGGTCTCCCGACCGCCTGCGCTCACCCGCGCGCCCACGTGCCTGCAAGTCCACGTGCCCGTGCGACCGCACGCCTACGCTCATGCGCGACCGCGCACATGCTCTCCAATGTTCGCCCGCGCGCGAACCAACGGTATTCCATTGCACGGACAGATGGTGTTCCGTCGCGCGGACAGACGGTGTTCCATCGCGCGGACGGACGGTGTTCCATCGCGCGGACCTACCGTGTTCCGTCGCGCGGTCCGACGGTGTTCCGTCGCGCGAACTTCGGCTTGATTCTTGCAGTATCCATTGCTCGCCTACGGGTTATCGCTCGCCGACCTCCAGCTCTCGCCCTTCCTACCACGCTCGCCCTCCTTCTGCGCTCCTTCGCGCACCTTCGTTTGCGTTCCTGCGTGCCCGCGCTTGGGCGCTTCCACGTTCGCCCACGCGCCAACCATTGATTTACCATCGCGCGAGCGCCAGGGCGATTGCGACCCGCGTTTCCCGTTGGGGTTTCGCAGCATGGCCAGCCTGGCGAGTCTTCTGGAGCGATTTTTCCAGAACACGGCCTCACCCCGTAAACGCAGAGCATGGCACATGCAAGAGCAGGAAGAATCTTCAGGGAGGTCTGAGCAACATTCTTCTTTCCAGAACCTGGGTTAGCCCTTCCCCATCATTCCCTGGAAGGGTTTTGCCAGGGAGCTTTCCATTCGAGATTTCTCCATCGGCCAAGGGGTGACTGGTTTACCCCTTCCTCTTCTCCATCTCGTGAAAGGGGCTTACCAGGTCCTTTCCCTCCTCGGTTGCGACCCGAGGTTTTGTTCAAGGAAGCTACAGGAAGGTCATGGGTACTTTCCTCCTCTCATGCTTAAGCACCTTGGCATTTCGTCGCCAAGTTTCGAACTTGCGGGCAAGCTCGATGTTGGACCATCTGGACGCAATGACCGAGGGCTTCTTTTCGGGTGTCTCATCCGTGGATATCGACAACCTCAGACACCCTTCCATCCTTGGGAAGAGTTTGTTTGTGCCCAAGGACAGAGACATAGACAGCGGCTGTGCGGAGGAAGTCGACTTCCGTTTTTCACTCCTCCAAGGCGCTTTCTTCCAGACCCTGCAGGGCTCCAGCGCCTCTCTCTTTCAGCCTCGTCGGCCTAAGTTATCGGACTGGCTACGACAACTGAGACAAGGTGTCCAATAGCAGTCCCCTCCTGTCAGGAACAGGTAGCACGGGAGGATCTCCCGGGGGGCATAGTCCTAGAGGGAGCGGCAGAGTTCATGAACTCTAGGATTGGCAACCCCCCCTTGCAGGTTTCACGCTGCGAGGATGCCTAAGGTTACTCATCTGGATAACAGCTTCCTGATGCCCAGGACTTCTTCTTCCGTTGCCCTTTCCACCTCCGAAGCTCCCCCTCGAGCGGCCTCTTCCGAGAGGCCGGCGAGTGGTAGCATAGACCGTATTGCTTTTGATCAATCCCGGGGTGCGGGAGAGGTAGTTGCCTCCCATAGCGAGGCAGCTGCCCCGCCTCCCCCGGAGGAGGGTTTTGTTTCTAACAACGATTTATTGCAGCTTTGGGCTTCCTTGGGGCATCAGGGTTCGCCCTCCAAGGAAGCCCTGTTTGACATGATCAAACTTGGTGCAGCCATCAAACAATCGCCAACTACAGCGGAGATAGATCCTCTGTCTGTGGTTGACGTTGTTGTGACGGAGACATCCCGGGGGTCTAGCCAAACTCGCGTTCCTGTGGCTGAGGTAGCTGAAGGCTTAGACTCTCCCTCCAAACATCCTTCGAGGAAGGATCTAAGTCCCACGGATTCTCCTGCCGACGATTCTCCCCCTCGGGGGAGTTCACTTACAGAGACTCCTCTTCGGAGGCCCATTGATGGTCAGCTTGCTGATCCCACGGCCCCTCGTGGGCGTATAAGGCGGAAGGCTCGTCCTCCCCTTTGCCGTAGAGGCTTTCCTTCGCCTTACAAGGGGGTTAAGAGGCGCCTATTTGGCTCGTCGTCACCACAATCCTCTGCGGAGGAGACGACTCGCCGTTCACCTGTCCTGCCAGCTACCAACCTAGACCTCTCCGGGGATCTTTCGCGATCCCCTTCGGAGGATGGCCGTCCTTCGGGACATTGTGACCTGTCGCCCAGACCATCCACTTCCAGAGTTCCTGATGCGCGTGACGCGCCACCTGATACTGCCACTGCGCAGTCTCCGGGCCCTTCGGGGCTGAAGGGTCTTGAGCGCAAAACTGCGCCTCTTGCCCTCAAGCGCCAGGCTCCGCCTGAGCGCTCTCCTGCTGATGATGCTGCTGTTCCTGACTTAGCGCCTCGGCGATCAGACTCAGGCATTCTCGCCTCCGTTCCTGTTACGCGCCAGGGTCCCCCTGCGTGTCCACGCCCTTTGGCGCCTTCCAGCAGTTCTTGAGATAGCGCGCCAGCGCTCACCTGCGCATACGCGCCAAGTTCCTGACACGGCGCTCCAGCGCTCACCTGCGCATACGCGCCCACCGGTGCCCCAGAGGCCAACTGCACCATCGCGCCCACCAGCAGTTCCTGATACGGCGCTCCTGCGCTCACCTGCGCAGGAGCGTCCACCGGTGCCCCAGCGGCCACCTGCGCTCACGCGCCCTCCAGCGCCTTGGCGCCCTCCAGTTCCTGCATCGTCGCGCGCGGTCCAGGAGGCACCTAAGCTTTCGCACAGGCGCCTACAAGTTCCTACGGACTCGTCGCGCCCGTCTGGGGAGACGCGCGTCACGCGCGGTTCCAGCTCCAGCGCCCACGCGCTCACCAACGCGCCCTCACGCTGTGACATCTCAGAGCATCGCCCAGGAGGCTCCCAATTTAGCGCACGGGCGCTCACGGCCGCCTCTGGGCTCTCCCTCCAGACCGCGCGAGCTTGCATCTGATGCAACCGCGCACGACACTCCGGTAACGCGCCCTGTTCCTACTACACGCCCCGTTCCTGTATTCAAGGCGACCAAGGAAGCCCTTCAACGAACACCAGAGCGTCCTCATCCAACGGCACGCCCTGCGCGGCCGCCACAACAACGCACTCCGGTGCGACCGCATCTTGATGCGCGCCATGCGCGCCCACGATCACCGGCGCGACCAACACGCCCACAGGCGAGTATGCCGGTCTTATCCGACCAGCGCCAACCGCCGCGCCAACGTTCCATCCAGGTCGCTCGCGACCCTGCTCCAGCGCTAACGCGCCCTCAGCCGATTCTTCCGGACACGCGCTCAGGCGCCCCCGTTATCTCGCGCCCTTTGGGGCCGCACCAGGTCGCTGCGCGCCTGCGTGTTCGGCTGCCTCCTGCTCGCCACATGCCCTCGCCATCGGCTACGCGCTCTCGCAACCACGCTCCAGCTGCTGCGCGCCCACGCGCCCGCGCTATCGCCAGCGCGCCTTCGCTCCTGATTCCCCGCCTGCGCGCCTGCGCGCCCGCCCCCGCCCACGCGGATGCGCGCGTGCGAGTTTCTAGTATTGCGCGAGTTTCTAGTATTGCGCGAGTTTCTAGTATTGCGCGAGTTTCTAGTATTGCGCGAGTTTCTAGTATTGCGCCAGCCATTCACGCGCGATCCTGACCAGGGCCCGGCTTACGAGCCCCAGCGCGAGAGCCGCCAGGCAGACTCCTCTTCGTCGCGTTCCCCTCCCCACAAGCGCAGACCAGCGCGCTCGCCGGAGGAGGGGCGCTTCCCAGACAGGTCTAGGGACTCTTCTCTTTCAGCCCTGCAGGCGAACCCTCGTTTGTCGACTCCTCCTAGGGATCCCTCGATCCCCTTCCCTCCAAAGGGGGTGTCCGACAGCACGACTGTCAGACAGCAGCCCTGGTTCGGCATCCTAGTCAGAGCCCTTGTGCAGGCTATTAAGCCCGCCCTCTCTGATTCGGGCCACGAACCAGCGGCAGCTTCTTCCCCCTGAAGAGGAAGAGAGGAGTCTCTCCCGTGGAACCTCCTCCGAGGCCTATTCTGTGTCCGCGCAGATCCTTGCGCAAGGCTCCTTCTCCCCCCCAGACCTTCTCGGCCTCCCCTGCAGAGGAGGATTACCCCTCCTCAGGAGAGTCGGATGAGCCGGAACACTCCCCCATCGCACCAATGGGGGAGGCTCCGCCTCTCCCCAAGAGGTCGTCTCATCCAGAGGTGGAGAAGAGCCTGCCCCCTTCGCTGCTCGAGTCTAAGGACTATAAGACGATTCTCAAATCGTCAGCGAGGATCAGGCAGGAACCGTCTAGAGCCGTCGAGGATGTCCACGTGTCCCCCCAGGAAAAGCCACTGGGGACGGGAGACTTCGCCGCAAGTCCTTCGGGAGGAGAGCACCTGGAGTCAGAACACGCCTTCTGGCAAGTCCTGACCCTCATGAGGAACCTTAATGGGATCCCAGACCCTGAGGTCCCACCTCGTGAAGGGAAGGACACGGTCCTGGACCGCGTCTACGGCACCCAGAAACCCTCTAGGGCCATTGCAGCTTTGCCCTGGTCTCAGGGGATGAAGAGTGCCAGGGACAAGGTCGAGGGCCAGCTCTCTGAGCTTGCCTCCCCTAGCAGATCGAGTACCGGTAATAAGCTCCTCCCTCCTCCTTGAGTCCACCAGAGGAGGTACTTCGAGATCCTCGAGGAGTCTTGTCTGAGTCTTCCCTTACACCACTCCGTGGAAGAACTCACAGGGGGAGTCCCTCTTGAGAGACTCTCCAACCGGCACGTGTCCTTCTCAGCCACTGAGATCCTAAGCCAGGAGAAGGTCACCAAGTGCGCCATGCAGGCGACTTCGTGGCTCGACATCTGGCTGTGGTCTCTGGGCATCCTGGTGCGGTCCGAGGACCTCTCCATAGAAAGCACCAGGAAAGCGCTGGAAACCTTTCTTCTCTCAGGCACACGGACCATTGAGTTTCTGGCCCACCAAGTCTCGAGCTTGTGGGCCAATGCGATCCTCAAGCATCGGGACGCTGTGGCCGAGAGGTTCCATTATAAGGTACCCAGTGCAGAGGCTAGCAGGCTCAGACACTCTTCCGTTCTCGGTAAGAGCCTGTTTGAGCCTAAGGATGTGGAGCTCACTGCTGAGAGGTGGAGGAAGTCTAACCAGGATTCTCTCATCCACAGGGCCCTGACATCGAGGCCCTACAAACCTCCAGCAGTCCAGCAGCCCCGTCCGGCTAAGGACACAAAGAAGACGACCACAGCGAAGCCCAAGGTGTCTAAGCCCTTTCCTGCCAAGAGCAGAAGGGGCAAGAAGTCCTCCAGGGGAGGCAAAAACCCTAGAGGTACCATCCGAGGCCAGAAGCGCTAGGGTTGGCAATCCCCCTGCATGTCCACCAGTGGGGGGATGCCTACAGAGTTGCGCGACAAGGTGGCAGCAACTCGGGGCGGATGCCTGGACGATCTCCGTGATCTCTCTAGGTTATTGCGTCCCGTTCACAGCCTCTCTACCTCCCCTGACAGCGAATCCAGTGTCGTTGAGCTCTTTTGCCATGGGATCGGCAAAGGGGCAGGCCCTCCGGGCCGAAGTCTAGACCATGTTGGAGAAGGACGCTCTCCAGGAGGTTGTAGACGGGTCCCCAGGCTTCTACAGTCGACTCTTTCTTGTGAGAAAGGCGTCTGGAGGCTGGAGACCAGTCATCGACCTCTCGACCCTGAACGGGTTTGTCAAGCAGACTCCGTTCAGCATGGAGACGGCAGACACGATCAGACTTGCAGTGAGACCACTAGACTTCATGTGCACACTGGACCTGAAGGACGCGTACTTCCAGATCCCAATCCATCTGTCTTCAAGGAAGTACCTGAGATTTTGCCTAGACAACAAGATCTACCAGTTCAAGGTGCTGTGTTTCGGTCTCTCCACAGCCCCTCAGGTGTTCACCAGAGTATTCACCAGTTGACTTTGTGGGGCTCTTTGTCAATAGATATTTTTGCCACAAAGCTTGACAAAAAGCTTCTGGTCAACTGTTTAGCAATCCCAGACCCAGCAGATGCCTTCCATAACTTTTGGATGACCTCAGCACTTATGCTTTTCAATCATTCAGTTTGATTCAAAGGATATTCTGCAGGATAATGATTACCCCAAATCTCAGGCTGTCCCTGGTGGCTCCTAAGTTGCCACGAGGAGAGTGGTACCCAGACCTGCTGATGCTTCTGACAGAAATAACTACCAGTATGCCCAATCTCCTTTGTGTGCCCCACATGTAGAGATTCCATGGCACACTGACATCCCTTCCTCTTCATGGATGGAGACAATCTAGCATCTCGTCTGAGGGAAAGGGTTTTCACGAGGCACTAAAGGAGATGTCTTGATATCTCTGGAACTCCTCTGCAGCAGTCTATCAGGTAAAATTGGCTTGTCTCCAATTGGTGCCATGGAAGGGGTAACTCTCCACTTGGAGCTTCTCAGCAATTGATTTTAGATTTTCTCGTATACCTTCGCCAGGACAAACTACTCTCAGTTGCAGTGGTGAAAGGCTGTCACTCAGACTTGAGCCAGGTCTTCCAACCGAGGGGTTAGACCTTTCTTCACCATAGAAACTGTCGATGCTGTTGAGGAACTTTGAGCAGTCTTGCCTGCCAAGAGAACTCAGACCACAGTATTTCTTATAGAGCATTGTATTTTATCCCAAGGGATGGAGAAGGGTCTATTTCCCTTCAATCCAGAGGTTGCGGCAAAAGTCTAGAACCCTGCTGTCGAGGATGATAGATTTGGTCTCTCCATCTCCTTCCTTCAGGATGCAACCTACAGTACAGAGGATTTGCTTCTTTGTCCTGTGAAGGTGCATAGATGCTACTTGAAGAGAACCCAACTCGAGGCCACAGATTCAAAGTTTTATTAGTGCTGGCAGGACTTAAAAGAAAGGATATCAAGGAACACCATTTCCTTCTGGCTTTGTGAAACCAACAAGAAGGCTGCCTATCCCCAAACAGAAAAAAGACCTAATAATTCAATCCCAGTATAGGCCCATGATGTCAGAGGAATTGGCTTTATCCTAGCTTGTAAGAAATATCTGTTAATGGCACAAGTATCGAAGGCCAGAGTCTGGAAACACCATACAACCTTTACATTACAGATTATATCCACAAGTCTATGGACACATTTTCACTGGGACCTGTGATAGCTGCTCAGCAGGTTGTGCAACATACCCAGCTCCTCACAGGATAAGAGACATATTGTCTAAGATAAAAGTCGTGACATTAGACTAGGATGAAAGGTAGTGTATTTGCCCAATTTTTCCTCTCTTCCTTCCCCTTTCATAGAAAGCAGTGGTCAAATGTTATTTGCTGGATCAGATGTATAAGCCAAGTAATCTTCCACACCAAGCACTATTCTATCTCTAATGATACAGAGGTATCTTCCCCATTCTCCTTACATTGGCAATATATCCTGACAAGGTTAATAGGATTTTCCTGTGACTATCTGGCCATCTAGCCTAACTTTTGAGATTCTTCAGTCAAAGTTACATGGTGGCATGATTCAATATCCCCCACCTCTCAAGATTTAAGTGCCTTCTCATCCCAGGATTTTAAACCAGCCGGTATGGTTATAGGAGATTCCTCCCATCTAATGATAAGTCTCCTATTAAAGGACGAGGGTTTGTATTCATGTTGGAACAAATCACAAATTTTGAAAGTAATTTGTACTTTTTTTAACTTCAAACCGGAGTCTTTCAAGTTTCACTTCCTGCCTCAATCTTCCACAACCCATAGGTAAAGGTTAAAGTTGCATATCAATGTGATGGCTTCCCTGCCACCCGCCAGTAACTACCAATACACCTTGTAAGAATTTTAATAGCCGAGTTCCAGTCAAGCTAAAATTATACTTCTATTTAAGGACTTATGTTTGTGTAGTTAGGAAAATACTAATTACTTTTGAAATTTGTGAATTTTGCTTTGTCACCTGAATTGTTATAACTGATAGAGCTGTCAGACACCCTATAAGAATCTTTTCCACCAACAGGTGTGTCAGCCCCTTCTTTTCTTCAATGCTACAAGTTGACACAATCTGCTTTTAGTATACAAATTGCAGCACCTGAGGTAAGATACCTTTAGTGTTTTGTATGGTAAGACTCTATATTAATGACATCCCTATTTCCAAGCCATGAAAAATGTACATGTAATAATGGAAATAAGATTAAAAAAAGGACATTTTACAGTATCATAATTCTTATCTGTTCCGACATTAATACAAACTGATGTCAGGCAGGCAGCTGGTTGGGACTGCGGTCCATCCCAAAAGCCAAAGCAAACTCCTTCAAAAGAAGGTAACTATGTTACCCCATACGAATTGGAAAAAACACGCTAATAGAAGTTTTCTATTTATAGGGATATTATTTTCGGCAAAGCTGAAAGACGAGCCCTAAGACTTTTAGTGAGGATTAACATGCTAGTTAGCTGGGGTGGATGTTGGCCTGCTACCTCGCTTTCTCACACACCTGGGTTGAGTAACCACTTGTTTTGGCTCAGAGAACGGACGTTGCCGCTTTCCGCCTCCAACATGACTTGCCATTGTTGACTTAATTGCTTTTTAAGCTTTTTCTTTCTCAGTGTGATTGTTTTTCTCCTTAACTCTCCTCATGTGGATATGTCCTTTCATGTCCTCTGTTGAGACACTCGCATTCGGTATGTCCGTCCTACCGGGGGCTGCACATTGATCAGGACAACACCTGTCCTGAATACGAGGAGGGGTCTGCCTCCCAGTGGGAGAGGTTTGGGCGATGGAGCAAGAAGAAGTCCAAGAGAGATTCTTTGCCTTTGGGGTCTTCCTCGATGTTGAAAAAACATAGGACTTCTTCCTTGACCTCCTGATATCTTCCTAAAGCTCCTGCTTAATTGATCTCGCGTAGCGTAGACCGGCTAACACCAGGTCAACCTTGGGGGTTTGAGGTTCGAGGGACAGGACTGCTTCCCCTAAAGAAGCATTTCTGCCCCTTCCCTCGGGCAGAGCCTTTTATTTTTCTTATGTATTGCAGGTTTGGCTGTCACTGGGTAAGACCGGTCCCCTTTGCCCTGGAGTGTCTTCTACCTTTACTGCTGAAGGGTCCCGCCCTTTGCCTTCAACTGCTGTTGCCGAAGACTGCGTTCCCCCCTATTCTGAGCTGACTCTTCCTTCGGGCGTAGAGCAAAGTCAGAGGCAGTTCGCTCCTGCAGGTGGACATCTCTCTTCAAGATTCTATTGTGTCTCATTGCTGACATCCCTCCCTTCGGAGCAAGTCTCCTCTGCAGAGGAACCTCGCTGCTGTAGATGAGCTCCTTACAAGGATTGTCACTTCTTCGTCCATGAAGCATAGTCTTCCTCAACGCTCTCGATGTTCTCCTTCTCCTTCGGTCAGATGTCTCTTCAGTTCCTCCAAAGACCAACGATCTTCTCCCTCGCCTGCTAGATATTTGCCTTCGGCGTGTCGTCCTTAGCGAGCTACTTGTCCCTCGTCACCATGTGACCGTCATTCGTCACCTCGTGATCGTCACTCTTTATCTCTGGATCGGCACTCATCACCTCATGACTATCACCCTCTTAATGAGAGAATGCCTTGATGAAGTCATTGAGCTTCAGCACGGCATTCTATTCCCGTGCTGAAACTTGGTGACGGGCAAGAGGGCTCTTGAACTTGGGGAAATTGCTCCCCCAGTTCGAATCTAAATTTCTCTCTTTCTTATCTTTTTCTTCCTCTTTATATTGCTTCAACCTTCTCCTAATATTATAAACTTTCCTTCATGTTGCTGCCCCAACCCTATGAGTAAAATTTCCCATATGTATATGTGTATATATTTACATATATATATGTATGTTTATTATTTTTTTTTTCTTTTTGGCATGGATGTTTCTACATCTGTTATTGCCACTTGGGCGGATGTTTCTACATCCAGTATTGCTGCCTGCTTTGATGAATGGGAAAGGTGTCACGGTTGGGAGGTGTTTGTGCTCAAAGCTATATGTGAGAGTATTGGATGATCTCAGCCATCCCGAAGATGGTTTGGACCTTTTTGGCGGAACTATTCTCAAGTGTTGGGTCTTCGGAATCCAGGGGGATCCAATGCTTGGGGTAGGACTCTCGGCTTTTGGCCAGAAGCCCGTCATTACAGATATGGGGAGGATGATTCCATAGTTTCTTGGTCTCAGTCCTAACAGGCGGGTTTAGCTTACACCTGTGCCTCTATATCTGTTTTGATGCTATCCTTCGGGTAGGGTATGGAGTGGACCATCTGGGAAGTATACTCTCACTATGCCGGTAGTGGAGAGTGCAAATTTCCTTCCCAACATGTGATGCCTTAATGTTCTCAAGCAGGTAAATCAAACTATTCAAAATATCACTCTTCTCTTTTCTTTATTCTAATGGATTCTTGTGACAACGACCCCACCTCCCCTGGATATGCTGACTCGCCCCCGGCACCGTTGACGACCTCTGGCAATTAATTTAAAGAAAACTCCGTTGACGACGAAGGAACTAAAAAGGACTATTCTTTAAACATTCGGAAAAAGGGTAATTTGGGCAAAACAGGAAAACTGAATGTCCTGCACGTTACCCAAATCCCATTTGAAGCTAATTATGATGTGCTACATAAAATATTTAAGTGTTACAGATTAATAAAAGAAATTAGAATGAAACTTCAAGATGATAATTGGGAATCTTGATTATCATTTAATTGTCACGAGGAAGCATTTAATGCAAGCCGTAACATTGTTGATATTAAAGTAGGTAATATGAGTGTTAAGGGTGCTTTGTGTGATGGGGCACCTAAAGATCTGGATGTCTACAGACCAGCAGACTGGGTTGATAAAGATATAGAGGTAGATATGCCATCCCAAAGAAAGCCAAAACCACCAATGTGGCTTCTTGCTCAATCTATAGTAGGTACGAAAAATTATTTTAAGATCTGCAAATTTCTTCAGAGGAAGGTAGGTACAATCGCACCTGGAGATATATCTCGATTCGGGAAGGAAAGTTACTTGATAAAGGACAAGTCATACACAGTCTGATATACTGTCCAATTTGAAGACAATAAATGATGATATAAAATTGGACATCAAACCCCATCTAAACTTTAGCTATGGAAGGGGAGTGGTTTTCAATAGGGATCTATATGAATTTACCGAAGAGGAGATATTGGCTATGTGTCCACTATCAGAGTGGAAAGTACATAAAGTACCTGGAATATCAATGATTGTTCTTACTTTCCAGGATGCTGATGTACCTTTCCATATAGACATAGAAAATGAAAGGATTAAAGTTCAACCTTTTAAGCAGAAGCCACTGCAATGTTATAATTACTTTAAATTTGGACATCCTTCCAAAGTTTGCAATAATGAAAAAATTTGTAATACTTGCTCCAGTATTTACCATGGGGAATGCACACTTAAGGCAAGGTGCTTAAACTGCAACTCTAATCATAAATCTAATGATATGAGCTGCCAGTTTTATAAGTTAGAAGAGGCTGCTCTCAATAAATCAATTATTGAATATGTAAGCGTGGGGCATGCCAAGAGATTATTAAATAAATCTAATACTTATGCAAAGACATTAAAAACAGGAGAAAAAGTTCCTCGGGAATCATCTCACCCACCTACTACTGTAGGTAGTTCTCGAAAAAGGAATTCACCATCTATTGATAAAGTGCTGCATAAGACAAGAACATCTCCTCCTAAAGATTTATCATTGAGTATCAACAAAAAAACATTACCCACCACTATCAAACCTTTGTCCCCCATTACAAAGGATAGTACTAACCTCTCCCAGGCCATATCCTTGCCTGATTTAATGGATATTCTACCTGACACCAAGTTATCAGGTGTACCTGTTGTGGGGAAGGTACAAAAACCTGGTAACTCACAACCTATTAATCGTAAAAGAGAGAGAGCTCCATCTCTCTCACCCCCTTCCATAAGAAATATTAGACTTATGACATCAAATAAATATGATGTTTTGTCTGTTGATGTTGCCGATCAATCAGAAGACAATTTAAATAAATCAGAAATTCAAGTTGAGGTCCACCATCCCCCTCAACAAATAGATCAAAAGGATACAAAGAAAAACACCAACGTAAAACCCAACATAACAGACCATCTCTGAAGAAACCTACTGGTAATAATGTTAGATTAAAAACTGCTAATGGGAAGACCTCATCCAAGATGTCTTCCAGAAATAATCCATAGTTTTCTCCTCAATTTTGCAATGGAACTGTCAGGGTTTAAGGGCGAAATTTGAAGAACTTAGGCTCCTAATTCATGAACATTCCCCCATAATTCTATGTCTACAGGAAAGTATGCTTGATACTAACACTCCTTGTCCTCGAGAGTATGTTAGCTATAGAACACCATATAATCATCAAGCTGGGAGCCATGGTGGAAGTCTCATGTACGTTCGTCGAGATGTTCTCAAATACCTATGTCTATATATACAACCCTGCAGGCAGTGGTTGTACAAATTGATATAGGAAGAAAATATACAATATGCTCTCTCTACTTACCTCCAAATGATAATATTTTATATGATGATTTAGCAGAGGTCATTCAACAACTCCCTCAACCATTTCTCTTACTGGGAGATATGAATGGTAGACATCCTTTATGGGGTGATATTTTGGCAAACACAAGGGGCAATATTATCTCATCAATTGTGGAGAATGAGGCTGTGGGACTCTTTAATACAGGAGAGCCCACACACTTCCATGTTCATACAGGTACCTTGTCATGCATTGACCTTTCAATTGCAAGCTCTAACTGCCTTCTTGATTTTGATTGGAGGACATTAGATGATTGGCATATTAGTGATCATTCATCAATCATTGTAAACACCAACAAGGGTCCGCCTTTACAAAGATCGCCATGATGGAATCTTGACAAGGCAGACTGGGTTAAATTTTGTGAGCTAAGTGAAATCGAAGGGAGTGCAGAACAGTTTGAAAGTATTGATGATGCCATAGACCTACTGAATGGAACTCTCCATACAGCAGGAATCAATTCGATTTCCAAAACCACAGGACTATTCAAAAGACGACCAGTCCCGTGGTGGTCTTCAGAATTAACAGCCTTGCACAGAGCCACCAGAAAATCTCTTGACTAGATTGCGTAGATGCCGTACAGATGAAAATTTGAAAACATACAAAAAGTGTAGAGCACAGTTCCGCCGTGCCATGAAAGAAGCTAGACGCCAATCTTGGGTGGATTTTGTTTCCTTCATTAATAGTAGAACACCACCATCTTCTGTATGGAGGAAAGTGAAAAAGATTGCAGGCAAATTCACCCCAAACCCACCACCAGTGTTGAAAGTGAATGGTCAGTATGTGACTGAAGGAATTGAAGTTAGCAATGCCCTGGCTGACCATTTTTCAATATTAAACTTACCCGATAATCATGTAGCTGTCAACTCCGTTGCCCGACAGAATTCTACGGAAGGGATACGCCAGCGATCGCTATACAAGAGGGGGGTGTACTCACAAGCGCCACCTGTGGCCAGGTACTGCAGTACTTCTTGTTGACACCACTACAATTTTTCCTCTGTCGTGCTTCCGGCAAGACGTTCATGGATACGCTTATAATTTTGGAGTCTTGTTCACGGTTTTTGGTGAAGTATTGCTCTAAGATTTCAGCTTTCGCTATTCAGGAAGTTTTATTATTAGCTTAGCTAACTTTTGGAATTAATTTGATTAATTATGGTGACGAAGAGAGTATGAACTCTCTTTCACCTTTAAATGGCCGACCCTTCCCTTAGACGGAAGTGTTGGTGTCTAAGAGAGTATAGACTCTCTTTCTTAATTTTGCTTAACAAAAGTTATAGATTTATTTTATATCTCTCCGCCTTTTATAGGCCTCTTCGATTAACTTCCTTTTATTATAAACTTATTAAAATTAATTTTTATTTTTGTTTATATTCGACCTCTCCTAATAGTAGGCGGTCTTTTCTTGGTACCGAAGTTAATTAACATTGAGCCCGTCATTTCGGTTTTACCTGTTAACATATTATGCTATTTTAATGTTTTTGAAAGAATTTCTTTGATAGTCTCGTACTGTTTTCAAAGTTGAACTAACGTTTTGTTTTGTCTCTGCAGTTGTTGACGTTCAGAACGTTCAACTTGCGCTCTATCGTTACGATAGAGAGAGAATTTTCACGGTGTCACGTTGCAGTAAGAGTAACCGTGTCTAGCGTTTTGTTCATTCTTTCTTAACTTAATGGTTTTAATTCTAATAAAGGAACTTTTCATTTTGGGAAATATTTCAGTTTTTTCCTTTAACAATAATATGTTTTAACGATATATATGATTAGGCTCTTCTCTCAGGTTCTAAGTCAAGAGAGAGAGAGAGAGAGAGAGATAGAGACGGAGGGAGAAAGAGGAGGATAAACGTTTCGTTCAAGCGAGTAACGTTGTTATCGTTTTTGCTCTTCTCCCTAGTCTCTTTAGGGGAAGAAGGTAAACGTTTCTAGAGTTTTTTCTTGTTCTCAAGCTTTATGCGGTGAGAGATTTTAAACGTAGTTTATTTGATCTAGTGTTTAGTCTCTTTCCAGCCACTGAATTATTTATCTTTCATTAGATTTTTCTGTTACATTGTAATTCTGTTTTCGCAATTACTAACTTTTGAGAAAGGATAGAATTGCGTGTTTCAGGTACAAACCACTTAAAGTTTCGAGTTCAGTGAAATAAGTGCAAATAGAAAATCAAAAGTGATAAGTGATTAGCGCAAAGTGTGTCAGTGTTGTGCGTGAGGGTACTTCTGTGCGTGCCAGTCGTCCTCCCAGTCCGGGACCTCTTGCAAGCTCCCAAGCCCAGGGGAGTAGCAATGTCGAAGGGCAAAAGGGTTCGGCAGGCCTTGATCGGCGCACAGAAGTATCCTCGGTGGTTGCGGGCGTGTCTTACAGAGACCGTCACTCCCACCCGCAGATGATTGAGCCCTTATTTTGCTCGTCTGCAGAAGAAATTTCGGGGAGAAAACGCTGGTCTCAGGTCTCAAGACCTCTTAAACGTAAAGTCCAGACCTATGCCAGACGTACGAAGTTAGAGTTCAACAACCCGGATGCAGTCATTGGGTTAGCTCTGACTCTCCTCAGTCATCAGGTGACTGCACACCTCCTAAGAGAGGTAAGGCGATGCCTCAACAGACCTCATCTTCTATTAAGGCTTTGCCTCAACAGACCTTATCGTCTGTTGATCCCAAGACGACTTTGCTGCAGTCCATGCAGTCGCAGCTTGCGGTCTTAATGCGTGAGTTTCAGGCTGAGAAGGTTACACCTCCTCCTGCGAACGCTCCGCCTCTCCGCAGTCCAGTCTGCCAGGCGTACGAAGTTGAGGTTCCTCAGGCTACCTTTCCGCGTTCTGAGTTGCCAGTTACCAGCGGTGTGTAGCAACCTCCGCCTCCTCCTGCGAGAGCTCCGCCTCACCGCAGTCCAGTCTGCCAGGCGTACGAAGTTGAGGTTCCTCAGGCTACCTTACCGCGTTCTGAGTTGCCAGTTACCAGCGTTGTGCAGCAACCTTAACCTTCCTTAAGGCAACCTCAGCAATGGGAGCAGGAGTCTTATGCCTTACTTCCTCCGCTTCCGCTTGCGGTTCCACCAGCGAGGCAACAATCTCTTGAGGTACGACAACCTCTTCCATCAATGAGGCAGCCACCTCAGCACTCGCTGCAGCGACCTAAACCCTCCTCAAGGCAAGAGTCTCAACTCCTTAGGCTAGCACCTCAGGAACCTCAACTCGCGAGACAAGAACTGCGTTCTGCGAAGCCGCTACCTCAACTCTCGCAGCTCACACCTCAGGAACCTTAACTCGTTCCTCAGGAACCTGCTACTGCGCATCCGCAACCCTTACAGCAAGCGCAACTCCTGAGGCAGCAACCTCATGCTATGAGTCAGCCACCTCAACGCATGCATCTGCCATTTTTTCCTCAACTTGAGCTTCTTCCCATTCAACTTGGGAATAACAAATGACAATAATAACACCTCATTACTTTCATAACTTGCATTTGTAATCATATACATGTATGCCTACACAAACATTATGATAATGGAGGTTATTTGTATTACTTATATAAAAATATATATGTATTCCTTGCAATATATTTTTAACAAATCGCAAAATATGGCAAAAATATCTTCTAAACAAATGAATCATGAGTTATGAATGTAAGGTAATATTATGTTGATATTAAACCCCATGCAAGCATGCATGAAGTAATGCAGTGTTGCCAACAGGGCGAGTTTCCCTTTCCTGAGGTGAAGTAGATTATAGTACATTTAGTGTAGCTTAATTCTACGATTATCATGCAGGCTATCAAATTCATCAACAAAACAGTCTAAATCAATTCCCTCGGCACGTGCACTTTCAATGGACGGTAATGCGATATTACTCACTCTAGCACTGGTCATGGAATTTCTGAGAAATGTTACACGCCATGCAACACGCTCTGCTTACCTTACAGCATGCTCTACATACAGCATGCTCTGCATACAGCATGCTCTGCATACAGCATGCTCTGCATACAACATGCTCTGCATACCTTACCGCATGCTTCTCAGTCACACATCTTTGGTTGTTGCCAACTCACTAGACTGTCAAGCAGTTTCATAACGTTGCCTTCTAGTCTGCTGCTTTTGCACCAGTGAAACCCTCACTGAGAGAACTTAGCTTTTCTCGGATATGGTCCCTGTAGATGAGAAAGTGCTTTTCTCCCTCCTTCTGATATTCCCTTGAGGACTCTGTCATTTGGAGAGGAGCCTTTAGCTGCGTAGCCTCCTATGGACTTTTATTTAAGCATAACATGCTCCCAGGGAAGGTAATGGTTCCACTTCAGTCGCTAACCCCGTCTGTTACCACACCTGCTCCCATAAACCTTGAGCTGTGTTGCAAGACATGCAGTCCAAGCTTAGTCCTTGTTAGAGGATTTTTTTGTTTACGGAGTCAGTGTGTCATTGGGAAGACGTTCAACAACCAGCAGAAGTGACTTGTTGTGACGCAGTGCGGCAACCTCAGCAACCCGATAAGGAGTTGTCTGTACGACCCAGACAGTCTAGACAGCTTCGGGTTGTCACTGTACTTCCTCGCTTCCCCATGGTTGACAGTTCACAGACTGTGCAGCAGTACCATGATCTTGTGTCCGGCTCCGTCAGACGACTGGCTTTTAAGAGCTCCCACAAGTCGTCGCTGTCTGGAGATTCTCAGATGGACTATGGATCTGACCAAGGAACTGGGCCTCCTGGTCAATTTTGAGGAGTCTCAGCTCGTCCCATCCCAGACCATTGTCTCCCTGGGTATGGATCTTCAGAGTCGAGCTTTTCGGGCTTTTCCGTCGGCCCCAAGGATCTTCCAAGCCCTAGAATGCATCCAGAGCATGCTGAGAAGGAACCGATGCTCAGTCAGGTAGTGGATGAGTCTAACAGGGACACTTTCATCGCTGGCCCTGTTCATCGTGTTAGGGAGACTCCACCTCCCCCCCTTCAGTATCATCTAGCTGCTCACTGGATAAAGGACATGACGCTAGAGACGGTCTCAGTTCCTGTTTCCGAAGAGAGGAGGTCTTCTCTCGCGTGGTGTAAGAACAGCTTTCTTCTCAAGGAAGTCTATCTTTGGCTGTTCAGAAACCCGACCGCCTTCTCCTCTCGGACGCATCAGACACGGGCTGGGGTGCGACTTTGGACGGACAGGAATGCTCGGGAACATGGAATCAGGAACAAAGGACACTTCACATCAATTGCAAGGAGTTGTTGGCGGTTCTTCTGGCCTTGATAAACTTCAAGTCCCTCCAGCTTAACAAAGTGGTGGAGGTGGACTCTGACAACACCACAGCCCTGGCTTACATCTTCAAGCAGGGAGGGACTCTTTCGTGAATTGTTCTAGATTGCAAGGGACCTCCTCATCTGGTCTAAAGATCGAAAGCTCACGCTGGTAACGAGGTTCATTCAGGGCGGTATGAATGTCATGGCAGATCACCTCAGCCGGAAGGGTCAGGTCATCCCCACAGAGTGGACCCTTCACAAGAATGTTTGCAGCAGACTTTGGGCCCTGTGGGGTCAGCCAACCATAGATCTGTTCGCTACCTCGATAACCTAGAGACTCCTGTTGTTTTGTTCTCCGATTCCAGACCCAGCAGCAGTTCACGTGGATGCTTTTCTGCTGGATTGGTTCCATCTCGACCTGTATGCATTCCCGCCGTTCAAGATTGTCAACAGGGTACTTCAGAAGTTCTCCTCTCGCAAAGGGACACGGCTGACGTTGGTTGGCTCCGCTCTGGCCCGCGAGAGAATGGTTCTTAGAGGTACTGCAATGGCTGGTCGACATTCCCAGGACTCTTCCTCTAGGAGTGAACCTTCTACGTCTACCTCACGTAAAGAAGGTACACCCAAACCTCCACGCTCTTCGTCTGACTGCCTTCAGACTTTCGAAAGACTCTCAAGAGCTAGGGGCTTTTCGAAGGAGGCAGCCAGAGCGATTGCCAAAGCAAGGAGAACATCCACTCTCAGAATCTATCAGTCTCAAGGGGAAGTCTTCCGTAGCTGGTACAAGACCAATGCAGTTTCCTCAACCAGTACCACTGTAACCCAGATTGCTGACTTCCTGTTATATCTAAGGAAAGTAAGATCCCTTTCAGCTCCTACGATCAAGGGTTACAGAAGTATGTTGGCAGCGGTTTTCCGCCACAGAGGCTTGGATCTTTCCACCAACAAAGATCTACAGGACCTCCCTAGGTCTTTTGAGACCTCAAAGGAACGTCGGTTGTCCACTCCAGGCTGGAATCTAGACGTGGTCCTAAGGTTCCTTATGTCATCAAGATTTGAACCTCTCCAATCAGCCTCTTTTTAGGACCTCACATTAAAAACTCTTTTCCTCGTGTGCTTGACAACAGCTAAAAGAGTAAGTGAGATCCACACCTTCAGCAGGATCATTGTTTTCACATCTGAAACGGCTACATGTTCCTTGCAGCTCGGTTTTTGCTAAACGAGCTTCCTTCACGTCCTTGGCCTAAGTCGTTCGAGATCCCAAGCCTGTCCAACTTGGTGGGGAATGAACTGGAGAGAGTACTTTGCCCAGTTAGAGCTCTTAGGTACTATCTAAAAAGGTCTTAACCTTTACGAGGACAATCAGAAGCCTTATGGTGTGCTATCAAGAAACCTTCTTTTCCAAGTTCTAAGAACTCAGTTTCTTACTATTCAGGCTTCTGATTAGAGAAGCACATTCTCATCTGAAGGAAGAAGACCTTGCTTTGCTGAAGGTAAGGACACATGAAGTGAGAGCTGTGGCTACTTCAGTGGCCTTCAAACAGAGCCATTCTCTGCAGAGTGTTATGGATGCAACCTATTGGAGAAGCAAGTCAGTGTTCGCATCATTCTATCTCAAAGATGTCCAGTCTCTTTACGAGTACTGCTACACCCTGGGACCATTCGTAGCAACGAATGCAGTAGTAGGCGAGGGCTCAGCCACTACATTCCCATAATCCCATAACCTTTTAACCTTTCTCTTGAATACTTTTTATGGGTTGTACGGTCGGCTAAGAAGCCTTCCACATCCTTGTTGATTTGGCGGGTGGTCAATTCTTTCTTGAGAAGCGCCGAGGTTAAAGGTTGTGATGAGGTCCTTTAGTATGAGTTGCAGCCCTTGATACTTCAGCACCTTAGAGTTGTTCAGCCTCCTAAGAGGAACGCTGCGCTCAGTAAGGAAGACGAACTTATTTAAGGCAGAGTAATGGCTCAAGTCGACTTCCTTACCAGGTACTTGTAATTTCATTGTTATTTTGAATAACTGATAATATGAAATACGGGATACTTAGCTTCTTGATATACATGTACACTGGTTTTCACCCACCTCCCTGGGTGTGAATCAGCTACATGATTATCGGGTAAGTTTAATATTGAAAAATGTTATTTTCATTAGTAAAATAAATTTTTGAATATACTTACCCGATAATCATGATTTAATTGACCCACCCTTCCTCCCCATAGAACCAGTGGATCGAGGAAAAATTGAAGTGGTGTCAACAAGAAGTACTGCAGTACCTGGCCACAGGTGGCGCTTGTGAGTACACCCCCCTCTTGTATAGCGATCGCTGGCGTATCCCTTCCGTAGAATTCTGTCGGGCAACGGAGTTGACAGCTACATGATTATCGGGTAAGTATATTCAAAAATTTATTTTACTAATGAAAATAACATTTTTCAAATGTATCGTGCAAGAGTGTAGCAGCTCCTGGTCACCAGTACAGGAGCATTGAAGAAAAGAAAATTTTAAATTTTGTAACAGGAAGGGAAGAGTCATATAATTCTCCTTTTTAAATATTTAACTTAGCCGGTGAATATATAATAGCTGCAACTCTGCGGCTCGACAGAAAACACACTCAAAAAACTCGCTAGCGATCGCTATGAAGGTTGCGGGTGTGCCCACCAGCGCCAACTGTCGGCCAGATACCATTCTTGTATGTAAACAAAACCTTCAATTCTTCTCTGTCGACGTTGACGACAAGACGTATCAATACTCGCTGTAGAACCTGGAGTTTTCTCAACATATTTGGTGAAGTACTTCATTTTGGTTTGAGCTTTCGCAGTACAGGTGTTTTATCTTCAACTTAAATCTTGAACTCGTTTTTGGATAGATTTAATTTTTGATGACTTTGGATTGTTTTTTGGACTTTCCTTGACTTTTAAATGGCCGACCCTTCCCTCAGTACGGAAGTGTGTTTAGGCTTTTAGCAATTATCTTATCACATTATAAATTATTTATAGATTTTCCTCTATATATTTTATATCTCACCCGCCTTTATTAGGCCTCTTCGATTAGCTTTCCATTTATGATAAACATCAAGATAGATTTTAATGATTTGTTTATATGCGACCTTTCCTGAGAGTAGGCGGTCCTAACTTGGAAACCGAAGTTAAACAACGTTGAGCCCTTTCTATCGTAAATAACTTTTACAGAGCTAATGATTTAAAACTTATTAAATGAATATTTTTTAGTAGATATTTTATGAAAGATTTTCTTTGAATAGTCTTCGTACTGTTTCAAAGATGAACTAACGTTTAGTTTATTTATGCTACGCAGTTTGCGCTCTATCGTTACGATAGAGAGAGAGAGTATCACGGTTTCACTTTGCAGAAAGAGTAAATCGATTCGGACGTTTTGTTCATTCTTCTTTCAAAGCTTAAATGTTTTAAATTCTATTTTAAAGGAACTTTTTAATTGAAAAACCTTTCAGTTTTTTCCTTTGGTCAAATAACCTGTTTTTTGACGAAACATAAGTGGGCTCTTCTCTTCGGTGCGAAATCAAGAGAGAGAGAGAGAGAGAGAGAGATACAGACGGAGGGAGAGAGAGGAGAGAGAACGTTCCGATCTTTATCTCGTCCCAAGCGAGTAACGTTGTTCTCGAGTTACTCTCGTCCCTAGTCTCTGTACGGGGAGAAAGGATAAAACGTTTTTAGTTTTTTATTCTCGTCCCAAGGCACTGTACGGTGAGAGATTGAAAACGTAGTTTTGAATGAACTAGTGTTTAGTCTCTTCCCCAGCCACTGATCTTTTTGTCTTAAAATATGTTTACTGTTTTTTTTGCTGGTATTAATGTGCTTACATTATACGACTGATTTCGCAATTATAACCTTTTGATAGAGGGTAGAATTGCGTGCTTCAGGTAGAAATCAGTTTTATTCATACCTAATGTGAATTGTTAAAAAATTCGATTTCAGTGAATTAAGTGCAAAACAGAAAATCGTAGTGATAAAGTGATATTGCGCAAAGTGTTATCAGTGTTGCGACCGAGGGTTCGTCTGTTCGTGCCTGTCGTTCGCCTAGTCCGGGACCTCTTGCAAGCTCCCAAGCCCAGGGGAGAAGTAATGTCGTACGACTTATGGGTTCGAGAGGCCTTGATCAGCGAACAGACGTTCCCTCTATGGTATCAGGTGTATCTTACCAAGATCACCCCTACCATAAGGCGAGAGAGACGATTTTTTCCTCGTCATCCGAAGGCTTTTCGCATAAGAAACCGTGGAACAAGGTTTCGAGGCCCTTTAAGCGAAAGTCAGTCCTTTCAGGACAGGTCCAGCGTCCTGGTTTTAACCATTAGGACAGCTCTGACCCTATGCAGTCATCGGAAGACTGCTCGCCGCCTAAACAAAAGCGTAACACAGACTCCGAGAGTCTTTTTGTAGGCAAGGTTTTGCAGTCACAGACGTTACCCTCGTCTCTTACCGCAACCATTCCCGTTGATCCTGAATGGGTTGTACGGCAAGACATGCAGAATAAGCTTGCCTCCCTTATGGAAGACTATTCTGCCGATAAGTCCGTTGAGCCTAGCCGTTTATCTCATCGAGATCCTGGCCTTCAGCCACCCTAACGTTCCTTTGTGCGTCCTGTTGACGTTGGCGTAGCCAAGTCACGTCAGTCAGGTTGTTTAGAACCATACTCGATGCGGTCTCGTGTGGATTTTCAGCCACATTTGGACGTTAGGCCACTTGCTGATGCTCCTGTTGACGTTCAGGACGTTCGCCAACAATCGGAGTTGACTTGTTTTGACGCTGAGCGTCAACCTCCGCATTCTAGAGTTGTTTTGACTGCTCAGACTAGGCGGTCAAAGCAGTCTCGAGTGGACGCTGTGCGTCCTCACGCACCTGTTGTTGTTGACAGTTCACAGACTGTCAAGCAGTTACATGACGTTGCGTCCTGGTCCGCTACTAATGCCCCAGTGCGTGTGGACTCTGCTTGTAAAGCATTGCCACCACGGTAGGTCTCTCCCTTGCTTGAGACTCGGCTATTGTCGGACAAGGTTCCTTCAGATGAGGAAGTTGCTGTTCCCCCTCCTACTGATATTCCCTTGAGGACTCTGTCAGACGGAGAGGAGCCTAAAGCTGCTTAGCCCTCTATGGACTTTAAATAAATCATGCTGATTTTTAAGGATCTTTGTCCGGATCTTTTTGTAACTGCTGCTCCTCGTTCGCCTAAACATCAGAGCTTACACTAGGCCTAGCTACTTCGAAGCTGTTGTTTTATAAGCTAGTGCTCTCTCGCTCTTCTAAGAGAGCTTTACGTTTGCTAGGCGACTGGTTTATCACCAGGAGGAGTTTGGGGGAGACAGCCTTTGCTTTCCCGACTTTTAAGCTGGCTTATAGAGCTAGAGTCTGATATGACACGAGAGAAGTTCTCGGCTTGGGAGTTCCTGCCTCTGCCCAGATAGACTTCTCAAACCTCATAGACTCTCCCTGGCGCCTGGCCATGAGACGCTCCAAGATTTTACAGGTCGACTTCAGAGCTATTTTCGAGCGTTTGAAGTTTTGCTGTACAATTATGTCATGCATAAACAAGGCTTTCAGGGATGGCTCCAATGATCTGACAGCCACGTTCTCTGCAGGAACAAGTCCCTCAGGGATGGCTCCAATGATCTGGCAGCCATGTTCACTGCAGGAGTACGTAAGAGGCAAGTGCGCTCAATGTGTTCATTGTCAAGACAAACTTCACGATGAAGTCTACCAGGCTGTCTTGACAGCATTTATGGAAGGCGACTGGATGGTCTCTCTCGACCTTCAGGAGGCATACTTCCACATTCCTATACACCCGGATTCCCAACCGTTTCTGAGGTTTGTTTACAGGAATGTGGGGTACCAGTTTCGAGCCCTGTGCTTTGGCCTCAGTCCTGCGCCTCTCGTGTTTACGAGGCTCATGAGGAATGTGGCAAAATCCCTCCATCTTTCGGGGATCCGAGCCTCCATGTACTTGGACGACTGGCTTCTCAGAGCATCGTCCAGCCTTCGCTGTCTGCAGGATCTACATTGGACGTTGAGTCTGGCCAGGGAGTTGGGACTTGTGGTCATCCTAAAAGTCCCAACTGATCCCATCCCAGATTATTCTATTTTTGGGGATGGAGATTCGCAGTCAAGCCCTGCTCGAAGTCCAACTAATGCTGAAAAGAAAACGTTTATTCAGTCAGGAGTTGGAACAGTCTCGTAGGGACTCTCTCATCCCTGGAGCAGTTTGTCTCACTAGGGAGACTACCCCTTCTGCCTCTCCGGTTCCATCTAGCCTCTCACTGGAACTAGGACAAGACATTAGAGACGGTATCATTCCCAGTCTCCGAGCCAATAAAGGCATGCCTGAAATGGTGGGACAGCAATATCAGTCTGAGAGAGGGACTATCCCTAGCAGTCAAGAACCCAAACCACGTGTTGTCCTCAGACGCGTCGGGTTTGGGTTGGGGTGCGACCCTGGACGGTCGGGAATGCTCGGGTCTGTGGACCTCAAGTCAAAAGAGCATGCACATCAACGGCAAGGAGCTATTAGCAGTCCACTTGGCCTTGATGATATTAGAAAGCGTCTTCGAAACTAAGTGGTAGAGGTCAACTCAGACAACACCACAACTTTGGCGTACATCTCCAAGCAAGGAGGCACACGCTGCTCGAGATCGCAAGGGACCTTCTCTTATGGTCTAGAATTCGAGGCATCTCCCTGTTGACGAGATTCATGCAAGGGGACTTGAACGTCTTGGCATACTGTCTCAGTCTGAGGGGCCAGGTGATACCCACGGAATGGACCCTCCACAAGGACGTGGGCAAGAGTCTTTGGGCTTCTTGGGGTCAACCAACCATAGACCTCTTTGCCTTCTCGTTGACCAAAAGGTTACCAATCTTTTGCTCTCCAGTCCTAGATACAGAAGCAATCTACATAGACGCGTTTCTACTGGATTGGTCTTTTATGGACTTATATGCATTCCCACCATTCAAGATAGTCAACAAGGTACTGCAGAAGTTCGCCTCTCACGGAGGGACAAGGTTGACGTTGGTTGCTACCCTCTGGCCCGCGAGAGAGTGGTTCACCGAGGTACTTCAATGGCTGGTAGACTTTCCAAGAAGTCTTCCTCTAAGGGTAGATCTGTTACGTCAGCCCCACGTAAAGAATGTCCATCAAAGCCTCCCCGCTCTTCGTCTGACTTCCTTCACACTATCGAAAGACTCTCAAGAGCTAGAGGTTTTTCGAAGGAGGCAGTCAGTGCGATTGCAAGAGCTAGGAGAGCTTCTACCATTAGAGTATACCAGTCGAAGTGGGAAGTCTTTCGATACTGGTGCAAGTCAGCATCTGTGTCCTCGTCCAGTACCTCTGTAGCCCAAATCGCAGATTTTCTTTTACATCTGAGAAAGGTTCGCTCCCTTTCAGCTCCCACGATTAAGGGCTACAGGAGCATGTTGGCTTCGGTCTTTCGACATAGAGGCTTAGATCTTTCCAACAATAAAGATCTCCAAGATCTCCTTAAGTCTTTCGAGACCTCTAAGGAACGTCGTTTGGCAACTCCTGGATGGAACTTAGACGTGGTCCTAAGGTTCCTCATGTCAGACAGGTTTGAGCCATTACATTCAGCCTCCCTGAAGGATCTCACCCTCAAGACACTTTTCCTAGTGTGCTTGGCTTCGGCTAAAAGGGTCTGTGAACTTCATGCCTTCAGTAAGAACATCGGCTTTTCTACAGAAAAAAGCCACTTGTTCACTTCAACTTGGTTTCCTGGCCAAAAATGAACTGCCTTCTCGTCCTTGGCCTAAATCTTTTGATATTCCTTGCTTATCAGAGATCGTAGGCAACGAACTGGAAAGAGTATTATGTCCTGTTAGAGCTCTTAAGTTCGATTTAGCTCGTACTAGTCATTACGAGGGAAATCTGAGGCATTATGGTGCTCAGTTAAGAAACCTTCATTGCCTATGTCAAAGAATTCTTTGTCATATTTTATCAGATTTTTTTAATACGAGAAGCTCATTCTCACTTGAATGAGAAAGACCGATGTTTGCTTAAGGTTAAGACGCACGAAGTTAGAGATATAGCAACCTCCGTGGCCTTCAAGCAAAATAAATCTCTGCAAAGTATTATGGACGCGACTTTTTGGAGAAACAAGTCAGTGTTCGCGTCATTTTACTTAAAAGATGTCCAGACTCTTTACGAGGACTGCTACACACTGGGTCCATTCGTTGCAGCGAGTGCAGTAGTGGGTGAGGGTTCTACCACTACACTTCCCTAATTCCAATATCCTTTTAATCTGTCTCTTTAAATGTTTTTAATATTGTTTTATGGGTTGTTCGGAAGGCTAAGAAGCCTTTCGCATCCTGATTGATTTGGCGGGTGGTCAAAGTCATTTCTTGAGAGCGCCCAGATTAGGGGTTTGATGAGGTCCTGTTGTATGGGTTGCAGCCCTTGATACTTCAGCTCCTGGGAGTCTGTCAGCATCCTAAGAGGATCGCTGGGCTCCGTGAGGAAGACAGACTTACAAGGCAGAGTAATCGTCTAAGTCAACTTCCTTACCAGGTACCTATTTATTTTGGTTTTGTTATATTGATAACTGCCAAAATGAAAAAACTCTTAGCTTATACGCTGTAAACATAATTAACTCTGGTCTCTACCCACCTCCTTGGGTGTGAATCAGCTATTATATATTCACCGGCTAAGTTAAATATTTAAAAATGATATTTTAATTATAAAATAAATTTTTGAATATACTTACCCGGTGAATATATAAATTAAATGACCCTCCCTTCCTCCCCAATAGAGACACAGCGGGACGAGAAGAATTGAAGGTTTTGTTTACATACAAGAATGGTATCTGGCCGACAGTTGGCGCTGGTGGGCACACCCGCAACCTTCATAGCGATCGCTCGCGAGTTTTTTGAGTGTGTTTTCTGTCGAGCCGCAGAGTTGCAGCTATTATATATTCACCGGGTAAGTATATTCAAAAATTTATTTTATAATTAAAATATCATTTCACTGAAAAAAAATATGATTCGGCCCTTTCCACTTGTAACGATACAGCCCCTCGACCCGATGGAATTCCATACGCAATTATTAAACATGTACATTTTAATACAAAGTTGTTTTAAGCATTATTAATAGAATATGGCATGATCATAGTAATCCAAGTGTTTGGGAACTAGCCATTATTTTAGCCTTTTTAAAACCCGGTAAGGACAAGTTTTTAGCAGAAAACTACGGACCTATTGCATTGACATCTTGTTTATGTAAAATTATGGAGAAGATGGTCAATGCAAGACTGATGTGGTACCTTGAAAAGAAGAGTATTTTATCACCCATTCAATGTGGATTCAGAAAAATGCACTCAACGACTGATGTGCTGATACGACTTGAGTCCCCATTTGTAAAGCGTTTGCTTCTAAACAGCACCATGTGACAGTCTTTTTTTATCTTGAAAAGGCATATGATACCACATGGAGATATGGTATACTTAAAAGAATCCACGAGTTAGGATTAAGAGGAGAGCTACCACTATTCATTCAGTCATTTCTTTCACATAGAGTTTTCCAAGTGAGAATTGGGGAAGCTCTATCACAGAGTAAATGCCAGGAAGAAGGAGTTCCTCAGGGGAGTGTGCTGAGTGTAACCCTTTTTGCACTAGCAATTAATGGGATATCCTCATTCATTCCCCGGGATGTTCTCGCAACATTATTTGTGGATGATCTCTCCATATCATTTGCTGGGACTAGAATGGCAATGGTTGAGAGAAAAATATAACTCTCTATTGATAGAATTATCCAGTGGGCTGATATGAATGGATTTAAGTTCTCGACAAGTAAAACTAAAATTGTCCATTTCTGTCTTATCCGGGGAGTACATCCAGACCCGGATATATACATCAAAGGTCAACGGATCCCATGTGCAAGTGAAGCTAAATTTTTTGGGTTGATATTTGATTGTAGGCTTACATGGGTTTCTCACTTAAAAGCATTAAAAGCTAAATGTCTTGAAGCTATGAATCTTTTAAAAGTATTGTCCCATACATCATGGGGGCCAGACTGCAATACAATTTTAAAATTATACAAGGCCTTGATTTTTTCCAAAATTAGTTATGGATGCAAAATATACTCCTCAGCCACCCCAAGCCGGTTTAAAATATTAGATTCTATATATCATGCTAGTATAAGATGTCCACTGGAGCCTTTAGAACCTCACCTATCACATTCTCCTTGTGGATGCTGGGGAGTTGCTTCTAGACCTTTACCAAATGTCCTCTATTATTCGGTATTGGTTTAGATTGCAAAGACTCCCTAATTCTTCAGCCTTTCAGACTGCAAGCCTTGTAAGGCACTCAACCTACTTTGAGTTGCACCCAAAATCTCCTCAACCTTTTGGGTTTCGGGTGAAACAATTATTAAACAATCTGGATATAATTAGAATTAAGGTGCTTCCATTCCATTCAAGGCATCATCAACGCCTCCATGGAAATTACCTGACATATCTTTTTGTAAATACTTTATTGGAGTTAAGAAGAATATGAGTGACTTAGAATCCAGGTCTCTTTTTATGAAACATGTTGAAGAACATAGGGGATTGACTTTTATATATACTGATGGCTCCAAATCTGATGCTGGCGTTGGATTTGGAGTACATAGTAATGATTTTAATTGTAGAGGTGCACTTCCTCTAACAGTTTCCATATGTACTGCCGAACTGTATGGCATACTAACTGCTATTGAGGAAATAGCTTTGGAAAAGGAGGGTAATTTTACAATTTTTAGTGATGCAAGGAGTGTTCTTCAAGCTTTAGAAGTTCTTAATTCTAGTAATCCTCTAGTTTTAAAGATTTTAGAATGGCTTTTTATTATTGGACGGAGAGGTTTAACGGTTCGATTTTGTTGGGTTCCAGCACCCGTAGGTGTGTCTGGTAATGAGAAGGCAGATTTACTGGCGAAGAATGCGGCATCCGAGTTGCTACCAAGGAGGTATCCCATTCCCTGTAATGATTTCCTACCTTACATCAAGAAATTGGTTTGTAATAAATGGCAACAGCACTGGGATAGTCAAGACGGCAATAAAATGAGGGAAGTAACAAATATCATATCACCTTGGAGGTATAACATGATACCCCGAAAATGGGAGACGACTCTTTGTCGTCTCCGTATTGGTCACACACGGTTGACACACGAGTTTCTGCTGAAGGGCCAACACCAACCGTATTGTGAGGACTGTTTAGTACCTTTAACAGTGAGGCATTTGTTGACCGAATGCCCTAATTTTACTAACTTAAGAAATAGATATCTGTTTGAGGCTCGAGGTGCGGATGGCAGGTTCATCCTTGCCAAGATTCTTGGACATGATGTGTCATACTATGCAAGCGGGTTTTTTAGATTTAATTCAGAAGCAGGTCTTCTGAAAACTATTTAACTATTATAATGACTTCTAAACTTTTATGGTTTTAATTGAATTCTCTCTTATTTTTCTTATATAATAAATGCTATCGGCATCAGTGACCTTAGATGTCAGGATGCCAGAAAACTTTCAATCAATCAATCAATCAATCATGACTATCACTCCTCATATCCTCTCTTTCCAGCAGAAGATTGTCATCTGCAGTTTCGCCGTCAGCCAGTGCGTACTAGTCACTCGCCTGCTTCTCTGGGCTCTCCGTTGACTCATTGTTCACCAGCCTTGGGGCGTTCGTCAGACTCTCATCAACCTCGTGTTCCTTGTCACTCTCCAGCTGCTTGTCATTCGCCAGTTCACAGGTGGTCACCTTCTGGTCGTTCCCCGACCTCTCGGCGTTCACCGACCTCTCAGCATTCACCGACCTCTCAGCATTCACAGACCTCTCGGTGTTCACCAACTCATTTTTGGCAGTACATTGGCGTTAGCCAACTCATCGTTTGCCTAGACCTTCTGCTTCACCACGTCGCCTTCCGGCCCGCAAGCTCCAATCGCCACTCATCAAAGCATGATCGCCACTCTCCCTCATTTAATCCTTACAGGTTGGCTAGTGATTGCAGCTTTCTAGCTCAGGACAATATACCAACACATGACTGACGCAGAGACGACTCCTGTCGTCGTTCCTATGAGAGTTCACCTCACCCGTATCAGCGATCTCCACTTCGTCAAGAGGAGCCTCCTGTTCACAGGCATAGTCCTGAGCCTTCTCACCTTAAGGAGACTCGTTCTACCAGGGCTAGGCCAGTTTCTACTGTTTCAGGTCCCAGAGCCTCCTTACCTAAGAGGGAGTCTTTTCGTGCCCACAGGCACCATCCACTTCCAAAGGAGCTTCACCAACCCTCCACGTCGAGGGCTTCTCGCTCATCCAAGCCTGAGCTAGAACCCATGCCTGTGCCAATTGTATCAGGTAAGGAAGCTATCCCTGCATCTTTTTAGGCTCCTAAACCCAAAGTTCCAGCTCCCAGCCTTCTGAGGGATCTTCTGGTCAGCACTGCTTTCAGGAAGGACCCCCTGGTCAAGGCAGTGCATCAGGCCGTTATGGAGGTACTTCCTTCTACGTAATCGGTAACAAGCACACCGAGGATTCCTCTAGAGAGGTCAGCTCCCCTGTTTACAGCCATAACTCCGTGTGACCATAGACGGAAGTCTGCAGGTCCAGCCCAACATAGGACCCCTTCCCTTAAGATATTCATCTTACCCCCTTAAGAGGAAGCGGGGAGCAGGTGAGTTGGGTGCGGAAGTCAGTAAGACTTCTTGCAAGTTCAATTGACACCGGCAATGGCTACTAAGCAGAAGAGGAGGATGATACATCTAACTCCTCCTCGGGTAGATATTATTCATCCATGTCCGAGCCGAAGCTCTCAGTCCCCGAGAGAGATTTCATTTAAAGAATTATTTTGCCTTTTCCTCATAGTGGGTAATCTCCTCCTACAAGTTTGGAGTACTTATCCCTTTTCAGCACGGACAGAGACTCTGCAGCTTAGATACATGACCACACTCTTCTCTTCCACCCACCTGTTGAGGTGTGAGGGCGGTTCTCTTTTTAACCTACGCAATCCGAACATCCAGTCGGACGCCTAGATTCAGGCATTACGTCTTTTTGGCAGAATGTGTTTCATTAAGGTATCTCCGAGCTTCTACAGTCAGTTCTCCAATAGAAGTCTCCAGTTTCGTCCTCTCCTCCTAGAACTAGAAAGTTCATCAAACTTGATTTGGTGAGAAGGCATATGGTCAAGCAAGCAGTTAGTCCACAGGACTTCCTGTACACATTCAACCACTAGCATTCATACTCCTAGATTCCAAGACAGTCGTCATCAAGGAAGTATGTTCGATCATACAAACATACCATGCCAAGGTGTGGTGCCTCGGTTTCGACAGAACATTAGGTTTTCACAAAAGTTTTTGCCCTATTGTCAACCTGGTCCGGTAGGATTGGCTTTGTTCACCTAAGACTTTTGGACGACTGGCTGATACTAACAAACTCATTCGCTGACCTTCGTTACCACCGAGACAACTCCTCAAGTTTACTGCGATCTGAGGATTGAAGTAAATCTCGAGAGATATCCCGACTTCCTTATCAGAGATGGGTACCCTTAGATATATTCATCGTCATCAGCCTGCAGAAGGTTTTCCGTAGATCAACGGGGTCCAAGGCAGACGATGATGGAAGTCTCTTCCTTCTATGAGATGCACTTTCAGCCAGCAGTGGTCACGTCTCATAGGTCTCTGTTTCACAGTGGTTCTTTAAATCCTGCTTGGACGTCTCATAGGTCTCTGTTTCACTCTGGTTCGTTGAGCCCGCTCAGACTCCTTTGAATCCAACCTCTTCAGGGGCAGCCTAATACAAGGTGATTCAGCACGAGGGATCTCCAATTTCTCTGGTCTCTACGGGATGCAGGCAGGAGACAGACCTGAGAAGATGGTTGACAAACGAAAATCTCCGCCGAGGAGTCAACCTCCTCGGCCCTTCCCTGGATTTGACCCTCCCTTCATATACAGTGGAACCTCCACATACGATTGTCCTAACATACGAATTTTCCAACATACGAAGTAAAATTCAACCAAATTTATGTCTCAACATATGAAGTGTTGCTCCAACATACCACGTAAACAATACGCTTACCCGTGGAATTTTCTCGAAAGCGTCCAGCGTAGTTTGTTGTTGACGCCGCTAGACGGCAGCACATCAGAGGGACGCCAATAGAGCGTCACCTTAATCAGTCCTCTTATCGCGTGCGCATCGTGTGGTTGCCCTCTATTCGCTCAGTTTTAACAGTTTTTTATCTTGCCTTTTCACGTGTTGTTTTCTGTGTTCCGTAATCATGGGTCCTAAAAAGCTTAGTTTCATTTCAGGAAGTAGTAGCAGTGGTGAGAAAAAGAGGAAGTCTATGCTTTCATTAGAATTAAAGCAGGAAATCATAGAAAAGCATGAGCGAGGTGTACGTGTTAGCGATCTGGCTAAACAATATGGCTGGAATATGTCTACGATCTCGACGATCATAAAACAGAAATCAGCCATTAAATCAGTGAAACCTTCGAAGGGGATCACGATTATTTCTAAACGTTGTAGCCCTACTCTGGAAAAGATGGAACGCCTTTTGTTGATCTGGATAAAGGACGAGGAGATTGTTGGCGATACGATTATGAAAACGATCATTTGTGAGAAGGCCAGCGCTATCTACAGTGACTTTAAGGCGGCGCGCTCTCAGGGTGACGCGGGGGAGAGTTCAGCCGATCCTACGACGGAGGAATTCAAGGTGCCTCGAGGTTGGTTCGAGAAATTTAGGAAACGGACCGGGATTCATTCAGTTGTTCGTCATGGAGAAGCTTCGAGTTCAGACACTAAGGCTGCTAAAGACTTTGTTAAAAAGTTCGAAAACATCGTGGCGGAGGAAGGTTACGTAGAGCAGCAGGTTTTCAACTGTGATGAAACCGGTCTGTTTTGGAAAAAGATGCCTAGTCGAACGTACATTACCGCTGAAGAGAAGAAAATGCCTGGACATAAGCCAATGAAGGATTGGTTGACTCTTGCGCTTTGTGCCAATGCCAGCGGGGACTGCAAAATTAAGCCTTTGTTAGTTTACCATTCTGAAAACCCTAGGGCATTTAAAGCACATAGAATTAATAAAAATCTGCTACATGTTCTATGGCGTTCTAATTCTAAGGCTTGGGTTACTAGGTATATCTTTGTGGAATGGGTAAACGTAGTTTTCGGCCCTGCTGTCAAGAAGTATCTTCAGGAGAGGAATTTGCCTTTGAAGTGCTTGCTTTGTTTTGACAATGCACCCGCTCACCCCCCCGGACTCGAAGATGATATCATCGACGAATACAAATTCATCAAGGTGTTGTATCTTCCACCGAATACCACCCCTATCCTCCAGCCCATGGACCAGCAAGTCATCTCTAATTTTAAGAAGCTGTACACCAAGCACTTATTCAAGCAGTGCTTTAATGTCACGCATAGCACCAACTTAACTTTGCATGAATTTTGGAGGAGCCACTTCAATATCGTGCACTGCTTAAAGATCATTGATCAGGCTTGGGAGGGAGTAACTCGTCGGACCCTGAATTCCGCTTGGAAGAAGCTTTGGCCTCGTGCTGTTGCTCCCAGAGATTTCGAAGGTTTTGGCCCCGAGAATGAACCTGTGCTTGCCGCTGAGGAAGACGTCGAAGAGATTGTATCCCTTGGCAAGTCCATGGGTCTGGAGGTGGATGAAGATGACATCACCAAACTCATCGATGAGCATCATGAAGAGCTCACCACCGAGGAACTCAAGGAGCTGCAAGCCATGCAGTATGATGAGTTCCAAGCGCAGTTGAGTGAGTCGGAGGAGATCGAGGAGGTAGGCGAAATCTTAGGTACGGCGGAAATAAAACAGATGTTGGCATATCATCAACACGTTGTTGATTTCATCGACAAGCATCACCCACAGAAACTTCAGGTTTGCCGTGTTGTTGCGCAGTTCGATGATGTTTGCTTAACGCATTTTAGAAAAATCCTCAAAAGCCGTACAAAGCAACTTTCACTCGATAGTTTCTTTAAAAAATCTTTAAAACGGTCTAGTGATCATGATGAAAAGAAAGAAAGTGAAGCAAATAAAAGGAAGACCGAATTGAGTGAAAGTGATGAAAATTAAAAATAAGAAAAGAAAAGAGGTAAAAAAAAATATAAAATTATAAAAATGAAAAAAAAATAAGCTAAGTCAAGTTAAAGTTCACGTAGTAGTGTAAGTTATCGTACACGTTATCGTACAAAGTCACCGTCCCTACCTCCTCGCTGATCTTCCGTCTCCTCCTGCGTAGAAATCCCTACACCTGCGCTGGCCTGTCGCTAAGGTAAAGTGTTACATTACAACCCGTTTTTTATTTATTCATTATTATTATTCTTTTTTTTTCAATATTAAACTTAGCCGGTGATTATATAAGCTGCAACTCTGTTGCTCGACAGAAAACTCTACGTAAAAAATCCGCCAGCGATCGCTATGCAGGTAGGGGGTGTACTTCAACAGTGCCATCTGTCGTGCAGGTACTCAGTACTCAATGTATACACAGAACTCAATTTTCTCTCAGTCGGGCTACCGGCAAGACCTACTAATTCGCTGTTACTAACTGGATTTGTTTTCACAACTATTTGGTGAAGTACACTATTCTAGTTTTGAGCTTTCGCTATGCAGGTGTTTTATCTTCATCTCAAAACTTGAACTCGTTTTGGATAGATTTAAATATGGTGACAAAGAGAGTATGGACTTTCTTTCACTTTTAAATGGCCGACCCTTCCCTTAGACGGAAGTGTGTTTAGGTTTTTAGTAATTTTTCTTATCACGTTATAGATCTATATATTTTATATCTCTCCGCCTTTATTAGGCCTCTTCGATTAACTTTCCATTTATTATAAACAAATAAAAATAAATTTTAATGTTTTGTTTATATGCGACCTTCCCTGATAGTAGGCGGTCCTAACTTGGAACCGGAGTTAATCAACGTTGAGCCCGTTATATCGTATTTAACCTTTAAAGAATTTAAAACTTTTTAAATGTAATGTTTTATGAAAGAATTTCTTTGATAGTCTTCGTACTGTTTTCAAAGATGAACTAACGTTTAGCTTTTTAGGCTACGCAGTTGTTGACGTTCAGGACGTTCAACATGCGTTCTATCGTTACGATAGAGAGAGAGTGTATCACGGTTTCACTTTGCAGTAAGAGTAAATCGATTCTGACGTTTTGTTCATTCTTTCTTAGCTTAAATGTTTTAAATTCTAATTTAAAGGAACTTTTTATTTGGAAAACCTTTCAGTTTTTTCCTTTAGTCAAATAACATGTTTTTTTTTGACGATATATAATTGGGCTCTTCTCTTAGGTGCGAAATCAAGAGAGAAAGAGAGAGAGAGATAGAGACGGAGGGAGAGAGAGGAGAGAAAACGTTCCGTTCAAGCGGGTAACGTTGTTCTTGTGTTACTCTCGTCCCTAGTCTCTGTACGGGGAGGAAGGTAAAATGTTTTTAGGTTTTTATTCTCGTCCCCAGGCTATGTGCGGTGAGAGATTGAAAACGTAGTTTATATGAACTAGTGTTTAGTCTCTTTCCCAGCCACTGAATTTTTTATCTTAATATATGTTTTCTGTTTTTTGCTGGTATTAATGAGCTGCATTATACGACTGATTTCGCAATTACTACCTTTTAATGAAGGGTAGAATTGCGTGTTTCAGGTAGAAATCAGTAAAAGTTTCGATTTCAGTGAAATAAGTGCAAAACAGAAAATCGATAAAGTGATATGCGCAAAGTGTTACAGTGTTGCGTCCGAGGGTTCGTCTGTTCGTGCCTGTCGTTCACCTAGTCCGGGACCTCTTGCAAGCTCCCAAGCCCAGGGGAGAAGTAATGTCGAACGACTTATGGGTTCGAGAGGCCTTGATCAACGAACAGACGTTTCCCTCCGTGGTTTCGGGCGTATCTACCCAAGATCGCCCCACCCACACAAAGACGAGAGAGCAAATTTATTCCTCGTCTGCGGAAGAGGTTTCTCGTAAGAAACCATGGACCAAGGTCTCGCGGCTTATTAAGCGCAAGTCGGTCCCTTCCGCGCAAGTCCAACGGCCCAGTTGTAGCCACTGGGTCAGTTCGGACTCGCTGCAGTCTTCCGACGACTGCTCACCTCCTAAGAGAGGCAAAGCGGTACCGCATCAGGCAGTCACACCGTCTGTTGCCGCACCTGCTCCTGTAGACCCTAAGTGGTCTTTGCTGCAGACCATGCAGTCTCAGTTAACGTCATTGATGCAGGACTTTCGTGCGGAGAAGGTTGACACTGCACCAACCTCTAGCCTACAACCAACCACGGTTGTGCGTCCTGTGGACGCTGAGGCGACCTTCTGCCGCACTCCAGCTGAAAGAGTCCCGCCACCCATGCGTTCCAGTGTACCCTGCCAGCCGCATGTTGACGTTCAGCGACGCACGGAACCTTCCGTTGACGTTCGCGAGGTACAACAACAGTCTAAGTTGTTTTATTTTGACGCTGTGCGTCAACCTCCGCATTCTAGAGTTGTTTTGACTGCTCAGTCTAGACAGTCAAAGCAGTCTCGAGTGGACGCTGTACGTCCTCACGCACCTGTTGTGGTTGACAGTTCAGTTGTTGACAGTTCACAGACTGTCAAGCAGTTACATGACGTTGCGTTCTGGTCCGCTACTAATGCACCAGTGAGAGACTCAGCTTTTATCGGACAAGGTTCCTGTAGATGAGGAAGTTGCTGTTCTCCCTCCTACTGATATTCCCTTGAGGACTCTGTCAGATGGAGAGGAGCCTTAAGCTGCTTAGCCTCCTATGGACTTTAATTAAATCATGATGATTTTTTTTAAGGATCTTCGTCCGGATCTTGTAACTGCTGCTCCTCGTTCGCCTAAACGTCAGAACTTACACTAGGCCTAGCTACTTCGAAGCCGTTGTTTTTAAGCTAGTGCTCTCTCGCTCTCTAGGGAGAGCGTTACGTTGGCTAGGCGACTGGTTTTTTCACCAGGAGGAGTTTGGGGGATACAGCCTTTGATTTCCCTTCTTTTAAACTGGTTTATAGAGCGAGAGTCTGATATGACACGAGAGAAGTTCTCGGCTTGGGAGTTCATGCCTCTGCCCAGATAGACTTCTCAATTCTGGTAGACTCTCCCTGGCGCCTAGCCAGGAGACGCTCCAAGTTGTTTACAGGTCAACTTCTCAGCTTTTGTCGAGCCTTTGAAGTTTTGCTGTACTATTATGTCACACATAACAAGGCTTTCAGGGATGGTAAACGGTTCCGCCTCAGTCGCTAACCCCGTCTGTTGCCACACCTGCTCCCGTAGACCCTAAATGGGCTTTGCTGCAAGACATGCAGTCCAAGCTTGCGTCCTTGATAGAGGACTTAAATGCGGAGAAGAACCTTCTGGCCAACAACCTTCCAACCGGTCGGTTGTGCGCCCTGTTGACGCTGAGGTAACCTACTCGCGTCCGCCAGTTGAGGTGGTTCCTCCTTCTGGCCAACAACCTTCCAACCGGTCGGTTGTGCGCCCTGTTGACGCTGAGGTAACCTACTCGCGTCTGCCAGTTGAGGTGGTTCCTCCACCGATGCGACCCAGTGTGGGTTGCCAGCCGCACGTTGACGTTAAGCGACGCTCGGAGGTGGTTGTTGACGTTCAGGACGTTCAACAACCAGCAGAGGTGACTTGTTGTGACGCAGTACGTCAACCTCAGCAACCCGGTAGGGTGTTGACTGCACAACCCAGATGGTCTAGACAGTTTCGGGTTGACGCTGTACTTCCTCGCGCACCCATGGTTGTTGACAGTTCACAGACTGTGCAGCAGTTCCAGGATATTGCGTCCGGCTCCGTCACGCATCCACCAGTGCGACGGGATTCAGCGAGTCAGACGTTGCCCACTCCGTTGCCGTTTCCTCATCAGTTACGGATGAGGAACCCTCTGATGAGGACGTTGCTGAACGAAGACGATCAGCCCCCAGCCCTGCTATCCATCCAGAAGATGCTGAAGAAGGAACGCTGCTCAGTCAGGCTGTGGATGAGTCTGGTAGGGACGCTGTCATCCGTGGATCAATTTGTGTCACTAGGAAGACTACACCTCCGTCCTTTTCTATTCCATCTAGCTTTTCACTGGAAAAGGACAAGACGCTAGAAGCGGTCTCGATCCCGGTTTCCGAAAAGATAAAGTCTTGTCTGACGTGGTGAAAGGACTATATCAACCTAAGAGAGGGTCTTCCCCTGACTGTTCAGACTTCCAACCACGTTCTCTTCTCGGACGCATCGGACGTAGGCTGGGGTGCGACATTAGACGGTCGGGAATGCTCGGGATTATGGAACTCGAGTCAAAGGACAATGCATTTCAACTGCAAGGAGCTACTGGCAGTACGTCTGGCCTGGAAAAGCTTCAGGTCTCTCCTTCAAGGCAAAGTGGTGGAGGTGAACTTGGACAACACCACGGCTTTGGCGTACATCTCCAAGCAAGGAGGGACCTACTCTCTGACGTTGTACGAGATCGCAAGGGACCTCCTCACCTGGTCAAAAGGTCTAGACATATCACTAGTAACGAGGTTCATCCAAGGCAACTTGAATGTCATGGCAGATTGTCTCAGTCGGAAGGGACAAATAATTCCAACAGAATGGACCCTCCACAAGGATGTATGCAAGAGACTTTGGGCCACCTGAGGCCAGCCAACCATAGATCTCTTCGCAACCTCGATGACCAAGAGGCTCCCAATATTTTGCTCACCAATCCCGGACCCAGTAGCAGTTCATATAGATGCCCTTCTCCTAGATTGGTCTTATCTAGATCTATATGCATTCCCTCCGTTCAAGATTGTCAACAAGGTACTGCAGAAGTTCGCCTCTCACGAAGGGACAAGGTTGACGCTAGTTGCTTCCCTCTGGCCCGCGAGAGAATGGTTCACCAAGGTACTGCAATGGCTAGTAGACGTTCCCAGAACACTTCCCCTAAGGGTGGACCTTCTACGTCAGCCACACGTAAAGAAGGTACACCAAGGCCTCCACGCTCTTCGTCTGACTGCCTTCAGACTATCGAAAGACTCTCGAGAGCTAGAGGCTTTTCGAAGGAGGCAGCCAGAGCGATTGCTAGAGCAAGGAGAACATCCACCCTTAGAGTCTACCAATCGAAGTGGGAAATCTTCCGAAACTGGTGCAAGTCAGTATCCGTTTCCTCGACCAGTACCTCTGTAACTCAAATAGCTGACTTCCTCTTATATCTGAGGAAAGAACGATCTCTTTCAGCTCCCACTATCAAGGGTTACAGAAGCATGTTGGCATCAGTCTTCCGTCACAGAGGCTTAGATCTTTCCAACAATAAAGATCTACAGGACCTCCTTAAGTCTTTTGAGACCATGAAGGAGCGTCGTTTGGTTACACCTGGTTGGAATTTAGACGTGGTACTAAGATTCCTTATGTCAGACAGGTTCGAACCGCTACAATCAGCCTCCCTGAAAGATCTCACCTTAAAGACTCTTTTCCTGGTATGCTTAGCCACAGCTAAAAGAGTCAGTGAGATTCAGGCCTTCAGCAAGAACATCGGATTCTCATCCGAAACGGCTACATGTTCTACAACTTGGTTTTCTAGCCAAAAACGAGCTGCCTTCTCGTCCTTGGCCAATATCGTTCGATATTCCAAACTTATCGTATGGTTGGAAATGAACTAGAAAGAGTCTTATGCCCTGTAAGAGCTCTTAAGTTCTATTTAAAACGAACTAAACCTTTATGAGCCCCGTCTGAAGCTTTATGGTGTTCAGTTAAGAAACCATCTTTGCCTATGTCAAAGAATGCTTTATCCTATTTTATCAGACTGTTAATACGAGAAGCTCATTCCCATCTGAATGAGGAAGACCAAGCTTTGCTGAAGGTAAGGACACACGAAGTTAGAGCTGTCGCAACTTCCGTGGCCTTTAAACAAAATAGATCTCTGCAAAGTATAATCGACGCAACCTATTGGAAAAGCAAGTCAGTGTTCGCGTCTTTTTTATCTTTAGAATGTCCAGTCTCTTTACGAGAACTGCTACACTCTGGGACCATTCGTAGCAACGAGTGCAGTAGTGGGTGAGGGCTCAACCACTACAATTCCCTAATTCCATAACCTTTTTAATCTTTCTCTTGAAATGTTTTATTATTGTTTTTGGGTTGTCCGGAAGGCTAAGAAGCCTTTCGCATCCTACTTGATTTGGCGGGTGGTCAAAGTCATTTCTTGAGAAGCGCCTAGATTAGAGGTTTTGATGAGGTCCTGTTGTATGGGTTGCAACCCTTGATACTTCAGCTCCTAGGGGTCGCTCAGCATCCTAAGAGGATCGCGAGGCTCCGTAAGGAAGACGTACTTAAAAAGGCAGAGTAATTGTTTAAGTCGACTTCCTTACCAGGTACTTATTTATTTTATTTTTGTTATTTTGAATAACTGCTAAAATGAAATAAAAAATCCTTAGCTCATAATAATGTAAACAATTATTGCTGGTCTCTACCCACCCCCCTGGGTGTGATTCAGCTTATATAATCATCGGCTAAGTTTAATATTGAAAAATGTTATTTTTATAATAAAATAAATTTTTGAATATATTTACCCGGTGATTATATATTAAAGGACCCTCCCTTCCTCCCCAATAGAGACCCAGTGGACCGAGGAGAAAATTGAGTTCTGTGTTTACATTGAGTACTGAGTACCTGCACGACAGATGGCGCTGTTGAAGTACACCCCCTACCTGCATAGCGATCGCTGGCGGATTTTTTACGTAGAGTTTTCTGTCGAGCAACAGAGTTGCAGCTTATATAATCACCGGGTAAGTATATTCAAAAATTTATTTTATTATAAAAATAACATTTTTCGTTTGTAATTCTGTATGTATTTATTATACAGTTATTGTATTAATGTCACGTGTAATTATGTGTAGCCATTTATTAAGGATTTATTATGGGTTTTTAGGCTGAGGAACGAATTAAATCAATTACCATGTATTCTTATGGGAATATTTGCTCCAACATACAATCGTTTTAACATACGAAGTATTTTCTGGAACGAATTAAGATCGTATGTAGAGGTATCACTGTACAGTACATCAAAGAAGAGGGGGTGCTACATGCTGTACTACTCTGACTCCGGGCTCTGGTCAGAGTCCGAACAGTACCATTAAATCTCCTAGAGATGAGGACAGTTCCTAATGGACAAGGGGTAACTCTCTTCGGGGGGAAACTCAGATTCGAGCTTCGGCTACGTTTCTCAGACAACACCCAATGTCGATCTTCAACGTGAGTTAGAAATCGTTGATGAAAAAACAGAGTGTGGCCAGGAGGTTCTCCTACAAGTGTTGGAACTCTCCCTACCAAGGGAGAGTCCTGCCAACAATCTCCCTGCTTGCATGAAGAATCGCCGACTGTGGTAGCAGAGGGTGGGGGCGGGTTTTTTTCACTTAAGCGGGAAAGACTTCCTTCACCTGTTGATCTATCCTTCGGGAGACTCCTCCAGCGGGAGATGGATTTGTCCACTCCACTTCCGAAGGAGTTTCACTCCACCAGCCACTGTTCAGCAATCTTCCTGCTTGCAAGAAGAATCACTGATGTGGCAGCAGACGGTGGTCAGCTATTCTCATCCACGAGAAAGACTTCCTTCACCTGTTTGGTGTCTCCTTCGGGGGATTCCTCCGGCGGGAATTTGATTCATCCATTCCTCGTCATTGCTCTTCGGAACAGGCTGCATCGGCGGCAGTCTCGCCTCGCCGATCAGACTTGTCTCGCCAGCAAGACTTGTCTTGCCCAGCAGACTCATCATGCCCAGCTGACTCGTCTGCAACTCCTGACGGAGATCCCGCAAGAACTCCCTCCACGACACAATCTACTCTAACAGTCACATGTGAACATTGTTCACAAAACCTTATCTCCGCTGCGACTTCACGCCAGGAGACTATCCAGCTCTTCTTTTCTCAGAAAGTCCTTTCCGCAACAAGTTGTCGAGAGGATGTCTGAATACCTGTGTAGATCTTCGGCTTCTGTCTCCCAGGCTAAGTGGAGTGTAGTTGGTATCGTGGAAGGGGTATCTCTCCCCTCGAGACCACTTCCAACAATAGCGGAGTTCCTCATTTTACCTTTGTCAGGAAAGCTTCTCGGTCTTGGCGATGAAAGGCCACCGCTTATCTTGAGCCTCCCCTTCATACCGAAAGGAATTAACCTTTCTTCTACACTGGCATTGCCTCTCTTCATACGGATTTTCAAGCCTACCTGCCCTCAGTCAGAATGAAGACCTCCTCCACAGGGCATGGGTCACTCCATCGGTCCCCACATGGTGCCCCCTATGACCCAGGACTCCAAGCAAGCAGATCTTCATCTGACCTCAATGACAGGTCTCCCGCTTGTGTTGGCTTTCAACCAAGAGAGTCAGTGAACCTCATGGGCTGCCCTCAATGTGTGTCATTTTACGGCGATGGGCCAGGTAATGCTCGGCTTTGTTCCTGGTAGCTCAGATCCCAGAAATTGAGCCCTTCAGATTGGGAGTCCTTTTGTAGCATGACCAATGATCCAGATCAATGGCTACTATACCAGGGGGAAACTTGAGGCGCTACAGGAGCTCACCCACGAGTGTCAGCACTCTTCATCAGCTCGGGGAAGGTCAAGAGAAGGATCGCATAGAACACGTTCTCAGCTTGGGGTTGCGAGGTCATGGACCGAATGTTGAATCCTGATCCTTCTCACAAAGGAAACAGAGCTCATAGCATTATTGGCAGGAGTACGCCCTAGCGTTTTATGAAAACTACTCTGTGACGCAGGCCTTGTCAGCGGTCATGTAGAAGCTTCAAATAACCTTCACTACCCACTTCCTGCAAGACATGACCCTGTGGTGGCTACACAAATGGTTTAAGGGGCCGGCCGGCTAAAGCCGATTTTTAGGGACAGGACGTTTACAGTCATACCACTTAATAAAGTTACTTAGGTGATCTCCAAACTGCATAGGATGTATGCCTTTGACCTTCAGTTTTGCAGTGCCAGGGTGATTTATCATAAAAATTAATGTTTCTCAAATTTTCTCTCCTCCCTTGATACTCAATAATAAGACCTGGGATTACTACCCTATATAGACCAGATGTAGACCTCCAATCAAATAGAGGGTTTTTTTTTCTTCAAAAAGTCAATTTTTTACTAGATTTGAATTTTTTTATTATGGTTAAAAAATAAACCCTATAAATCTAAAAAAAAAGTAAGAAAAAAATATTAAACAAAAATTGGAGAATAGGGCTCAATTTGATTGTTTTATAATGTCTTTCTGAGTTATATACCAAATTTCAATGCTATATCTTTAAAACTAAGTGAGAAGATAGAATTTGAAGGTAAATAAGTATAGTTTTTGAGATACGGGCATTCAAAGTTTTTCTTTGTATTTTTACAAAGACCATATTAATAAATAGTGATTATTATGAATTTTATGTTCCTTTTTGGATATTGATAAACCAAAAGAATGTTATTATCAAAATTCAATCATAAGTTAAAATCCCTATGCCCAATATCTTGTTTCTTTAGGCTCCTGGTCACTCCATCCTCAACACACACACACTCTCTCTCTCTCTCTCTCTCTCTCTCTCTCTCTCTCTCTCTCTCTCTCTCTCTCTCTCTCTCTCTCTCTCTCTCAAGTTAAAATCCCTTTGCCCAATATCTTGTTCCTTTAGGCTCCTGGTCACTCCTTCATCCACAACTCTCTCTCTCTCTCTCTCTCTCTCTCTCTCTCTCCTCTCTCTCTCTCTCTCTCTCTCTCTCTCTCTCTCTCTCTCTCTCTCTCTCTCAAGTTAAATCCCTTTGCCCAATATCTTGTTCCTTTAGGCTCCTGGTCACTCCTTCATCCACAACTCTCTCTCTCTCTCTCTCTCTCTCTCTCTCTCTCATCTCTCTCTCTCTCGTCTCTCTCTCATCTCTCTCTCTCTCTCTCTCTCTCAAGTTAAAATCCCTTTCCCAATATCTTGTTTCTTTAGGCTCCTGGTCACTCCTTCATCCACAACTCTCTCTCTCTCTCTCTCTCTCTCTCTCTCTCTCTCTCTCTCTCTCTCTCTCTCTCTCTCTCTCTCTCAAGTTAAAATCCCTTTGCCCAATATCTTGTTTCTTTAGGCTCCTGGTCACTCCTTCATCCTCAACACACACACACTCTCTCTCTCTCTCTCTCTCTCTCTCTCTCTCTCTCTCTCTCTCTCTCTCTCTCTCTCTCTCTCTCTCTCTCTCTCTCTCAAGTTAAAATCCCTTTGCCCAATATCTTGTTCCTTTAGGCTCCTGGTCACTCCTTCATCCACAACTCTCTCTCTCTCTCTCTCTCTCTCTCTCTCTCTCTCTCTCTCTCTCTCTCTCTCTCTCTCTCTCTCTCTCTCTCTCTCTCTCTCTCTCTCAAGTTAAAATCCCTTTTCCCAATATCTTGTTTCTTTAGGCTCCTGGTCACTCCTTCATCCACAACTCTCTCTCTCTCTCTCTCTCTCTCTCTCTCTCTCTCTCTCTCTCTCTCTCTCTCTCTCTCTCTCTCTCTCTCTCTCTCTCAAGTTAAAATCCCTTTTCCCAATATCTTGTTTCTTTAGGCTCCTGGTCACTCCTTCATCCACAACACATACTCTGTCTGTCTGTCTCTCTCTCCCCCCCCCTCTCTCTCTCTCTCTCTCTCTCTCTCTCTCTCTCTCTCTCTCTCTCTCTCTCTCTCTCTCTCTCTCTCTCTGCTAATATGTTAAAATTGTCTTTTCCTCTTTGGCATGACGAAATTCTTGCCGAAACTAAGAAAAACAGACGTAAAAGCGAGCAAATGTCAAAGGTCAAACTTAAACGTTTACACTCTCTGAGGTTTGTGCTAGCACTGAAGGGTGTAATCATAACTACCTGTCTTGTGACTCATGGAATCTATACAGATGCCATTGCTCACAATTTGTTTTATATTGAAATGTAATAATTATCCAAATTTACGATAACAAGAAATACTGCATTTTCTTATTGGGATCAATGTTTTTGGCTTATTGAGTTACTTTTACTAATTACCCTGTAACTATGAAAGTAAGAGGAATTTCGACAAAATATTTCGTACAGGCATTCTCCATTGCCATACAAAGCTCAGTGATTTTTTTTTTCAGGGTTTTGCATTTTTCATTTTATACCCCCATGTATTGGCATACTGGATGTGCCCCTTAAACACCTCAAACTCCTTTATGGACAAGTAGCAGATGCAGGAGGGCATAGTTTAACCATGGTTATGTCTGGGATGAATGACAAATAATGACTGGCTCTTTCTTTCTTTCATCTTCCACCCTGTGGTACTCTGCAAAGCTAGCCTCTGCTGTCTGCAGGTAGAACCATTTCCTTTGTGTAACCTGGTAGAGAGAGATATACTTGTTACATCCCCCTTACCCTGTGCCGAGGTGGGATTGGGTAACTTCTGTGGTTGATTCTAAGATTCCTACTTGTTCCGTAACTGGAATACAAACCACGCTATTTATTAGGGCTATTACTTTCTGCCTAGCTGAAATTACAAGCCATTAAAGTTTAGAGAGGGTTAACTACCCACACCGCTAGTTAGCGGGGGTTCTTCTCAAAACCATCCTTACTGTCCTCCCTTCAGTTGAAGTGGCTATCCTAGAGGGTATTTAGCCTTGCATGGTGTATCGGCTCCTCCATGGTGACCAGTTTTTCCGACTTTTTACTATAGTTTATGGGTATCATCAATCACTTTATTTATAATTCTGTACATATTGTTTTTGTTATAATTCTTGTTAATCTAGTTTTTAAGTATGATGTCTCTCTTTTATTTCTATTAATCTTTATGCTGTCTGGAGACATTGAGCGAAATCCGGGACCAGTACGTCATAGATTTCGTCAATGTCGTCTTCTGTATTGCAATATTCGTGTTCTTCATGCAAATATCCAAGACCTTACAGTTGCGTCCAGACAGTATGATATTCTTTTGTGCTCAGAAACTTTGGTTTCTAATTTGAGGCACTCATCTGAGCTCCTTATAACTGGTTTTAAGAAGCCAATAATGTTGAAACGTGATGCCATCCCTAGGGCCAGGGGAATGGCGGTGTATATTAGGACCGAGTACCCTGCTTCTCATAAGTCCTGCTATGAATGTGGATGTCATGAGATTCAGGTAATAAAAGTTTGTGGCAGGCATAACAACTTTTATTTGTGTTCGATCTACCGGAATCCAGACATGGATGATTCTATCTTCGATTGTCTTCTTACCATTATGGCTAAGATACAAGAAGATGATAGAAAAGCTTCTTTTGTCTTTGTTGGTGATTTTAATGCTCACCATAGGGAGTGGTTAAGTTCTATCTCTCCTACCGATTTCCATGGCTTAAGAGCTTTAGACTTTGCCTCTGAATCAGGCTGTGAGCAAATCATAGATGAAGCTACTCACAGGTCTGGTAATTGCTTGGACCTCGTATACACTGACTCTCCTGGTGTTATATCTAGTAAGGTTGGTTCTCCAGTCGGGACATCTGATCATGCCTTGATTTCATTATTAGTGAAGACTGAGCAGCCTGTCCCTGAGATATCATATTCTTGTAAAATTTATATGAAATCCAAAGCAGACTGGAATGGGATTTTGCATGATCTTTTGTGCTTGAATTGGTCACAATTATATAATATTGTAGATCCTGTTGTCCCTTTGAATGAGAATCTAGTCAACATAATTGATAGGCATATCCCTTCTCGTGTGCTAAGGTACCGAGTGAAGGACAAACCGTGGTTCAATGATGATTGTAGACGTGCTTATTTGGAGAAGCAGGAGGCCTATCACCTTTGGAAGGGTGACAGATCAGATTTGACCTGGAACAACTATACTCAGCTTCGAGCTTTTGCTAAGAGAGTTTATGCCTCAACTGAAAAGGAGTACAATTTAACCATAAAAGAAACCCTTTCTGGTACAACTCAGGAACATAAATGGTGGTCTACCCTTAAATCTGCACTCTTTGGTGTAGATGCAACAGTTCCTCCTTTACTTAAACCAGATGGCTCAGTCACTCACTGTCCAAAGGAAAAGGCAACCCTTTTGGCTGATGTTTTTGACAGTAAACAGAGTAATGAAAAACTTGAACTTCCTCTTTCCTGTTTTCCTGAGGCTAAACTAACTAGTTTAGCTTTTCGATCTCGTGAGATTAAAGCTCTGTTGATGGACCTTGATGCTTATGGAGGTGTATACCCAAATGGTATTTTTCCTTTGTTTTTTATAAAGACAGAAGATTTCTTAGCTCCAAAGTTATCTGTTATTTTGCGCAAGTTAGCAAGAAGAGGAGCTTTTAGCACTTGTTGGAGAATTGGTAATGTTACTCCTCTATGTAAATGTGTTTGTGGTAGCTCAAGTCCCACTGATTACCGCCCAATTTCCATAACTCCCATATTATCTAAAGTTTTTGAACGTCTTCTGGCAAAACGTCTTAATAGGTTTGCTGAAGGTAATCATCTACTCCCTAGTTTGCAATTTGGTTTTCGTAAAGGCCTTGGAGCATGTGATGCCCTTCTTACAATCTCCAATGCTGTACAGAAATCCCTTGATTGTGGTCGGGAAGTTCGTATGATTGGCCTTGATTTTAGTGCTGCCTTTGACCGTGTTAATCATGAGGCCCTTGTTTTCAAATTAAACAGTTAGGTGTGGGTGGGTCGTTTCTTAGCATTATTATTGATTTTTTAAGTAATAGATCTCAAAGAGTTGTTGTTGATGGGCACCATAGTGATTATAGGAATGTGATATCCGGTGTTCCACAGGGTAGTGTTCTTGGCCCATTACTTTTCATACTATATACACATGGCATGTGGTTTGGCCTAGAAAACAAGCTTGTTGCATATGCAGATGATGCTACTCTCTTAGCATCAATTCCATCCCCTGAATGTAGATTTGAGGTTGGTGAATCCCTTAATAGAGATTTAGCTAGAATTAGTGCATGGTGCAAATTATGTGGTATGAAGTTGAATCCTAACAAAACTGAAAGTATGATTGTAAGTAGGTCAAGGACAGTGGCTCCTCAACATCCGGATCTCAGTATTGATAATGTTTCTTTAAATTTGTATGACTCAAAATTTTAGGTGTGATTCTCGACAGCAAATTTACTTTTGAGAATCATATAAGGTCAGTGTCTTCTTCAATTGCACAAAAAATAGGCTTATTGAGAAAGTCTTTCAAGATTTTTGGTGATCAATCTATTCTGAAGAAGTGTTTTAATTCTTTCATTCTACCTTGTTTTGAGTATTGTTCTCCTGTCTGGTCTTCAGCTGCTGATTCTCATCTTGATTTGTTGGACAGAAACTTACGGTCTATTAAATTTCTTATTCCTTATCTAGATATTAATCTCTGGCACCGTCGTTCAATTAGTTCATTATGCATGTTGCATAAGAATTTTCATAACTCTGACCATCCTTTACATTCAGATCTCCCTGGACAATTCTATCCTGTTCGTAATACAAGGCAGGCATTTAATTCTAATAGCCAGGCCTTCTCCATCATGAGGCTTAATACTACGCAGTACTCTAGAAGTTTTATTCCAGCTGTTACCAAGTTGTGGAATGATCTTCCTAATCGGGTAGTTGAATCAGTAGAACTTCAAAAGTTCAAAGTTGGAGCAAATGCTTTTTTGTAGACCAGGCGGACATGAATCTTTTAATAGTTTATTTATGATATGTTTGTTTTTGATGTTGTTAATATTTTATATGTGACATGTCTGTTTTGACGTTATTACTTTTTTAGAATGATTTATTGTTAATTTGTTCTCTTCATTTATTTATTTCCTTATTTCCTTTCCTCACTGGGCTATTTTTCCCTGTTGGAGCCCCTGGGCTTATAGCATCTTGCTTTTCCAATTAGGGTTGTAGTTTGGATAGTAATAATAATAATAATAATAATAATAGGGGGGATTAGCTTGCTACCCGCTCCCACTCACACACCTCTGATTTAGCTCTCTACTTTTGGCTTGGATGGTGAACGGACTTTGCTGCTCTTCATCCTTCGCCTTTATTGGACTGCCATTAATCTGTTTTTTGCTTTTTCTTTTTCTAGTGTGTGTGTGTGTGTGTGTGTGTGTTGACTTCTACAAGCATGCGCACCTGGCCTGGACTCACCAGCCAGCCCTGTCGAACTTTTATGTTGGCGGTGGAGACCGATCCCCACACCCTTTGTCCCACCTGCGGAGGTCAACGGTGTGATTGTAATACTGTAATAAGTTTAGGGAGTGGTCTTCCTCCTAGTTGGAGAGGTTTGGGCGACGGCAGAAGAAGAAGTCTAAGCGGGATATTTCTCCTTCGAAGGTTCCTTTGAAGGGGGAAAAACCCAATGCCTCTTCTTCCATCTCCCGGCCCTCCTCCGAAGCTCCCACTCGTTCGGTCTCTTCCGAGAGACCGTCGAGTACTAGCGTAGACCAATTTAATATCGGCCAACTTCGGTCCTCGAGAGATGTTGTTGCTTCCCCTAGCAAAGCGGCTCCACCTCTCTCCCCGGGTGAGGCCTTGTCACTAACTTCCTTGTTACAGGTTTGGTCATCCTTGGGGCTCTCGGGTCCGCCCTCAAAGGACGCATTGCTGCAAATCATCCGCAGGGGTGCTAGTGTGCAGCAGTCATCGTCGCCGTCGGAAGTAGATCTTCTGGCCCTTGTCGATGTTGTGGTGTCAGAGGTGTCGCCTATGATCTTGTCCGACTCCTCTGCTGCTCCAGACTCTCCAGCTGTTGCTGCCAACTTAGTTTCCCATGTTCCTGATCATCCTTCAAGAGGAAAAATAAGTCCAGCGTTTGTCTCCTGCGAGTGTTTCTCCCCCTCAGGGGAGTTCACTCATAGAGACTCCTCTTCGGAGGACTGCTGCGGCTTACAGTCAGCTTGCTGATCCAACGGCCCATAGAGGGCGTCTTCGTTGTAAAGCTTGCCCTCCACTTTGCCTTGGAGGTCTCCTTTCACCATCGGTGAAAAGGCGCCTCTTCGGCTCTTCTGCTTCGTCGTCGCAGCCGTCACCTGCAGAGGAGCCTCCGCTGCAGTCATCTTTTGACCCTGGACCTCTGCCTGCTACTAGTCCTCCGACTTCGGTCCTGGACCTCTCTGCAGATCATTCGCGATCTCCATCGGTGGATGTTCGCCCTTCCAAAGAGCACATCCCGATTCCTGATCAACCATCCAACAGACCTGCCGACCTTCCATCGCCGTTCCTGTTCCCGGTAAAGCCTCTTGAGGCCCTTTCAAAGTGCGCAGCTACGCCATCGCCCTTCAGCTCGCCATCCTCCTGCAGTGCACCAGCGCTCACCAGCACCCCGCCGGCACCAGCCTGCTCGTCATCACTATACAAAGCTTCGACATGCTCGTTCACCTGCTCGCCCTCATCGACTGCAGCTGCATCATGCGGCTACGCGCCAGCGCTCTCATACTTGCCAGCGCTCTCCTACGTGCTAGCGCTCTCCTACGCACTAGCGCTCTCCTGCGCACCAGCGCTCTCCTGCACGCCAGCATTCTCCTGGCTGCCAACAATCTCCTGCGCATCAACAATCTCCTGCCCGCCAGTCCTCCTGCGAGCCAGCACTCGCTTGCACGTCATCGAGCTCCTGCGTGCCAGCATTCTCCTGTGCGCCAGCGCTCTCCTACACGCCATCACTCCCCAGTGCGCATGCGCCATCATTCGGCTACGCTTGCACGCCATCGCTTGCCCGCGCGTGCGCGCCATCATTCGCCTACGCTTGCACGCCATCGCTTGCCCGCGCGTGCGCGCCATCATTCGCCTACGCTTGCACGCCATCGCTTGCCCGCGCGTATGCACCATATCTCGCCTGCTCGCTCGCCCACGCGCTAGCACTCTCCCGTGCGCGCTTGCCATATCTCGCCTGCTCGCTCGCCCACGCGCTAGCGCACTACCGTGCGCGCTTGCCATCTCTCTCCTATGCGCCAGCACTCGCCCACTTGCCAGCGCTTGCCCACGTGCCAGCGCTCGCCCACGCGCCAGCGCTCGCCCACGTGCCAGCGCTCTCCTGCTCGCCAGATCTCTCCTACGTGCACACACCAGGTCGCGTGCACCCGACACTCGCCCACGCGCCAACATTTTCCTGCGTGTGCATGCCAACACTCGCCAGAGCACCACCACTCGCCAGCCAGCTCTCGCCAGAGCACCACCACTCGCCAGCCAGCTCTCGCCCACGCGCCAGCCAGATCTCGCCCACGCGCCAGCTCTCATCTGCACGCCAACTCTTACATGCGTGCCAGCTCTCGCCCGTGCGCCAGCAATCCCCCGCGCACTCGCGCACGCACCAGCACTCTCCCGCGTGCGCGCCAGCGCTCACCAACATGAGTAAAGGAACTGCACTTGGTCAGGTCACCGTCGCCTCACTCCCCTCCCCGCAAACGCCTTTCAGTGTGCCCATCGGGAAAAGGGGAACAGGCTTCTGCAGAGGGGTTCAGGATCCCCAAACTGCCTTCTTCTAAGGTGGACCCACCTATAAAGGAAACTCCTCGCAGGGAACCTTCAGTCCCTTTCTCCTCAGGGGATCTGTCTGACAGTGTATCGGTCAGTCAGCAGCCATGGTTCAGTGCCTTAGTCAGAGCTGTAGCACAGGCCTTCAATCCTGCCCTGCCTAGTCGGTCATCGGAGCAGCCTATAGCTCCAGACTCTCGACACAGAACCATGGTTCCCCCACCCCCCTGAAGAGGAAAAGAGTGACGTGGTCATTTCCTCGAGGGTAAAACTGACTCCGGTCAGGCCATCAAAGCTAGTCCCGCCTGTATTTTCTCTGGGATACTCTCCCACCTCACCTTTGCCAAGGGAGTCGTGTGGGGAAAGGACCTCCTCCATTCCACCGTCGGAGGAAGCCTCCCCTCACGCAGAGAGTTCCCTATCGGAGATCAGGAAGGACACGACATCCAGCCCTTCGATGTTAGAGTCCTACCTCCTTCCTCGGATGGAGCCCAAAAACTCCAAGACTTTGCCAAAGTCCTCCACGAGAACTACCAAGACAGAGACAGCCAGCCACTCAAGTGATGTCCGCGACCCACCCCGGGAAGAGCTCTCGGGTTTGGAAGATGGAGACTTCGCTGCAAGTCCGACGTCGGAAGGAGAGCTAAATGAGTCAGAACATGCATTCTGGCAGGTCCTGACTATTATAAGGGTTCTCAATGGGTTTACCGGCCCAGAGATCCCCCCTCGGGAAGGCAAGGACACGGTCATAGGCCATGTCTTTGGCACTTAGAAGCTCTCAAAGACCAGTGCAGCCCTGCCTTGGTCTCAAGGGTTGAAGGGTGCCAGGGCTAAGATCGCCCTACAGCTCTCCGAGTATGCCTCCACCCACCTCCTTGTGTCCAACAGAGGAGGTACTTCGAGATCCTGGAGGAGCCTAGTCCGGCTCTTCCTCTCCACCATTCTTTGGAAGAGCTCACTAAGGGAGTCACTCCAGCCGGCAGGTCTCGTTCTCGGTGACCAAGATCCTTAATCAGGAAAAGATGACGAAGTGTGCTATGCAGGCTACTTCGTGGCTTGATATCTGGTTAGGGACCTTGGGAATCCCGGTGCGAACTGAGGATTTCTCCAAGGAACGTACCAGGAAGGGAATGGAGACTTTCCTTCTCGGGCACTCGCATGATCGAGTTTCTCGCCCACCAAGTTTCGAACTTGTGGGCGAATGCTATCTTGAAACGTCGAGACGCAGTGTCTGAGAGATTTCACCCACAAGTCCCCAACGTTGAGATAGCTAGGCTCAGACATTCCTCTCTAGAGGGAGCCCACCTGTTTGAGCCTCAGACATGGAATATGCTGCTGAGAGATGGAGGAATTCCCATCAGGACTTCCTCCTCCATAGGGTTTTGACATCCAAGCTCTAAACCACCAGCTCCTCAGCAGCCCCGTCCAACCAAGATGACCAAGTTAGCAGCGAAGACAATGGTGTCTAAGAAGCCCTTTCCTGCCAAGGACAGGTAAGGCACTAAGTCCTCCAGGGGAGGGAAGAATCCTAGAAGGAGTAGCAGAGGCCACAAACGCTAGGATAGGCACTCCCCCTGCTTCTCCATGAGTGGGGGGATGCCTGCAAAGTTGCTCGGACAGGTGGAAGCAACACGGGGCCGAACCCTTGACAATCTCCGTGATTCGTCTAGGATATCGCGTCTCGTTCATAATATCTCTCCCTCCCCTGACCAGGAATCCAGTGTCGATAGACTCCTTTGCCATGGGATCAGCAAAGGGGCCCGCCCTTCGGGCAGAAGTCCAAACCCTGTTGAAGAAGGGCGCTCTCCAGGAGGTCCTCGACGGGTCCCCAGGCTTCTTCAGTCGAGTCTTTCTTGTAAGAAAGGCGTTTGGAGGCTGGAGACCAGTCATCGACCTCTCAGCCCTGAACAAGTTTGTCAAGCAAACTCCGTTCAGCATGGAGACGTCAGACATGGTCAGACTAGCGGTAAGACCAGAGGACTTCATGTGTACACTGGACCTAAAGGACGCGTACCTCCAGATTCCAGTCCATTCGTCTTCAAGGAAGTACTTAAGATTCAGCCTAGACAACAGGAAATACCAGTTCAAGGTGCTGTGCTTCGGTCTTGCCACAGCACCTCAAGTTTTCACTAGAGTGTTTGCCCTGGTGTCATCTTGGGCACACAGGATTGGCATCCGTCTCCTCCGCTATCTGGACGACGGGCTAATCCTAGCAGACTCGGTATCAACCCTTCTTCAACACCGAGACAAACTTCTGAGACTTTGCCAAGATCTGGGGATCATGGTAAATCTCGGGAAGTCATCCCTGCTTCCTACACAGAGACTGGTATACCTAGGCATGATAATAGACACCAATCTCCACAAAGCCTACCCATCAGACGAAAGAATAGCAAGGCTGAGGAAGGTCGCAAGACCCTTCCTCAGACGAGAAGAACTTCCAGCCCAGACATAGTTACGTCTCCTTGGTCACCTTTCATCCCTGGCCCGTCGAGTTCCCAATTGTCGCCTCAGGATGAGATCCCTCCAGTGGCGACTCAAGTCCCAGTGGAATCAGACTCTCGATTACCCGGACATCCGGATCCCCATGGGATCAACAGAACTGACGGACCTCCAGTGGTGGGTGGTAGACGAGAATCTACGAAAGGGAGTGGATCTTCTCGTCCTTCCCCTGGATTTGATGCTGTTCTCAGACGCTTCACAAAAAGGGTGGGGGGGCCCACATGCTGCACAACACGACCTCAGGCCTCTGGTTAGAATCAGAAGAGTACCTCTACATAAATCTCCTAGAGGTGATGAGCGACAACACCACAATAGTGGCTTACATCAACAAGCAAGGAGGTACTTTTTTGCAGCACCTATCTCATATAGCAATAAAGATTGTGAGATGGGCCGAGATCCACTCGATACCACTATCGGCACGCTTCATTCCCGGCAAAAGGAATGTGCTTGCCGACAACCTAAGCGGAGCATCTCAGATACAGTAGTGAGTATCGAGTGGTCTTTGGATCATCTAGTAGCCAACAAAGTCCTGACTTTGTGGAGTTCTCCGACAGTGGACCTCTTCGCAACGGCCCTGAACTTCAAGCTCCCGTTGTATTGTTCCCCAGTCCCAGACCCCAAGGCTCTCTGGCAAGATGCATTCCAACAACGGTGGGACGACATCGACGTTTACGCTTTTCTCCCGTTCTGTCTGATGAGGAGGGTACTCAACAAGACCAGAACATTGATCAACCTTTCAATGACCCTCATAGCTCCGCTATGGCATCACGCAGAATGATCTCCGGACCTTCTGCAACTCCCAACAGAGCCACGAAGAGAACTCCCTCCACGACACGATCTACTCAAACAACCACATGCAAACATATTCCACAAAGCCGTAGCTTCGCTACGACTTCACGCCTGGAGACTATCCAGCATCTCCTCTCTCAGAGCGGATTTTCGCAACAAGTTGCGATCAGGATGTCTGGACACCTACTAGGAAGTCATTAGCAGCAGTCTACTAAGCAAAGTGGAAAGTTTTTTTGTGGTTGGTGTCGTGTAAGGGGTATCTCTCCTTTCGATGCCACTATTCCAGCAATAGCGGAGTTCCTCGTGTATCTGCGTGAAGAAATGCGCCTGTCAGTCTCGGCGGTAAAAGGCTATTGCTCAGCCTTAAGCCTCGCCTTTAGACTGAAAGGAATGGACATTTCTTCATCGCTAGAACTTTCCTTACTCATACGGAGTTATGAACTTACCTCTCCTCAGTCTGAGGTGAGACCTCCCCCATGGAACGTGGTTCGAGTTCTCAGGTCTCTTAAGAGACCTCCCTATGAACCATTATGCCAGGCAACAGATCACCACCTGACTTGAAAGACAGTGTTCCTGCTAGCTTTGGCTTCGGCCAAACGAGTCGGTGAACTTCATGGTCTCTCATACAACATCGCCTATTCAAGGGGATGGGGAGAAGTAACGTTCAGCTTCATCCCTGAGTTTATTGCTAAGACTCAGAACCCGGGAGTAGCGGATCCATGATTCGACTCCCGTATTTTGAGTCTTCTTTCTGTAACAGATGACCCTGATCATCTCTTACTCTGCCCAGTGAGGAGTTTGAGGCTGTACCTTAAGAGAACAGCCGCAGCCCGTCCTCGTGTGCCTGCACTCTTCGTCAGCACAGGAAGGACCAAGAGGAGGGTCACCGAGAATGGACCATGCTCTGAATCCAGACCCTCCAACTTCACATCGCCCCAGAGCTCATGATGTCAGGGGCGTAGCTACGTCCCTGGCATTCAAAACAAACTTCTCAGTGACACAGGTTCTTCAGGCTGGGGTGTGGAAATGTCAAACTATGTTCACATCCCACTACCTGCAAGACGTGACCCACAGGAGACGATACATTTTCTATCGGTCCTGTGGTGGCTGCACAACAGCTGGTTTAAGACCTCAAGCTCCTTATTGGACAAGTAGCAGAAGGTTGAGGTCATTGTTACCCGGTTTTAGTCTGCGTGAATGAAAAGGTTTGACTGGCTCTTATTCCTTTCTTCATCCTCCCCTCTCTTGGGGAAAGCAGCATCCTGGATTCTCTGCACAAGCTGACCTCAAACCACTGCAGGTAAACCATGCTCCCTTGTGTACCTAGTATTAAAACTAATACTGTTGCATCCCCATACCCTAGCGAGGTGTTATTGGAAAAGTCTTGGTTACAACAGTTTTTCCTTCTAAAAGACTCAGAATAACTTTACCTGGACAGTCACACTTCTATATATCTCAACACACAGCTTGTGTAGGCCGCGGACCTTGCATAGCAAGGTTTTAGCGAGGTGCAGGGACTCCTTATTTTTTTTTACTGACATACTCATATAAGGAATTTTTCATGTTTCTGAGAATTCTTACCTAGACTATTCACACTGCTGCTATTACACAATCACACAGATTGTTCAAGCTGCTGACCGTACTTAGCACAAATTGTTTTGTGAGGTGTTGGTTTGGACTTCCACCCTCCAAAGGAGTCAGTCAATCCCTATAGATAGCGAGGGTTTGTATTAGTGTCGGAACAAATGACAAATTTGAAAGTAATTTGTATTTTTCAATATTAAACTTACCCGATAATCATGTAGCTGTCAACTCCGTTGCCCGACAGAATTCTATGGAGGGATACGCCAGCTATCACAATACTAGAAGGGGGTGTACTCACCAGCGCCACCTGTGGCCAGGTACTACAGTACTTCTTGTTGACACCTCCTCAATTTTTCCTGTCGTGCTTCCGGCAAGACGTTCTGGGATACGCTTATGATCTTGGAGTATTTTCACGGCTTTTGGTGAAGTATTTCTCTCAGATTTCGGCTGTCGCTTTACTGGAAAACTTCTATATTAGCTTAGATAGCTATTATTTAGTCCTGATTAATGGTTAACGATCTTTTTGCTTGATTTGGAATCCCCACTTGGCTAACTCTTTTGATTCAAGATGTCTGACATTTCACAAGCCCCACCCCATAGACGATGTAGGTCTTGTAATAGGCGTATTCCGAAGGCCTCGGTAGATCCTCACACCGCTTGTTCTGACTGTAGGGAAAGGCCCTGTCAGTTGGAAGATCGATGTGAGGAATGCACCGGACTTTCGGAACTTGATTTTGTCCGATTTCTTAAGTATTCAACCAAGTTAGAGAGAGAGAGAGTTAGGAGGAGTTCTTCTCGCTCTTCACTTTTTTCCTCACCTCATGATCCCCTACCTTTTCCTCCCCCTGTAGTGGCTACCCCCGAACCTACTATTTGCCCTCAACCTGATATGTCTGTTGTTTTGCGTGCCATTCAGGCTTTAGGTGACAAAGTGGAGTCGGTGGTTAGTGATCATAAGTCTCTTATGGCCGAAGTCAAGGAACTTAAGGTCAAGAGTGCAGTGGGTGGTAATAGTGCCAGTGCTGTGACGAGTGCTAGTGTCAGTGCAGTGCCAAGTGCTAGTGTCAGTGTCAGTGTGGTGCGTGAGGGTACTTCTGTGCGTGCCAGTCGTCCTCCCAGTCCGGGACCTCTTGCAAGCTCCCAAGCCCAGGGGAGAAGCAATGTCGAAGGGCAAAAGGGTTCGGCAGGCCTTGATCGGCGCACAGAAGTATCCTCGGTGGTTGCGGGCGTGTCTTCCAGAGACCGTCACTCCCACCTGCAGACGATTGAGCCCGTCTTTTACTCGTCTGCTGAAGAATTTTCAGGGAAGAAACGTTGGACTCAGGTCTCAAGACCACTCAAACGCAGAGTCCAGACCTCAAGAGCGCTACAACCTGGCTGCAGTCATTGGATCAGCTCTGACTCGCCGCAGTCATCAGTTGAATGCACACCTCCTAAGAGGAGTAAGGTGCTGCCGCAACAGATCTCTGCTGTTAAGGCTTTACCTCAGCAGATCTTAGTGTCTGCCGACCCCAAGTTGACTCTACTGCAGTCCATGCAGTCACAACTTGCGGTCTTGATGCGTGAGTGTCAGGCTGAGAAGGTTACACCTCCTCCTGCGATCGCTCCGCCTAACCGCAGTCCTGCCTGCCAGGCGTACGATGTTGAGGCTCCTCAGGATACCTTACCACGTTCTGAGTTGACTGTTTCCAGTGGTGTGCAGCTACCTCCGCCTTCCTTAAGGCAACCTCAACAATGGGAACAGGAAGCTTATACCTTCCTTCCTCCGCTTCCACTTGCAGTTCCACCAGTGAGGCAACACTCTCTTGAGGTACAACAACCTCTCCCATCCATGAGTCAGACTCCTCAGCTCTCGCTGCAGCGACCTCAACCCTTCTCAAGGCAAGAACCTCAACACCTTAGCCTTGCGCCTCAGGAACCTCAACTCGCGAGACAATTACTGCGTTCTGCGCAGCCACTACCTCATCGCTCACAGCTCACACCTCAGGAACCTCAACTCGTTCCTCAGGAACCTGCTACTGCGCATCCACCAACCTTACAGCAAGCGCAACTCTTGAGTTCAGACACTCATGCCAGGAGTCAGCCTCCTCCACCCATGCGCCTACCTTCTGCTACTTCCTTTGATCAGCCTTTGCAGCCTGAGCCTCAGGTGTTCCCTCAACAGAGACTTGAGGAGGAAACCACAAGTATTTTTGTTCCAGCTCGTGCTGATTCTGCTGTTCAGCATACCTTACCTCTCACTTCGCTACACTCTGGTGATGAGGTTTCTGATGATGAGGCTGCACACCTGGATCCCTCATCAGACGTGGATGAATCCAAGTCTTCTCCGCCTCCTATTGACTTTCGTAAGGTCTTGGCTCTTTTCAGAGAGGTATACCCAGACCATTTTGTCTCTGCTATCTCCCGCTCTCCGCCATCTGAGTTTTCGCTGGGCATGCAGCCAGCTAAGTCTACGTATACTAAGCTCGTCTTAGCAAGGTCCTCTAAGAGAGCGTTAAGGATTTTAGGGGAGTGGTTGCAGTCTAAGCAGCAACTAGGAAAGACTTCCTTTATGTTTCCTCCGACTAAGCTCACTTCTAAAGCGGGCGTTTGGTATGCCACAGGAGAGGAACCAGGCTTGGGAGTACCTGCCTCTGCCCAGGCTGACTTCTCAAGTTTGGTAGACTCTCCTCGTAGAACAGCAATGAGGCGCTCTAAGGTTTGCTGGACCTTCTCAGACCTTGATCACTTCCTGAAGGGTGTTTTTAGAGCCTTTGAGATGTTCAATTTCCTAGACTGGTGCCTGGGGGCCCTTAGCAAGAAGACCTCCCCTGCGGACAAGGACTCTGCCATGCTCTTAATGTCCTGCATGGATAAGGCTATTAGGGATGGATCTGGCGAGCTTGCATCGATGTTTGTGTCAGGGGTGCTTAAGAAAAGGGAGCAGCTTTGTACCTTCCTTTCCTCCAGCATCACACCTTGTCAAAGGTCTCAACTCCTTTTCGCTCCGCTCTCGAAGTTCCTTTTTCCCGAAGAGCTTGTTAAGGACTTGTCTGCGGCCCTGATACAAAAGGACACCCATGATCTTGTGGCCTCATCAGCTCGTAAGACTAAGGTTGCTACCTCAGTCCCCAGGACTTATCGCACCCCAGTGGCTGATACTCCTGCTACGAGGTTTATTCTGCCCTTTCGTGGTAGAGCCCCCAGCCGAGGAAGCTCCCGTCCAGACTCTTCCAGGAGCAAGTCTAGGAAAGGTTCCAAGGCTTCTAAAGGAAAAAACTGACTCTCCTCATCTCCAGACAGCAGTAGGAGCCAGACTCAAGATCTTCTGGCAAGCCTGGGAAAAGAGAGGTGCAGACGCCCAGTCTGTCAGTTGGCTGAGGGAGGGTTACAGGATACCATTCTGTAGCAAACCCCCTCTGACCACATCTCCCATCAACCTCTCTCCCAACTACAAAGAAAAAGACAAGAGGCTAGCATTGCACCAGGAGGTGTCGCTCCTTTTACAGAAGAAGGCAGTGGTTATAGTCCGGGACCATCAATCCCCGGGCTTCTACAACCGTCTCTTTCTGGTGGCCAAGAAGACAGGAGGTTGGAGACCGGTGCTGGACGTCAGCGCGCTCAATGCTTATGTCACCAAGCAGACGTTCACGATGGAGACGACGAAGTCGGTCCTAGCAGCGGTCAGGCAGGAGGACTGGATGGTCTCGTTGGACTTGAAAGATGCTTACTTTCACGTTCCTATTCATCCAGACTCCCAACCTTTCCTGAGATTCGTTTTTGGAAAGGTTGTCTACCAATTCCAAGCCCTGTGTTTTGGCCTAAGCACAGCTCCTATGGTGTTTACGCATCTGATGAGGAATATAGCAAAATTCCTCCACTTATCGGACATCAGAGCCTCCCTTTACTTAGACGACTGGCTGTTGAGAGCCTCCACGAGTCGTCGCTGTCTGGAGAGTCTCAACTGGACTTTGGACTTAATCAAAGAACTGGGTCTGTTAGTCAACCTAGAAAAGTCTCAGCTCATTCCCTCCCAATCCATTGTGTACCTGGGAATGGAGATTCGGAGTCAGGATTTTCGGGCTTTTCCATCGGCCCCAAGGATAAGCCAAGCCCTAGATTGCATCATGAGCATGCTGAAGAGAAGCAGTTGCTCGGTGAGACAGTGGATGAGTCTCACAGGGACCCTTTCATCGCTGGCCCTGTTCGTCGAGCTAGGGAGACTCCACCTCCGCCCTCTTCAATTCCATCTTGCAGCTCATTGGGAGAAGGGTTTGACTCTCGAAGCAGTCTCTATCCCAGTCACCAAAGAGATGAAGACCACTCTCTTGTGGTGGAAGACCAATCTCCTTCTCAGGGAGGGCCTATCGTTGGCGATTCAGACCCCCAATCTTCATCTCTTCTCAGATGCATCGGACTCGGGCTGGGGCGCGACCTTGAACGGACAGGAGTGCTCGGGAACGTGGAACGAGGAACAGGAAACGCTCCACATCAACTGCAAGGAGCTACTAGCAGTTCATTTAGCCCTATTGAACTTCAAGTCCCTCCTGCTAGGCAAGGTGGTGGAGGTGAACTCCGACAACACCACAGCCTTGGCTTACATCTCCAAGCAAGGAGGGACCCATTCGAGGAGCCTATACGAGATCGCAAGGGACCTCCTCATTTGGTCAAGAAGTCTAAACCTCACCCTTGTCACGAGGTTCATTCAGGGCAACATGAACGTCTCAGCAGATCGCCTAAGCAGAAGGGATCAGGTCATTCCCACGGAATGGACCCTCCACAAGAGCGTGTGCAACAGACTTTGGACCTTGTGGGGTCAGCCGACCATAGATCTGTTTGCCACCTCCATGACCAAGAGACTTCCGTTGTACTGTTCCCCAGTTCCAGACCCAGCAGCAGTTCATGTGGATGCTTTTCTGCTGAACTGGTCCCATCTCGACCTTTACGCATTTCCACCGTTCAAGATAATAAACAAAGTCCTTCAGAAGTTCATCTCGCACGAAGGGACACGGCTGACGCTGGTTGCTCCCCTTTGGCCTGCAAGAGAATGGTTCACAGAGGTACTTCAATGGCTGGTCGACGTCCCCAGGACTCTCCCTCTAAGAGTGGACCTTCTACGTCAACCTCACGTAGACAGGTTGCACCCAAACCTCCACGCTCTTCGGCTGACTGCCTTCAGACTGTCGAAAGATTCGCTAGAGCTAGAGGCTTTTCGAAGGAGGCAGCCAGTGCGATTGCCAGAGCAAGGAGGGTTTCCACTCGTAGAGTCTACCAATCCAAGTGGGAAGTCTTCCGGAGCTGGTGTAGAGCCAATGCAGTATCCTCTACCAATACCTCTGTGACCCAAATAGCTGACTTCCTATTACATCTTAGGAATGAGAGATCCCTTTCAGCCCCTACGATTAAAGGGTACAGGAGTATGTTGGCTTCAGTTCTCCGCCACAGAGGTTTGGACCTTTCTTCCAACAAGGACCTTCAAGACATCCTTAAGTCTTTTGAGACTTCTAAAGAGCGTCGTCTACCCACTCCAGGCTGGAACCTAGACGTAGTCTTAAGGTTCCTTATGTCACCTAGGTTCGAACCTCTCCAGTCAGCTTCCTTCAAGGATCTTACCCTCAAGACTCTTTTTCTCGTCTGCCTTGCAACAGCTAAAAGAGTCAGTGAGGTTCATGCCTTCAGCAAGAACATTGGGTTCACGACCGAATCTGCAACATGTTCTTTACAGCTCGGATTCTTAGCTAAGAATGAACTTCCTTCGCGTCCTTGGCCTAGATCGTTTGAAATACCTAGCCTCTCCAACATGGTAGGTAACGAGCTAGAAAGAGTTCTTTGCCCTGTCAGAGCTCTGAAATATTATCTTAATAGGTCAAAACCTATTCGAGGACAGTCAGAAGCCTTATGGTGTGCCATCAAGAAACCTTCGAGGCCCATGTCCAAAAACGGGGTTTCGTATTATATAAGGCTTCTGATTAGAGAAGCCCATTCTCACTTAAAGGAGGAAGACCTTGCTTTGCTGAAGGTAAGGACCCACGAAGTGAGAGCCGTAGCTACTTCGATGGCCTTTAATAAAAACCGTTCTCTGCAGAGCATAATGGATGCAACCTATTGGAGGAGCAAGTCAGTGTTTGCATCATTTTATCTTAAAGATGTCCAGTCTCTTTACGAGAACTGCTACACCCTGGGACCATTCGTAGCAGCGAGTGCAGTAGTAGGTGAGGGCTCAGCCACTACATTCCCTTAATCCCATAACCTTTTTTAACCTTTCTCTTGAATACTTTTATTGTTGTTTTTATGGTTGTTACGGTAGGCTAAGAAGCCTTCCGCATCCTTTTGATTTGGCGGGTGGTCAATTCATTCTTGAGAAGCGCCTGGGTTAGAGGTTGTGTAGAGGTCCTTTAGTAGGGGTTGCAGCCCTATATACTTTAGCACCTTTGAGTTGATTCAGCCTCCAAGAGGAACGCTGCGCTCAGTAAGGAAGACGAACTTAAAAAAGAGGCAGAGTAACGGTTCAAGTCGACTTCCTTACCAGGTACTTATTATTTCATTGTTATTTGAGATAACTGTTATATGAAATATGGGATACTTAGCTATCCTTTAATCTTGTACACTGGTTTTCACCCACCCCCCTGGGTGTGAATCAGCTACATGATTATCGGGTAAGTTTAATATTGAAAAATGTTATTTTTATTAGTAAAATAAATTTTTGAATATACTTACCCGATAATCATGATTTAATTGACCCTCCCTTCCTCCCCATAGAGAACCAGTGGACCGAGGAAAAATTGAGGAGGTGTCAACAAGAAGTACTGTAGTACCTGGCCACAGGTGGCGCTGGTGAGTACACCCCCTTCTAGTATTGTGATAGCTGGCGTATCCCTCCGTAGAATTCTGTCGGGCAACGGAGTTGACAGCTACATGATTATCGGGTAAGTATATTCAAAAATTTATTTTACTAATAAAAATAAAATTTTTCATAACAATACAAACCTGTAGTCATTTAAACAAATTGGTCCACCATCACCTGTCCCCCGATAAGTCCTGCCAGCAATAAAAAGTGTGAATACAACATGGTGTGTGTGTGAGCGGGATAGCCGGCTACCCCCCACCCGCCTTGCTGACCAGCGTGCAGGGGGTTATACCATGCTAAAAGTCTTATGGCAAGATTTCCAGCTTCGCCGGAACTAATAGCCCTACAAATAGCTACTGGTTTGTATCGTTAGGAAAAATATAAATTTTTTTTAGATTTTTCAATTTAATACTAACCAAAAAATCTCGTAAGAGCTCCCTTTCCCTGTCAGTTGTTCGTAACTGGAATATTAGACATTTACCGAGGGTTAAGCACTCATACGGGTAGCTACCCCTCTCACTCACACACCTGTGACTGTACTTCACTTTACTTTTGACTTTTAAATATTGTTTTTTTTTTTTTTTTTTAATCAGTATACAGTACTGTACAGTATATAAATTTTTTTATGTTTTTATACAGTAGTGTATATATTTTAAGCTTTCTTTGCAGCGAATGTTGCTGTTTGTGTGACAGCGTAGTGCGGCAGGTTCTCAAGAATGGAGAATCTTCCCTTACAATCTTTCTCCCTTCTTAGTGACTAGGCCACTGCCGCAGAGGAGTCGTCATCGTTTGGATACGCCTCTCTTCGGCTGTTATCGTCTCCCTCCCCTCTACGTGTTCTTAGAGGGAATCTGCTTGCGGCCTTCACAGAGCTTAACTTCAGTCTTGCTCTTTTTCACTGACAAGTTGCTGACTTTACATGGGAGGCCGGCAGATACTCTGCGAGGGGGGTAGGTAAACCTTTCCCGTTCGCGGGTTAGGTTGTGCTTTCGAATGGTTATCTTCATTAATTAAGTGAAATAATAACTGTTTGTAATTTGTCTTTTCAACTTGCTGCTCCCTCTCAGGGATCCGCCTTCCTGCTGGAGGGTTGAGAGGTTCTCCCAAGTAGTTTGTTTTGTCAACCAAATTAATTAATTGTAATTCTTGTTTGTTCCATAATTGGAATACAAACCTATGCTATTTATTAAGGGTTATTACTTTTAGCGAAGCTGAAAGGATGAGCCATTAAAGTTTTAGCGAGGGTTAAGTACCCATTCCGCTACCTAGTGGGGGTAGGGGGTTAGCTCGCTACCGCTCCCGTTCACACACCGGTGATGTAGCTCACTTTGCTTTTGGCTCGGATGGTGAACGGTCGTTACCGTTCTTCATCTTCACTTATTTTGAACTACCATCAATTGCTTTTGTTTGTGCTTTTTCTTTGATTAGTGTGTTTGTGTTGACTTCTGCCGACCATGCGTTTTTGCCCTGGACTTGAAGGCCGGCCCTGCGGAACCATCATGTCAGCCATGGACACCGATCGCCACACCCATTGTCCCGCCTGCAGAGGTCAACGGTGTGATATTGATAACAGGTGTAGTGAGTTTTTGGAGTGGTATGCCTTCCAGTGGGAAAGGTTTGGGCGACAGCAGATGTAGAAGTCAAAGCGGGATTTGTTCCGTAACTGGAATACAAACCACGCTATTTATTAGGGGTTATACTTTCGGCGGAGCTGAAATGACGAGCCATTTAAATTTTGCTAGGGTTAACTACCTATACCGCTAGTTAGCGGGGGTAGGGGGGGGGGGTACCTTGCTACCACTCCCGTTCACACACCTGTGATTTAGTCACTACTTTTGGCTCGGATCGAGAGCGGTTGTTGCCTCTCTCCCTCCTCGCCTATTCTGGACTGCCATTAATTTTAGTCTTTTAACTTACTTTCTTGTACTTGTATACATATGAAAACATTCTTTATGTTTATGCATATATATGTGTATAGAAATGTGGTAAGTTTCATTTTCAGTGTTTGTGCTGTGTGTGTGATACATATACAACAACGACCCTTGCGTAGATTAGCAAGGCCAGCATAGTTCCACTTCGAAGTGGGGAACGACCTCTCCCTCTCTAGTCCATCGGTCTTCTCGTCATCATATAACTGTTAACTCGGCCGCCGCAGGGGAATTGACATCGCCTGGACCCTCTTCATTCAACTACCGTCTTCGCCGTTTCCTTTTTTCCTACGGAAAACATGGATTTCTGAGCAAAGGTAATGTGGCTTCTCAAAGTTCGACTACGGCCTTTCTCTTCTCGAGGTCGTTCACCTTTACAACAACAAGTTTACTATTGGGGAAGCTCCTTTCCCATCTGCGGGTTAGGTTGCTCTTCCAATTGTTTGTCTCAATTATCTTTAGAGAAATTATAATTGTATTTTAACTTTTCAGCTTTTCTCCGTGGGGAACACTTCCCTTCAGTGGATCAGTAGTTTTCACTATTAGTGAATATTAGCTGATTTAAATAATTGTAATTCTGTTTTTATTACAGTTTCTCCGCTCCCCCCTTCTCCCGTGGATGTCGACTGGGGGAGTAAGGGCGCAATATTTAATTTTATGTAGTTCCCTCTGGGTTCCTCTTCGGAGTTCCTCCCTGGGGAATTTGTTAAATAATTAATTTTATTGTCGGCACAATACTTATTTTATTTGTTCCCTCGGGGTTCCCCCCTAGGGAATTTCTGTTAAATAATTAATTTTATTTTTTTCCCAGTTAACTATGCAGTTTCTCTTCGTTAGACTAAGAGTGTCAACGAAGCATTGTTCTGTTCATGCCTGGGGAATCTGCTGTCACTGCCGTCCCTCAGAGGATGTCGTCATGGGCGTCATCACTTCTCTTAGAAGTACTCCTGTGACAACATGACCAGCACTTTAGATCATCTTAGAATGCTAAAGGAGGTTCGCCTCCAGGGGTTGGACAACTTCCCTTCTGAGGGGAGTTTCCTCCCCAGGTGTGAGGTTGTTTCTTCCTTCAGAGGGAGAACTTCCCACATTTTAATAAATTCATCGTCTCCGACTGCTGTTGCTGCCTTCGCCCAGACTTCTCTCCCCCCTTGCTGAGTTTCTCTTCCTTCAGGGGTGGAGCACAGTCTTGGCAAGTCTCTTCAACGAAGTGTTCACCTCTCTCGTTCGCGAGAGAGGCCACTCATAGAAACTCCTATTCGGAGGATCGCTGCTGTTAAAGGTTGGCCTGCTGATCCACCGGGCCTCAATGGGCGTCTTCTAGTCTCTTCTACGAAGTGTTCACCTCTCTTGTTCACGAGAGAGGCCACTCATAGAGACTCCTCTTCGAAGGATCGCTACTGTTAAAGGTCAGCTTGCTGATCCACTGGCCCTCATGGGCGTCATCACGGGTGTCTTCAAGTCTCTTCTACGAAGTAATCACCTATCTTGTTCGCGAGAGAGGCCACTCATAGAGACACCTCTTCGGAGGATCAAGCAGACCTACCAGCGCAGCAGACCTACCAGGACCTACAGTTCCTGATCGTCCTGCCAGCTGACCTACCGATCTACCAGTGCAACCTTGTGCTGCAACGTAGTCCCTTGGACTTCGGTCCTGGACTCTAACACAGACCTTTTTTACGGTCCCCATTGGTGGATGCTTGCCCTTCCAAAGGGTACATCCCAGTTCCTGATCGTCCTGCCAGCTGACCTACCGATCTACCAGCGCAGCCTTGCGCTGCAATGTAGTCCTTTGGACTTCGGGCCTGAACTCTAACGCAGACCTGTTTATGGTCCCCATCGGTGGATTATTGCCCTTTTTAGAGGGCACATCCCAATTTCTGATCGTCCTGTCACTGGTCGTCCTACCAGCTGACCTGCCAACCTGCTATTGCTACCTTCGCGCGCGCGCTCTCCGACGATCTTCCGCGCGCGGGTGCCGATGGTCTCCCGCGTGCGCCCCGATGATTTAACGCGCGCGCGCACCAATGATCTTCCGCGCACGCGCGCCGACGATTTTCCGCGCACGCCAATAGTATTGCGCGCACTCGCGCCAACAGTCTTGCGCACGCGTGCCGAGGATCTTCCGCGTGCAAGCGCCAGTGCTTTTGCGCGCGCGAAATACTATTGGCGATCTGCCGTGCGCGGGTGCCGATGGTCTCCCACGCGCGCAAGCGCCAATGCTCTTGCGAGCGCGCGCGCCAACGATCTTCCGCGCGCGGATGCCGATGATTTTCCCCGCGCACCAATAGTCTTGCACGCGCTCGTGGCAACAGTTCCGCACGTGGGCGCCTAGGGTCTCCCGCGAGTGCGCGCCGACTTTCTTCCACCAATAGTATCTTGCACGCGCGCCAACAGTCTTGCGCGCGCATGAGCTCACCAACAGTCTACCGCGCACGCGCGCCCCAATAATCTTGAGTGCGCGCACGCAGCCTTCCGCGCGTGCTGACAGTCTCCACGTAGTACTCTCACTCACGCGCCAATGCACCCACCCTTGCGCAACCAGTCACATGCTTTGGCGCATTCTAGGGAGAATGCACAAAACTACATAGTGCCTTACTGCGCGCCAGCGCTCTTCCTCACTTTCTTGCGCCCTCCTGCGCAGTTACGGTCCCGGATCCAATGCGCCAGCTCTTGCCAAAGAGTCAAGGCTCGCAGATCCAATGCACCAGCTCTTGCCTAAGAGCCAGTGTTTGCCTGCTCTCCAGGCAGATATTAAGCACCAGCATCATCCTGTGCACCATCACTCCAGTACTCTCCTACACACTCGCGCAATAGTCAGTAAAAAGGAATAAAACTTTTTGGACAGGTCACCATTGCCCCATTCCTCCTCGCAAACACATAAACATTGCCACCGGGAAAAGAGGAATAAGGCTTCACAGAAGGATTCAAGATCCTGAAGATTCCATCCTACAAAGGGAATCAAAACGGGGAATCCTTGGTCCCTGTCTCTTCTGAAGTTTCTTTTTCCTTGACAGACCACCGTCAACAAACAGGAAAGCATCAACAGACTGATCTCTAGATCACTGTTTGCTTATGGCTAGTTCACAGTTTACTGATCGCTAGGTCGCCGGTCACCAGATCGCCAATTGTTAGCTCAATGCTGATCTTTGACCTCTAGTCCCTCCAATGACTAACGATCTCCAATTGCTAATGTTTCCAATCACCGATTGCTAGTCAATAACCAGTCATCAGCTTGCTGATCACTAGATCACCGATGGGCAGCTCATCTTTCTTCGATCATTGAACTCAGCTCGCTGATGTCTGACCAGCCCATCTTCAGCTTGCTCATCTCTGACCAACCAGGGGGGACCATAATCAGCTTGCTGATCTCGAACTCACCATCGGCTCACAGACCACCGATTCATTGGTCATCGGCAATTTGCCAGCAGTTCGTGACTCGAACTAACTAGTCAACCGCTTCCTGTAGTTCCTAGATCAGAAGGTATACAACATACTTTTCTCTACTGGCTGTTCGCCATCACACTTAAGTGATCGGCAAACGTTCGACAACCCTCATCAACGGCTCGCCGACAGGGAACTACTTGCGAGCACTCTCCAACTGCACAGTAACCACGATACTCAACGGTTAACCATTGATTAACATTTGCCAGATTGATTCTATTCTAAAGAATAGCATCAATCCCTTCAGGGCGCATGGTAAGGCTAAGCATTGCCTTCCTTCTGTTAGTTAAAGAAATTCTCTCTCAGAGAAGAATTCTTACACTGGGTATCGCGCCTGATCCTTTACGACACGAGTCAAGACTCCAGCGTCGATAATCTTCCATGCAAAAGGATCAGCAAGGAGCTATCCCTTTAGGTCGATGTCCACACCATGTTGGAGTTCGAACAAGGGCTAAGACCTCAGGTCTTCATTTGCACACTGGACCTAAAGGACACTTGCTCCCAGGTCCAAATCATCCATCTAGGAAGGTTGGAAGATTCAGTCTAGACAAACAAGAAACACCAGTTCAAGGAACTGTGCTTCGGTCTTTCCACTACACTCATCCTGGTCTCACAGGATCGGCTTCTGTCTCCGCTCTCTCGGGACGACTGACTGACCTTAGCAGACTCAGTGGCAACCTTGCATTAACACTGGAACTTCTGAAATATTTTCACCAAGATCCAGTGATCAGGAAAACCTATGGAAGTCTTCCCTACTTCCCTCCCAGGAGACTGGTGTATCTGGGAATGATTCTAGACACCAATCTCCACAAAACCCTCTCGAAACGAGAACGACTTCCATTCCAAGAATATGAGTCGGAAAAAGAAGAAAGGAGGGACCATAGTGCTGCACCACACGACCTCAGCCCTCTGGACAGAGCCCGAAAGTACCTTCACTTAAATCTCTTAAGAGATGAAGGCCAACTTTCCGGTCCTTCAGCAGCCTCATCGGTTCCTAACAGACCACTCAGTGATGTGATGGACGACACACCACACACCACATAGAGACTCACATCGACAAGCAAGAAGGAACTGGCTTGTAGCCTCTTCCCATCTAATAGTATAAACACTAAGATGGGCCAAAGTCCGTTCGGTACCACTATCAGCCCGCTTCATTCCAGACTGGAAGAACGTGCTCGCCGACAATCTGTGCACAGCATCTCAGATAAGGTATACCGAATGGACTTTGGATCGCCATGTAGCCACCAAGTCCCGCCTTTACGAGGTCCTCCAACTAGGGGTCTGTTTGCAATGCTCCTGAATCTCAGGCTGCCGTTGCTCACCAGCCCTAGACCCCAAGGCTCTCTGGCAACAACGGTGGGTACAACAATTACGTTTACGTCTCATCCCTGTTTTATCTGGAGAAGGACACTCAAGAAGGCTAGAACATCGGTCAACCTCTCAAGGACTCTCCTAGCTCTGCTATGGCATTATGCAGAATGGTCTCCAAACCTTTTGCAACTCCTGATAGTCTCTCCAAGAGAACCCTCTCCACATCACAGACAACCCACTTCGACACCTACCACAAGCTATGGCTTTGCTATGATTGTACGCTTGAAGACTACCCAATACCTCTTTGCGAAAAGGTTGTCTAGATATCTGAGGAATTCCTCAGCATCAGTCTACCAGGGAGTATAACGTCTTGTGGTTGGTGTCATGTGAAAGTCTCTCTCCACTCGATACCTCGATTCTAGCAATAGCGGAATCCTCGAGTATATACAAGAGGAAAAGACAGGTAAAGATGATCACTCAACCTTGATCCTTCACCTTCAAACTGAAAGAAAGGGACACCCTCTCATTGATAGACTTTTCCTAACTCATACGGACTTACAACTTGCCTTTCCCCAGTCAGAATTGAGACCTTCCTCTCAGAACATGGTTCAAATCTCCGATCCCTAAAGGGACCTCATTATGTTCCACTTCACCAGGCAACAAATTTTCTCCTGATTTAAGAACACAATGTTCCTCCACACTCGGACAGCAACCATACGAGTCAAGGAACTTCATGGTCTCTCTTTCGACATCGCCCATTATTGAGAAGGGCGAAAGACAATGTTCAGTTTCATCCCTGAGTATGTCGCCAGACACAGTCTCCAGAGGTGACGGATCCTACACAAGTCTCAACTCGGTAACGGACGATCCAGATCATCTGTTACTGTACCCAGAGTAAGGTATGAGACTTTACCTAAAGAAATCGGCAACAGCCTGCCCGGGTCCCTTCTCTTGTCAGCACTGGGAGAGACTAGAGGAGGATCACCGAAACATCATCTCGACATGACATCTCACAGTGTCAGGGGCATAACTATGCCCCTGGTCCTTCTTAGCAGATTACTCTGTGACGCAGGTTTTACAAGAAAGGATGTAAATGCTCCAGGTGACTTTCACAACCTTCCTTCTGCAAGACGTGACTCACAGGAACTCGACACGATCTCTATCGGTCCGGTGATGGCTGCACAACAGCTGGTTGTATACCTCAAGCTCCTTATTGGATAAGTAGCAGAAGGTTGAGGGCACTGTTACCTGGTTTTAGTCTGCGTGAATGAAAAGATTTGACGGGCTCTTATTCTTTTCTTCATCCTACCCTCTCGTGGGGAAAGCAGCATCCTGGGTTCTCTGCATAAGCTGACCTCAAACCACTGCAGGTAAACCATGCTCCCTTGTGTACCTAGTACAGTACAGTGGTACCTCTACATACGAATTTAATCCGTTCCACAGCCGACTTCGGATGTAGAAAATGTTCGGATGTCGAAACGAATTTTCCCATAAGAATACATTGAAATAGGATTAATCCGTGGTTGAGCCCAAAAACCTATGATAACTCCTTAATAAATTACTACACATAATTACACATGACAATATGCACACTAAATTAGATAATAGACATGTAAAAAAGAATAATTATCAAAAAATGATAACTAAGAAACGGGTTTTTAGCGTCACTTTACCTTAGAAAGTCCAGCGCAGGTGTTGTTGGTCTTGCTATGCAGAGAGGAGACGGACGGGCGGCGAGGAGGAAGAGAGGTTGACTACGATAAACGTACACTACCGTAACTTATTCTAACTTACACTAAGTGAACTTTAACCTAACTTAGCTTATTTATTTTTTTCATTTTCATATTTTATATTTTTTTTTTTTACATTTTCTTTTTTTCTTTTTGATGATTGATTTTAATCACTTTCACTCTCTCCACTTGAAATTGATTGAATTTTTTTCTCTTCACTCTTTGACGTTTTCTTTGAACCACTTCCATCCTCTTCATCACGAGTTCGCTTTGTAGTTTTTTTAAAGAAGCTATCGATAGAAAGTTGCTTGGTACGGCTTTTCAGAATGTTTCGAAAATGAGTTAGGCAAACATCATCGAACTGCGCAACTACACGACAAACCTGCAATTTTTTTGGATGGTATTTGTCGATGAAGTCGACCACGTCTTGATATTTTCCTAACACCTCTTTTATTTGCGCCGAACCTAACACATGTTCTACCTCCTTGATCCCTTCCTCGTCATCACTCATGTGCTCAGACATAGCATGGAGTTCCTTGAGCTCCTCTGTGGTAAGTTCGTCGTGATGTTCGGCGACGAGTTCCGTTATGTCATCTGCGTCGACCTCCAGACCCATGTACTTGCCAAGGGAGACGATTTCCTCTACGTCTTCCGCTGCACCCACCACGGGATCAGGTTCGGGGTCAAAACCTTCAAAATCTCTGGGAGAAACTGCATCAGGCCACAGCTTCTTCCAGACAGAATTGAGGGTTCGTCGAGTTAATCCCACCCAAGCCTGATCTATGATCTTCAAGCAGTGCACGATGTTGAAGTGGCTCCTCCAAAATTCACGCAAAGTTAAGTTTGTGCTTTGCGTGACATTAAAGCACTGCTTGAATAGGTGCTTGGTGTAGAGCTTCTTGAAATTCGAGATGACTTGCTGGTCCATGGGCTGGAGGATAGAGGTGGTATTCGGTGGAAGATACAGCACCTTTATGAACTTGAATTCATCGAAGATATCATCTTCAAGTCCGGGGGGGGGGGGGGGGGGGGAGCGGGTGCATTGTCAAGGCATAGCAGGCACTTTAAAGGCATTTTCTGCTCATGAAGATACTTCTTCACAGAAGGACAGAAAACTTGGTTAACCCATTGGACAAAGAACTGCCTAGTGACCCAGGCCTTCGAGTTGGATTGCCAGAAAACATTGAAGCTGGTCCTTATCCACATTGTGTGCCTTAAAGGCCCTAGGGTTCTCCAAATGGTAAACCAGTAAGGGCTTGACTTTAAAGTCCCCGCTAGCGTTGGCACATAGGGCAAAAGTCAACCGATCCTTCATTGGCTTATGCCCAGGCAATTTCTTCTCTTTGGCGGTGATGTAGGTTCGACTGGGCATCTTCTTCCAAAACAGCCCGGTTTCATCACAATTAAACACCTGCTGCTCTACGTAGCCTTCTTCCTGCACGATCCTTTCAAAGTTCTTCACAAAGTCAGCTGCAGCCTTTGTGTCCGCACTAGCAGCCTTTCCGTGGCGAACAACTGAATGAATCCCGGACCGTTTCTTAAATTTCTCAAACCAGCCACGAGATGCCTTGAAATCGTCTGAGGAAGGTTCGGTTGAACTCTCCCCAGCATCACCCCCAGAGCTCTCCTCCTTCAAGTCCGTGAAGATGGCGTGCGCCTTCTCGCAGATGATAGTTTTGGTGATGGTGTCGCCAACAATCTCTCTGTCCTTGATCCAGATTAGCAGAAGTCGTTCCATCTCTTCTATGATAGGGCTACGACGTTTTGAAATGATGGTGATCCCCTTAGAAGGTTTCACTGCTTTAATGGCTTCTTTCTGTTTCAAGATTGTCGAGATCGTCGACATATTATGGCCATATGCTTTTGCAAGTTCACTCACGCGGACGCCACGCTCATGTTTTTCAATAATTTCTTGCTTTACGTCTAAAGAAAGCATTGCCTTCTTCCTTTTCTCACCACTACCACTACCACTTGCAAAACTAAGCCTTTTAGGACCCATACTTTACGTAAATTACCGTAAAAGGATGCACGTAAAAAATCACGATTAAAACAGTTAAGAGCAGAACGCACAGCGCACAACCACACGAAGCCAACGAGAGCAGAGGAATGACCCAAGCCACTCTAATTGAGGGTCCCTCCGAGGTCGAAGTGCTGCCTTCTATCGGCGGAAATAAAAAATACATCCGGCGCTATGAGTACCACCTACGCGTACGGGTATTGTTCATTTCGGGTGTTGAAAAAAAATTCGGGTGTAGAGTAGGAACGTGTTCGAATTGTACTTCACGTGTCGAAAAATTCGGATACAACCGGTAGGACGAAAATTGCTTACTTCGTGTGTCGAAATAAAATTCGGGTGTAGAGTCGAAAAATTGCTCGAATTTTACTTCGGATGTTGGAAAATTGGAAAATTTGGATGTAGATACGTTCGTATGTAGAGGTTCCACTGTATTAAGCTAATACGGTTGCGTCCCCATTCCCTGGCGAGGTGGTATTGGGAAGTCTTGGTTACATTAGGTTTTTCCTACATATACTCGGAATAACTTTACCTAGACAGTCACACTTCTGCACGTCTCAACACACAGCTTGTGTAGGCTGCGGACCTTGCGTAGCAAGGTTTAGCGAGGGCAGGGACTCCTTTTTTTTTGAGTACTAACACACTCAGATAAGGAGTCCCCGGGCAAAGCCAATAGCCTGATTGGCAAGGACGACCACCCCTCCTTATGGGTGAGTCTCCCCTAATAAATAGCGTGGTTTCTATTCCAGTTATGGAACAAATGACAAATTCGTAGATAATTTGTATTTTTCCGAACTATACAAACCTTAGCTATATATACAAACTTGCTCGCCATCCTTATCTCCCTTGAAGTCCTACCTCCAAGCAAAGTGACTAAATCACAGGTGTGTGAAAGGGAGTGGTAGCAAGCTAACCCCCCCCCTACCCCAGCTAACTATCAGTATGGGTAGTTAACCCTCGCTAAATTTTAATGGCTTGTCATTTCAGCTCCGCCGAAAGTATAACCCCTAATAAATAGCTAAGGTTTGTATAGTTAGGAAAAATACAAATTATCTACGAATTTGTCATATTTCTCCTTTGGTTTCTTTGAAAGGGGAAAAACTCAAGGCCTCTTCTTCCGCTTCCGGACCTTCCTCCGAAGCTCCTGCATGTTCGGCCTCTTCCAAGAGACTGTCAAATAGTAGCGTAGACCCTTTAATTTATGGCCAACTCCAGTCCTCGAAAGATGGTGTTGCTTCCCCTAGCGAAGCGGCCCCACCTCTACCCCCGGATGAGTCCTTGTCTCTGTCTGCCTTATTACAGGTTTGGTCGTCCTTTTGGCTTCCGAGTCTGCCCTCCAAGGACTCCTTGCTGCAATTCATCATTCGTGGTGCTAGTGTGTAGCCTTCGTCGACTTCGGAGTTGGATCCTCTGTCGTGTGTCGACGTTGTGGTATCTGAGGCGTCTTCTGTGGCCGCTGCCGATGCCTCCGCATCTTTAGACTCTCCAGTTGTTGCTGCTGACTGTTTTCTCCCCATTTTTCGTCTGTCTCTCTTATGAGTGTTTCTCCTCTGAGGATTAGTTCACTCATAGAGACTCTTCTGCAGAGGACTGCTGCTTCTAAAGGTCAGCTTGCTGATCCCCCGGCCCCGACAGGGCATCTTCGATTTCGCATAGCTCGCCCTCCGTTTCGCCTCAGAGGTGGCCCATCACTATTGGTGAAAAGGCGCCTCTTCGGCTCTTCAGCCTTATCTTCGCAGCCGTCCCCCGCAGAGGAGCCTCAACTTCAGTCATCTTCTGGCCCTCGACCTTCGCCTGTTGCTGGACCTTCTCCTGACGACGCTGCCACTAGTCCGAGGTCTTCAGCCCTGGACTCTTCTGTGTACTGTTCGCGATCCCCGTCGGAGCATGTTCGCCCTTCCGAAGGGCACATCCCTGTTCCAGACCTTCCTTCATGCCGACCTGCTGACCTGCCTTCTCTGTTCCTGTCTCCTGTTCCTCATCTGCCTGCTCGTAATGCACCTCCGAAGCGTTGGGCTGCGCGTCAATGCTCTCCAGCGCGCCAGCGCTCATCAGTGCACCAGCGCTCAAAACCATCACATTAGTGCCCCCCAGCACTTCAACGCTTCCCAGAGCATCATCACTCTCCACTCGTCAGCGCTCTTTGGTGCATCAGCGTTTGGCTGCTCTTCAGTGCCTTCCAATGCCCCAGCGATCTCCCGATCACCGGCGCTCTCCAGCACGATCTCGTCGCTCCAGAGACCAGTGTTTGCCAGAATGCCAGCGCTTACCAGCATACCTTTGCTCGCCAACGCAGCGCCGCTCCAACTCGTCAGTGCTCCGCCTTCGAGACCTGTCCTTCCTGTCTCTGCCACCGGACTATCTCCTACCTCACCTCAGCCGAGGTAGTTAGCGAGGCTCGGACTTCCTATCTTCCACCTTCGGAGGAAGTTTCCCCTCGCACGGAGAGTTCTCCACCACCGATGGAAGTCAGAAGGGAAATCCCATCCGGCCTCCGATGCTGGAGTCCTACCTCCTTCCTCGGAAGGAATCAAAGGACTCGAAGACTCTTTCAAAGTTCTCTTTAAGGACCTCCAGGCCTGGAGATGCATCATCGACCTCTCATCTCTGAACAAGCTTGGCAAGCAAACTCCGTTCAGCATGGAGACGGCAGACACAGTCAGACAAGCGGTAAGACCAAGGGACTAAATGTGTACACTGTACCTAAAGGACGAGTACTTCCAGGTCCTATACATCCGTCTGAGTGCTTAAGATTCAGCTTAGACAACAGGAAATACTGTACCAATTCAAATTGCCATGCTTCGGTCTTTCCTCAGCACCTCAAAGTCTTCACCAGAGTGTTTACCCTAGTGTCATCTTGGGCACACAGGATTGGCATCCGTCTCCTCCGTTATCTGGACGACTGGCTAATCCTAGCGAACTCTGTGTTAACTCTTCTTCAACACTGAGACCAACTTCTGAGGTTTTGCCAAGAGCTGGGGATCATGGTCAACCTCGAGAAGTCCTTTCTGCTTCCTACGCAGACTAGTATTCCTAGGCATGATATTAGACATCAATCTTCTCAAAGCTTTCCCTTCAGACGACAGGATAATGAGGCTGAAAAAGGTCGCAAGACCCTTTCTCAGACGAGAACTTCCAGCCCAGACGTGGCTATGTCTTCTCGGATACCTTTCATCTCTGGCCCGTCTAGTTCCCAATAGTCGCCTAAGGATTTGATCTCTCCAGTGGCGACTCAAGTCCCAGTGAATCAGGCCTTCGACTCCCCGGACATCCTGATCCCCATGGGATCAGCTGAACAGTCGGACGTCGAATGGTGGGTGTCAGACGAAAACCTACGATAGGGAGTGGATCTTCTCGTCCTCCCCCCAGAATTGATGCTGTTCTCAGATGCTTAACAAAAAGGGTCAGGGCCCATGTGCTGCACCACACGACCTCAGACCTCTGGTCAGGGTCACAAGAGTACCTCCACATAAATCTCTTAGAGAAGAAGGCTGACTTTCTGGCCCTTCAACGGTTCCACCAGTTCCTGGCGGGCCACTCTGGTGGTGATGAGTGTCAACACCACAGTAGTGGCTTACATCAACAAACAAGGAGGTACCTTTTCGCAACCCCTATCCCCTCTAGCAGTAGATACTGAGATGGGTCGAGATTCACTCGATATCACTATCGGCATGCTTCATTCCAAGCAAAAGAAATGTGCTTGCCGACAATCTGAGCAGAGCATCGCAGATAGTGAGTAGCGAGTGCTCTTTGGATCATCTAGTAGCCAATAAAGTCCTGACTTTGTGGAGTTTTCCGACTGTGGATCTGTTTGCAATGGCCCTGAACTTCAGACTCCTGTTGTACTGCTCGCCAGTCCCAGACCCCAAGGCTCTCTGGCAAGATGCTTTCCAACAATGGTTGGATAATATCGACATTTACGCCTTTTCCCCATTCAGTCTGATGGGGAGGGTACACAACAAGGCCAGAACATCTGTCAACCTCTCAATAACTCAAATAGCTCCGCTATAGCATCATGCAGAAGGGTTTCCTAACCTTCTGCATCTCCTGACTGCAAGAGAACTCCCTCCACAACATGATCTACTCAAAGAACCACATGCCAGCATTTTCCACAAAGCCGTAACTTCGCCACAACTTTATGCTTGGAGACTATCCAGCATCTCCTCACTCAGAGAGGATTTTCGCAATAAGTTGTGAGCAGGATGTCTGGATACATGCAGAAATCATCAGCAGCAGTCTACTACCAAGCAAAGTGGAAAGTCTTTTGTGGTTGGTGTCATGGAAGGGGTATTTCTCCTCTTGATCCCACTATTCCAGCAATAGCAGAGTTCCTTCTATATTTGCATGAGGAAATGCGCCTTTCAGTCTCGGCGGTTAAAGGCTATCACTCAGCCTTAAGCCTCGCCCTTATACTCAACGGAAAGGATATTTCCTCATCGCTAGAACTTTCCTTACTCATACAGAGTTACAAACTTACCTGTCCTCAGTCTGAAGTGAGACCTCCCCCATGGAACATGGTTCGAGTTCTCAGGTCTCTAAAGAGACCTCCCTATGAACCATTACGCCAGCTCACCGATCGTACGATCGTCAAATGACCAACAGTCTCTATCAGCAGCTCGCCAACAGACAGCTATGCGGGACCTCGCCACCACAGTACAGCGACCCCAGGAACCAGTCCCCGATTGTCGCCAATGTTCGCCAGAATAACACCACTCTAATGAACGGTGCCGTTCGCTGGAAGAGAAGCTTTCTAAGTCTTCTCATCGTTCTCCTTTGCCTCGTTTGTCTCCCTGTAAATGCAGAACATCGCTTTTGCCGGGGGAGAGTGGGAAAAGGCAAGACATCTAAGCAGCAGGCGTTCAAAGTTCCGAAGGACCCCCTCTTCACTGCTGATTCCTTTTCCTCGGAAGGAGACTTAACTACTGCAGCCCTCCTCGAGAGATTCTTCGACAGCGGATAAGACTTCCTTGCGGAGCCCCTATTAGTTGTTCTCTTCAGGGGAACTTTCGATAGTGCAGTTATTGGTCAGGAACTATGGTTTGAAGCCTTGGTTGGGCTGTCACACAAGATCAGAAACTCCCAGGAGTCCCCTGGAGGAATCTTCCTCGCCTTCTACGGACCCAAGGCAAAAATCTATTGTTCCTTCCCACAGAGAAACTTTGGTTTCTTCCTCTCTCCTGAAGCAGAAATGAGGAGTCCCTGATGAGTTAATCTAATCCAGGGTCAAGCTGAGCCCTGTCAGGACGTCCAAGGGAAGGTCAAGTGTCATCGTGCCCGCTTCTCCTTGTCCTCCTGCTACACAGCCAGTAGTCCAGGTGGTAGTTTCGCACAGGGATGAGTCCCTATCTGACTCTTTCCAGCCCTCACCCATCGAGGAGGTCCCCTGAGAACTCATGGTAGCCCCGAAACCCGTGGAAAATATGATCTTTCCCCCTACGGGTGACCAACGTAAGGGTGTTCTACCAAGACTTTCCGTGCTAGACCTTCCCTCCGAGGAAAGAGTCTAAGGACTATAAGACTCTGCCTAAATCCTAATTGGGGTTACAAGACCTGCAGAGGGGGTCAGGCAGTCTTCATCCAGCCACTTCAACAACGACCTTGACCCACCCCAAGATGACGTCACTTGGATGGAAGACGACGCCTTCGCTGCTAGTCATACTGTACATCAGAAACTTCCGCAGGTTTGAAAAGACTGCATCAGTCTCCGTCGAATCCAACCTCTTCAGGGACACTCAGATCCCAGGTCTTTTGGCACCAGGTATTTTCCTTTCATATGGTTCTCTACGAGATGTGAGCAAGAGACTGTCCTAATAAGGAAGTTGCAAAATGAGAATCTCATCCAGGGAGTCAATCTCCATGGTTCTTCCCTGAATTGATTTCTCCCTCCAGATTATTATTATTATTATTATTACTTACTAAGCTACAACCCTAGTTAGAAAAGCAGGATGCTCTAAACCCATGGGCCCCGACAGGGAAAATAGCCCCGTGAGGAAAGAAAACAAGGAAAAAATAAAATGTTTTAAGAACAGTAACAACATTTAAATAAAGATTTCCTATATAACCTATGAAAACCTTAACAAATCAAGAGGAAGAGAAATAAGATAGAATAGTGTGCCCGAGTGTACCCTCAAGCAAAAGAACTCTAACTCAAGACACAGGAAGACCAGGGTACAGAGGCAATGATACTATCCAAGACTAGAGAACAATGGTTTGATTCTGGAATGTCCTCCTAGAAGAGCTGCCTACCAAAGCTAAAGAGTCTTCTACCCTTGCCAAGAGGGAAGTGGCCACTGAACAATTGTAAGGCAGTAGTTAACCCCTTGAAAGAAGAAAAATTGTTGGGTAGACTAAGTAGTGTCAGGTGTATGAGGACCGTGGAGAATATATAAAGAATATGCCAGACTATTCGGTGTATGTATAGGCAAAGGGAAAATGAACCATAACCAGAGATGCATCAAAGAAAAGGTGGGCAGGGGCATGCTGTACCACTCGGCGTCTGGGCTGTGGTCAGAGCCCGAATGGGACTGCCTCTTATACCTCTCTCAGATGAGGGCAACCTTCCTACGGGCAAAAGGTACCACCGCCCTTCGAGGGGAAACTCGTTTCGAGCTATGGCTCATTTTTCGTACAACGCCTGGTGTCGACCTTCAACTTGGGCCAGAACTCGGGGATGGAAAACAGAGAGTGTTTAGGTACTGGAACTCTCCTTAACATGGTAGGGAGAATCATCAACTGTGGCAGCAAATGTTGATCGTGTCTTTCCCGTCTGCGGAAAAGACTTCCTTCTCCCTTTAGTCTTCCCTTTGGGGGATTCTTCCAGCAAAGAGAGGGATTCATCCACTCCCCTGCTGAGGGAGTAGTTCCTCCACCAGTCAATATGCATCAATCTTCCTGCTTGCTGGAAGGATCGCTGACAGCGGCACCAAACGGTGGCCGCCTTTCCCATCCGCGAGAAAATCTTCCTTTCCCTGGTTGGTTTCTCTTTCGGGGGATTCCTCCCATGGGAATTGCATTCGCTCATTCTCCGCCATTGCCCTTCAGAGCAGGCCTCGTCATCAGCAGTCTTGTCTTGCTAAAAGACTTGCCTCACCTACTGATGTAAATCCTGAAAGATCCTACAGGAATTTGATTCATCCATTCTCTCCTTTGATCGGGAACAGGTCATCAGACTCGTCTCGCTAAACTGATTTGTCTTGGCAAGCAGACTCGTCCCGCCAGCAAGATTTGTCTTGCCCAGAAGACACTTCATGCCTAGGCGGGTCATCTGCAACTCTGACAGAGATCCCGAGAGAACCCCCTCAGCGACTCTAAATAGCCATATGTGAACATCTTCCACAAAGCAGTATTTCACTTCGACTGCACACCTGGAGGCTATCCATCTCCTCCTCTCTCGGGAGTCTCTCCTGCAACAGGTTGCAAAGAGAATGTCTGGATAGATCTTTAGCTTTGGCCATTCCAGGCCAAGTGGACTGTAAGGTGGTATCATAGAAAGGGTAGCATTCTCCCCGATACCACTATGCCAGCATTAGGGGTGTTTCTCGGTAACCTTCGTGAGGAAGGTTTCACTTGGTTACGGCACGGAAAGGCACCTGTTAGTCCTTGAGCCTCGCCTTCAGACCAGCAGGAATTAACCTTTCTCCACTTCGGCATTGCCCTGCAAATGGAGTTTTGAGCCGATGGACCCTTAGTCAGAAAGAAAACCTCGTTCTAGGACCCCAAGCAGCAGAGGTCTCCTGACCTTCATGACAGGTCTCCTGACCTTCATGACAGGTCTCCTGACCTTCATGACAGGTCTCCCACTCATGTTGGCTTCTGCCAAGAGAGTTGGCGAACCTTAGTCGGAAAGAAAACCTTGTTCCAGGACCCCAAGCGGCAGAGGTCTCCTGACCTTCATGACAGGTCTCTCGCTCATGTTGGCTTCTGCCAAGAGAGTTGGCGAACCCCATAGGACACCCTTAACGTCTCTCATTCACGGCGAGGGGCCAAGTAATGCTTGACCTAGTTTCTGGCAGCTCAGTTCCCAGAATCTGAACCCTTCAGTCTGGGGGGCCTTCGCAACATCACCAATAATCCAGATCAATGAGAAACTGGAGGCCCTTCCTCAAGGAAATTACGAGAGCTCGCCCCAATTGTCAACTCTTCATCAACCTGGGGAAGGGCAAGAGAAGGATAACGAACACCGTCTCTGCCTGGATTCAGAAAGTCATTGACCTTGCACTGAATACAGATCCTCCTCTGACCCAAAGCACACGACATCGGGGGTATTGCTACAAATGAAACTACTCTTTGGTGCAGGTTCTAGAAGCGAGCTTGTAGAAGTGTCAGATGACCTTCACCGCCCACTACCTGCAAGATGTAACCCCCAGGAGACTCAACACGTTCTCTTATCACTCCTGTGGTTGCTGCACAACAACTGTTTTAACCCTAGAACACTAACCCTCTATTTGAGTTACGCCGTCACAAACCCCGAGTGAAAAAACCCCGATTTTTGGAAATTAAAAAACCATGATTGCTGCAAAAATATATTGAAAGTAAGAAAATACATTGGAAATATAGCTCTTTGGCTTTCCTTTCAGCATATAAGAAGTCACTGAGAATGAAATTAAAATAATAATATTTGAGGGGTGACTTAGAAAAACTTTTAAAAATATAGAAAATCACAAAAAAAATTAAGAAAAAATTGTAAGAAAAGAAAAATGCTGCAAAGACATGAGCATTGGCCTGTACCCACCCAGGTAGTTGGAGTTACAGCTGGTAAAGCCACAGAATTCTAGCATCACTCTGGGCTGTAGGGGAGATACAGAAAAAAGGGGTATGTTTTGAGAGGCAAAAATCTGTGTGCAGTAAATATATTACAGTATCTATAATTAATTTAAAATTATAACCTGTAAAGGAAGACTGAATAATATGATACCATTGCTAATATGTTAAGCAGTACAGTAAGTGCATTCATTATCATAACTTACCTTGTAAGGCAGTTAGCACAGACAGGGTAGAAATGGCGAGGGCTTTAAGGTGATTACAGCCATGGCACCAGTGACATGTCTTCTTGTCAGATCCTTTAGAGCACTCCACACAGCGCACTAAGGGTTCCTTATTCTCAGCTACTGTTGTCCCTGGTGTCCCTACTGAAGTTCCAGGTGAAGGAAGGTTGCAGATGGTGCAGGTAAGATTAGTAAGAGTGCGAGACAGAAATGGAGAGCTGAGCCTCTCCTTTGCCCAGGGTTTGATGAGTGCAGGAGTCAAGTCCTGCATGTACTTCCTCCTAATCAGTACTTTATCACATGTCCTCCTCATGTTCTCATTATGGATGATCCAAGAATTAATACAAGAGTTATTCAGCATCCCATTAAACATACACAACGGCCATCGTTTGGTCTTTCGTCCACATGAATAATGTGCACACATCTGATCAAATGAGTCCACTTCTTTTGGGAGGAACGTAGAGAGTAGAGGTCCCCTTTTTTTGTTTTTGTTTCATTTGTTGATGTCGGCTACCCCCCAAAATTGGGGGAAGTGCCTTGGTATATGTATGTATAAAATTCAACCACCTCAGGCTTGCCAGTATCTCCTAGGGTTGGTTGTGTGCATGGAAGACATCATCAGTACTATTTTTTCTTCTTCTTGGATGTTGTAGGGACTTATGATACCAGAGTAATGGCCTTTGTGAACAGGAACGTACTTGACCCTGCTTAGCGACTGTCTTTTTCTATTATCTTCTTCAGTATCTCCTTGTTTACCTTGACCGTTCCCACAAGAGTCATGCTGCAGTTTTCAAGGAGATCTGTCATTAGGGGCACAGAAATGAACCAGTTATCTGTGGTTACATTTGTTAGTCTTGTGGTATGGCCTGGTTAATTCTTTTGTGAAGAAATGTCCAAGGCTTATATTATCTTTAGGTTTTGTTCCCTGCTTTCCCAGGTAAGGGATCGCACCCAATAAGTACTTCCTTGAATTGTCATTTATAAGAACTAAATTTATCCCATATTTACCTTTCTTATGGGTATACACATATGAAATGGGCACCTACCTCTAAATGCCAGTAATTGTTCATCCACTGTAAGGTTTTCATGAGAGACCTACATTTTCCCACAATTTTCAATGAAGAATGAAGATGTCCCAGATCTCCCTAATGGTTGCAAATTTGTCATCTTGCTGCCTCTGTTGCCATGTGTTGAGGTTATCGAATTGCAAACAGTTCAGGAGGAACTCAAAGCAACCTTGTGACATGGCCAAACGGCAAATAGCTGTGCCAATGTTTAGGCTCCACATTTCTGAGGTTGTTAGATGGTAGTCTCTGGGGCTGCCACTGAAGAGCAAAAGTCCAGTTAAGTGCACACATCTCTGCTGGGATTGTTCTGGATTGTGTTATTTTTTTCTTGGCGTACTTGGCAGCATCTATATCAATTTTCTTGTTTGTCAAAAGCACAATCTCGTCACTAATTTGATCCCTGAAAAACAAAGTGAAGCTTTTTTCTGGGGTGTCAGCATGCTGTGCTTCCCGTGTTTGCCCTGGAGTAAATGGTGGAATAATGTTCCTTGCTGCTGTTCTTGTGGTTGAAAGTTCCTGTGGATGAGAACTCCTCCTAAAACCGGACTGGCAGCTCGATGCAGATGCTGGATTCCGGTGTTCCCTTAAAATGCTGAATGGTTTAGTCACTGCACCATGGTGATAGGTGATGAAGTCTTGTAGATGAAGATAGATGATTGCAGGGATGGAGAAGTAAAATCCTTAGTCGTAGATTGCATTTATTCCACACAGCAAGGGGTTATGTACAGTGGTGCTCTGCAAGGCGTACAGCTCGTGCCAAGAGAAGCAAGAAGATTCCCTATGCGCATGTACGGAGTGCTGACAGCGCGACTCGTGCGCATGCTTTTGTAATGGACAGAATTTATGAATTTTAAAGGGAGCATATGTGAAAGATAATATAGTATATACAATAATCTACAAATAGCTACAAGTTTGTTTTGTTAAAAAAATACAAATTACTTCCAAATTTGTCATTTTAGTAGTTTACTTTTTTTGATTAGTTATCATACTGACTCTTGGCCACTGGCTTTATTTATGTGGGGATTCGCCAATGCAGGAGCTGCCATGTCCACACTGAATTCTTCATTCTTGAAGGGGTTACTACCATACTTAATTAGTTAGTCAGTGTAAATTTTCTATCTTTAAGGCTAAATTTTCCTTCAATCAAGGAATAGCATTAAATTCTGGGTAATTATCAAAATGAACAATATTTAAAAGATTTGTTATTCCTTTACTGTATAATGTTGAATTATGAAACAAGATACTATATTTATCCTTTGATTTATTCCTCAGAAATTCATTGTTTAAAAAGATTAAATTTTTTGCTGAATTATCTTGTACTGTAATTGGTAAGGTTCTTAATGAATACAGCTAATTAACATATGTAAATTGTGGAATTTTTTTTTAATTTATATATTAATTTTACATTTTATTTTAGGCCAAAGCTCCCACATTTATAGACAAGGATGACCAGAGTAGTCGTTGGTTGAATGATATAGCTTCAAAAAATCTCCTTAATCCTAAACCACTTACAGAAATTGAAGGTAAATTACTTTTGTTCGTTTATTATTATAAAACCATATACTGTACAGTAGTCTTGAACTTTTACGGTGATTCATTATGAGAAACCCCTGTCAGGTGTTTTGTATAGTTTCTAGCCCCCCCCCCTCCCCAAATTCTTCATCCCTAGCTCTCAGGACAATAAGATTGGGAATGCTTGTGAAAACTTTTTTGGCTCTAAGATCCTAAGTCAGAAACTTTGTCCACTTTTAATAGCTTTGGCAAAGAACTTTCAGTGATATACTTAACCAGTTTTCTCTTGAATAAACTTAAACATGTTAGTGGAACCTTGGCTGTTAATCATTGAGGTATAAGACAATAATGACTTGGCTAAAACTTGTACAAGTTGTATGCACATCCTGTGGAAGTCTTATAATGCAACTCTGATAAAGTTAACTAGGTAACTTTACATTGGGTTATAATCCCCTAAAAAATTAAATCTTAAGATAATTTTGGTAACTCATACTGTATCTTTTTAAACATAAGACTTACCTGGTAGTTATATATATAGCTTACGTCTTTGACGTCATGGCAGAAATTTCAAAAACTCGCACCAATCGTCGATTCGATAGCCAGGTGTACCACCTGTGCGCCCTAGCGAGGTACCTAGGAGCTATTCCGTTATTCCTCATATCTTCTCTGCCGGCACAAGCGGCAAGACGTTGGATTTTTCACTCGCTGTAACCTGTATATTACAGTTATCTTGGTGATGTACAATTTATTTTTAGCCTTCGCTGGTTGGATTTTATTTTTACTGAGTGTTAGTGCTTTAACTACGTTTGTATCTTAACAGAGGTAGGAATGGGAGTTTTTTTGCCCCTTCTGTAAAACTTACAAACCTACTCTTTAAACATGATGGCGGAGATCGTTCCACCATCTCTATGACGTCACAATTGTGTGACGTAAGCTACATAGTACTACGTAGTTTGTTGCATAATTCTTTTCTATGCTTTTTCTTGTAAAGAATGAAAAGGAAGTCTAACTTACGATGAGTATTTATCTTTTCATATAAAGAGATTATATTTTTTAAGAAAATATTTGTCTTTTTAATATTCGTTCTTTAAATCATCGATCTATTCTCAAAGATTAAATAGAACTAACGTATTGTTAATTTTCGCTGTGTAGTTCTCAAGACAATACGATGCAGTCCCAACATTTCTTGACATCGTTGTTTATTTTCTTTCGATGTTGGGATTCTAGTATTATTCGTATATTCACATATATGTTCCATTGTAAAGTGTAGCAATCCACTATTTTTGGAAACCCCTAAGATTTAAGGGTTGTTTGCATATGTATATATATATACATATATACAGTGGAACCTCTACATACGAATTTAATCCGTTCCAGAACCAACTTCGGATGTAGAAATTGTTCGGATGTCGAAACGAATTTTCCCATAAGAATACATTAAAATAGGATTAATCCGTGGTTGAGCCCAAAAATCTATGATAACTTCTTAATAAACCACTACACATAATTTTCCCATGAGAATAATGAACACTAAATTAGATAATAGACATGTAAATAAGAAGAATTAGCAAAAAATGATAAATAAGAAACGGGTTTTTAGCGTCACTTTACCTTAGAAACTCCAGCGCAGGTGTTGTTCGTCTTCGCTACGCAGAGAGGAGAGAGGAGACGGACGGACGGCGAGGAGGTAGAGAGGTTAACTACGATAAACGTAACACTACCGTAACTTATTCTAACTTACACTAAGTGAACTTTAACATAACTTAGCTTATTTTTTTTTTTATTTATTTTATATTTTTTTTTTACATTTTCTTTTTTTCTTTTTGATGATTACGTAATTTTAATCACTATCACTTACATTTAAAATTGACTGAATTTCTTTTGCTTCACTCTTTTCCGTTTTCTGTGTTTCACTTTCTTCCTCTTCACTCTTTGCCGTTTTCTTCGGTTCACTTACATCCTCTTCATCGCGAGTTCGCTTCGCAGTTTTTTTAAAGAAAGCATCGATAGATAATTGCTTGGTACGGCTTTTCAGAATGTTTCGAAAGTGCGTTAGGCAAACATCATCGAATTGAGAAACTACATGACAAACCTGCAATTTCTTTGGATGGTATTTGTCGATGAGGTCGACCACGTCTTGATATTTTCCTAACACCTCTTTTATTTGCGCTGAACCTAACACATGTTCTACCTCCTCGCTCTCTTCCTCGTCATCACTCATGTGCTCCGACATAGCATGGAGTTCCTTGAGCTCATCCGTCGTCAGTTCGTCGTGATGTTCGGCGACGAGTTCCGTAACGTCATCTGCGTTGACCTCCAGACCCATGGACTTGCCAAGGGAGACGATTTTCTCTACGGCTTCCGCTGCACCGACCACGGGATCAGGTTCGGGGTCAAAACCCTCGAAATCTCGGGGAGAAACTGCATCAGGCCACAGCTTCTTCCATGCAGAATTGAGGGTCCGTCGAGTTAATCCCACCCAAGCCTGATCTATGATCTTCAAGCAGTGCACTATGTTGAAGTGGCCCCTCCAAAATTCACGCAAAGTTAAGTTGGTGCTTTGCGTGACATTAAAGCACTGCTTGAATAAGTGCTTGGTGTACAGCTTCTTAAAATTAGAGATGACTTGCTGGTCCATGGGCTGGAGGATAGAGGTGGTATTTGGTGGAAGATACAGCACCTTTATGAACTTGAATTCATCGAAGATATCATCTTCAAGTCCGGGGGGGGGGGGGGGGGTGAGCGGGTGCATTGTCAAGGCATAGCAGGGACTTTAAAGGCAATTTATGCTCATGAAGATACTTCTTCACAGAAGGACCGAAAACTTGGTTTACCCATTGCACAAAGAATTGCCTAGTGACCCAGGCCTTCGAGTTGGATCGCCAGAAAACATGAAGCTGATCCTTATCGACGTTGTGTGCTTTAAAGGCCCTAGGGTTCTCCAACTGGTAAACAAGCAAGGGCTTGACTTTAAAGTCCCCACTAGCGTTGGCACATAGAGCAAGAGTCAACCGATCCTTCATTGGCTTATGCCCAGGCAATTTCTTCTCTTCAGCAGTGATGTAGGTTTGACTCGGCATCTTCTTCCAAATCAGCCCGGTTTCATCACAATTGAACACCTGCTGCTCTACGTAGCCTTCTTCCTTTACGATATTTTCGAATTTCTTAACAAAGTCAGCTGCAGCCTTTGTGTCCGCACTAGCAGCCTCTCCGTGGCGAACAACTGAATGAATCCCGGACCGTTTCTTAAATTTCTCGAACCAGCCACGAGATGCCTTGAAATCATCTGAGGAAGGCTCGGTTGAACTCTCCCCAGCATCACCCCCAGAGCTCTCCTCCTTCAAGTCCGTAAAGATGGCGTGCGCCTTCTCGCAGATAACGGTTTCGGTGATGGTGTCGCCAACGATCTCTCTATCCTTAATCTACACTAGTAGAAGTCGTTCCATCTCTTCTATGATAGGGGTACGGCGTTTGGAAATTATAGTGATCCCCTTAGAAGGTTTCACTGCTTTAATAGCTTCCTTCTGTTTAAGGATTGTCGAGATCGTCGACATATTACGGCCATACTGTTTAGCAAGTTCACTCACGCGGATGCCACGCTCATGTTTTTCAATAATTTCCTGCTTAATTTCTATAGAAAGCATTTCCTTCTTCCTTTTCTCACCACTACCACTGGCAAAACTAAGCCTTTTTGGACCCATGATTTATGTAAATTATCGTTAATGGATGCACGTAAAAAATCACGATTAAATCACAGTTAATATCAGAACGCAAAGAGCACAACCGCAAGAAGCCGACGAGAACAGAGGACTGACCCAAGCCGCGCTAATTGAGCGTCCCTCCGAAGTCGATGTGCTGCCTTCTATCGGCGGAAATAAAAAACACTTCAGGCGCTATGAGCACCGACTATGCGTACGAGTATTGTTTACTTCGGGTGTCGAAAAAAAACATTCGGGTGTAGAGTCGGAACGTGTTCGAATTGTACTTCGCGTGTCGAAAAATTCGGATACAACCGGTACGACGAAAATTGCTACTTCTTGTGTCGAAATAAAATTCGGGTGTAGAGTCAAAAATTTGCTCGAATTTTACTTCGGATGTTGGAAAATTCGGATGTAGATACGTTCGGATGTAGAGGTTCCACTGTGTATATATATATATATATATATATATATATATATATATATATATATATATATATATATATATATATATATATATATATATATATATATATATATATATATATATATATACACAGTGGAACTTCTACATACGATTGTCCTAACATACGAATTTTCCAACATACGAAGTAAAATTCGACCAAATTTTTGTCTCGACACCCGAAGTAATGCTCCAACATACGATGTAGATCTTGTTTATGCCTGTAGATGGCAGCACGTAAGAGGGACGCCATTGAGCATCGA
>NC_090725.1:135727995-135765495 GCF_036898095.1 Palaemon carinicauda | reverse complement strand
CTCCACGTTCGCCACCACTGAATTTACATGTGGTCATCAATGGAGCTTTAAGGATGATGGGAGACTGGTTGGAGTCTCAGAAGGACCAAGGAAAGACAGCTTTCTTTTTTTCCTCTGAATAACCTGGCCTCTAGATCTTGTATCTGGTACAAGATTATTTTTATTATTATTCCTAGCCAAGCTACAACCCTAGTTGGAAAAGCAAGATGTTTTAAGCACAAGGGCTCCAATAGGGAAAAAATAACCCAGTGAGGAAAGGAGATAAGGAGATAAGTAAATGATGAGGATAAATTTACAATAAATCATTCTTAAAACAGTAACAACGTCAAAACAAATATGTCCTATATAAACTATTAATAACATCAAAAACAGATATGTCATATAGGGTGGAGGTCTAGCCACGTTAAGGTCGAGGACCTTGTGGCAGCCCCACAGAGACTTTTACAGCCCCTTGGGTGGATCGCTGAGTCTCTTAAGGAATCCAGGCAATGAGGCAGGATAACTTTGAATCAGAAGTAAGAATTGAGGTATGCACTACCCCTTTTTTCTTTCTCTCTTCTCCCTCAAGAGTTGGTCAAAGGCACAGGTTTTGGTGTCTTAATCAGCAAGAAAGTTTCTGCATACTTTTTCTCTAAACCGCACAGACAACAGTAGGAGCCAGACTTAACTACTTCTGGCGAGCCTGGGAGAGGAGAGGAGCAGACCTTTGGTCCGTGCTATTCTTAAAGGATGGATGCGAAATCTTTTTCCTAGTGATCTGCCAAACAGACTTTGCAACATCAAATGTCTCTCTTTTGGGAGAGGGAGGCTTTTGTCCGGTCCTGGATGTAACTGCTCTCGACGCCTTCGTTCAGAAGTCAAAGTTCTCCATGGAGACATCGAAATCATGAACTATTAAAAGATTCATGTCAGCCTGGTCACAGGGCGAAGCAGAGTCTGACTGCTTTCGCCTTCAGGCAGTAGAGCCAGACTACATAACTTCTGGCAATCTTGGGAGAAGAGGGGAGCAGACCTTTGGTCAGTACATCTTCTGAAGGAGGATTGCAATTTCCTTTCATAGGGAAACCTCCTTTAGTTTTAGTTTCAATAGATCTCTCTCCCAGATCTAGAGAGGAGTATAAGACTATGCAATCAAACTTTATCTGAGGTTTGTTTACAAGGAGGAAAGGGGGAAGAATGTGTCAGTTTCGGGCCGTGTGTTTCGGTCTCGGCTCCACCCCTCTAATGTTCACGAAACTTTTGCTGAAAGTAGCAGAATACTGCACTCAGAGCTCTTTCTTACAATCTTAATGTAGGATTTTCAGATAACGTTGAACCTATCAAAAGAATTGGGTCTTCCTGTCAACAAGACGAGTCTCTTCTGACACCAGGACGCTTAGCACCACGTCTTATAGGATGTTCGACGTCTTGCTCTGTTAACCTCTCGGTGCCACGTCTTACAGAAAGCTCGGCGCCACACCTTCCAGGACGCTCGGCGCCACATCTTGCAGGACGCTCGGCGCCACGTCTTACAGGATGCTTGGCGCCTTGTATTTCAGGACGCTCGGCCCCACGTCTTTTAGGACACTCGATGTCGAAGATCTAGCAGGAGGCATGACATTGATCATGAGAACCTCGGGCTTCGTGATGACACTAGTTGAATCGAATGTCGAGATCAAGGACGCCTTAGTTCCGATCTCTTTGATCACGAAAGTTTTTATCGAGTGTCTAGCCTTAGAACAACGCGGCGACATAGGCGGTGATCTGGATTTCCTTAACCCCAGGAGTCAGGACCTTAAAGAGATGTATTCTGATAAACACAACGTCACTACTTCCGTTAGATCTTCTGACACCATCACAAAAGATATTTTTTCAAGGATGGTGATTCAGTCAAGTTTTTTCGGGCTTTTACGTCTCCTCTTAGAACGGAGCAAGGCGTCTTGAAACTGCAATCTTTTCTAAAGATTCAGAAGTGTTCTGCAAGGAAGTGGATGAATATGTTGGGAAACCTCTCCTCTTTGTGAGGGGGTTTTTTTCCCTGGAAGGCTGAATCTTTCTTTGTGACCATTGATATGTCACTGTTCATCCTAGTTTTCCTGGACCAGGGTTCGATTCCCGGCCAGTCAGAAGCTAGAAGCTATGGTCCTTATGTGAGTTATCTTCATCCACTCCAATTCAACCTCAATCATTTTGGGACAAGGAGAAGGTCTAGAGTCGATATACATCCCTTTTCAGATGCCATAAGAAGTTGCCTTCAGTGGTGGTACAATCCAGTCAAACTTCTGGAAGGTCACCCCTTTTGAACAGAGGAACTTAGACCTTGTGTTGTGTCTCGTCGCCTTGGCTTCGGGGTGGGGGCAACACTAGACAGTTGGAAGCTTCGGGACTATGGATAGAGGATCAGAAGAGCTTCCTCATCATCCAAAGGAAGACAGTCCAGTTGGCCCTCAAAAAGCTTTGAAGGGTCAGTTTGGAACAAAGTGGTGCAGGTCTATGCCAATCACACCGCAGAATTGGCTTTCATTGCCAAGCAAGGCGGAACCCACTCGAGGTCCCTTTACGGGACTGAGAGGAGTCTTCTTATCTGGGCTAGGAGAAGAATGTAATCCTTCTAACAAGGTTCTTTCAAAGGGAGAAGAACGTATGGCAGAACAGTCTTAGCTGGAGAATGGACACTCCATTGAGAAATCTGCAAGAATCTGTGGCGACTTTGGTGTCGTCCTTGTATAGTCCTATTCACGACTTTGCAGACAAAGAGACTAGAAACTTACTGCTCTCCAGTGCCAGATCTCGAAGCAGTCATAGACGCTTTCCTGTTAGTCTGGTCCAATCTGGATGTGTACGTTTTCCACCGTTCTATATCCTTTACAAGGTGACACAAAAGTTTGTGTCACACGAAGGGACCAGGTGACTTTAGTGGTCTTCTTTTGGCCCTCAAGAGGATGGTTCACAGAGATACTGGAATGGATGGTGGACTCTCCTAGAAGTCTTCCATTAAGAGTAGTTTTACTCAGACAACCTCTCTTGGAAAGGTACCTTTCAAGTCTCCAAGCTATTCTTCTAGCTACCTTCAGTCTTTTGAAAACTCACAGGAACTAGAGGTTTTTCGAAGGAGGCAGCTAAGGCTTTTACAAGAGCAATAAGGACTTCTACCATCAGGATTTATCAGTCCAAATGGGAGGTTTTAGAGAATGTTGCAGTCAACTCTGTTTTCTCTTCCAGTATCTCTACAACTCAGATTGCTGACTTCCTGTTTTACCTTTGAAGGAAGCTCATTTGTTCATCCTCTTCCATCAGGGGATACAGGAGTGTGTTAGCGACTGTTGTCAGACACAGTATCTTGAACCTTTTGATCGATAAAGTCCTACAGGAACTTCTCAACTTGTTTGAAACATCAAACAACCAGGATTCACCAGCTAGGATTCTGGACTTTATCCTGAAGTTCCTTATGAGTGACAGGCTTGAGCACTTGCATTCATCTTCATTTTAAGAACCTCACAATGAAAACTAATTTTTGTTAGTCTTGCGACAACTAAAAGAATCAGTGATTTCATACGTTTAGTAAAAACGTTGGCTTTCAAGATAACGAAGCTATCTACTCATTGCAGTTAGGCTTTCTCGCCATGAATGACCGCCTTTCTCAACCTTGACCCAAGGCTTTTGAGTTTCCGAATCTTTTGGATATGGTTGGCGAGGAGTTGGAGAGAGTCCTGTGTCCAGTAAGAACCCTGATGTTCTACCCAGGCAGAATGAAAGAGTTGCGAGGCAAGTCGAAAGCTCTTGGATGCTCGATTAAGAAGCCCTCGTTACAGATGTCAAGAATGTCCTTTCATTCTTCATCAGACTCTTATAAGAGAGGCTCATACGCATTACAGTGAGACTGTCCTCAAGTTTTTAAGGTCAAGATGCATGAGGTTAGTACTATAACAACTTTAATGACCTTCAAACAGAATAGATTGTGGTAGAGCATTATGGACACAACCTTTTGGAGGAGTAAATCTGTGTTCACTTCACACTATTTGAATCATGTCCAGACTCTTTATGAGGACTGCTACACTCTGGGACCATTCATGATAGCGAGTGCAGTAGTGGGGGAAGGATCCACCACTACGTTCCCATAACCCTAATACCTTTTTCTTCTCTTGGAACTTTTATATTTTTATGGTTGTTTGTGGAGATTGCGACAGTCTCCCACAATCTTTGATTTTAGTCAGATGGTCATTTGTTCCTTGAGAGTGCCCGGAACAAGGGTATTGGAAGAGGTCCTGTTACATAGGGGTTTTTAGACCGGTTTGACAGCTCCTAGAGATCTTCAGCCCCCTGGGTGGATCGCTGGATCTCATAAGGAAAGCGGTCATAATGTGAAGAATTCATTGAAGTCAGCTTCCTTATCAGGTACGAACCCTTAAGTTTGTTTATTAACTCTTAAGGAAATTTCCAACTATATTGGCTGTCTCTAACCCTCCACCAAAGGTGTTAATCAGCTATATATATAACTACCAGGTAAGTCTTATGTTTAAAAATGTTATTTTCATTATAAAATAAGTTTTTGAACATACTTACCTGGTAGTTATATATGATTAGATTCCCACCCTCCTCCCCTCTAGAGACTAGAGGCATGGAAGATATGAGGAATAATGGAATAGTTCCTAGTTACCTCGCTAGGGAACACAGGTGGTACACCTGGCTATCCAATCGGTGATTGGCGCGAATTTTTGAAATTTCTGCCGTGACGTCAGAGACGTAAGCTATATATATAACTACCAGGTAAGTATGTTCAAAAACTTATTTTATAATGAAAATAACATTTTGGGGGATGGTAGAAATAGGCACAATAATCTTAAGAAGTTAGTGAGTGATAAAACAAAAATAAAATTGTTCTAACACTTTACGAACATTTCGCTATTTAATAGGGATTATCTTTCAGCGAAGCTGGAAGACTAGCTGTTAAGTCTTTTATGTGAGGTTGCAACCACTCATCCACTAGTTAACGGGGATGGTGAGGGGTAGCTGGCTGGTTGCCGCCTACCCCTCTCACTTACACAGTAGTGAAGCAGAGTGACTTATTTCTTTTGGCTTGACGAGAACGGATGTGTCCGCGCTCTGCTCTCTCAAAGACTTGGCCATTACAAACAAATCTCTTCCCGAAGCTCCTGCTCGTTCTGCCTCTTCCGAGGGGCAGTCTAGTAGGAGCGTAGACCAGCTAACTCTAGGGCAACCTAGGTGTTCCTTCTTTTAAAAAAGGAAGGTCATGATGATATGAAATATATTGAATTATACTTAACCATTAATTTTGAAGCTCAGCGTCATCACCTCGGTCAAACAGGAAATTAAATTACCCTTTACAGTCAGTTAGCTCATTAAAAGTCAAAGACTCTATGTTAACATTAGTCTTTTATTCCTGACCACTGGTTCTGACCGCAAGTTTTTTCACACATTGAAAAATAAAGTAGAGCCAAACAAATTTCAAGTTCTGAGGCTATGCTACCTTTATACAGGTTTCTTGTAGAGCAAACATTGCACAATTTTCTGCGAAGAAAGATAAAGTAAGTACATTCATTTAAAAAAAAAAAAAGAAATTTAAGCTGTCCAGGTAGTGTGACTAAAAATAGAATAACCATATCAGGTGTTGCTTAGTCAAGAGTGAAAGGATTCTGTAAGAACAAAGAAGGATACAGGAAAGGAATACACAAAATATTTTATGCTGTAAAGAAAAAGCACACAATTGGAAGAAAATTAGAAGCCTTAAATAAAATATTTAAAGATCTGGGTATGGGTCCAATACAAAATCTGCATTAGATAAAATTAATACATATAATATATTGTGGTAAATATAAAAGAAGGAAATAAAGTTAATACGAAATAAGTAAATAAATAAAAGGAACAATACATAATAAGAAAGAGTAAAAGGATTAAATGTAGACTGAAATCAGCTATAGAAATCAGTACATAAGAGACCTTCTTAACGAGAGAATACCTTGAGATAGTCATTTGGCTCCCTCATGGAATACCATTTCTGTGTTGAAGTCTTGTGTTGAGCAAGAGGGCTCTTGAACTGGAGAATACTTTCTTCATCAGTTTGACTCTAAAATTTAAATACTTTTTCCATTGTTTATTATTACTTCCCTTTACCTTCATATTTCATCAGCTGTCTTCAACCTAGCTGTCCAACCTGACTTTCCTTTTTCACTGTCTAGATTTTTGGGGAATGGATACCAGTGCTGGGATTAGGTTTTGTTTCTGAAAACAATTGTGGGAGCTGTGGGTCTAGCCAACTATCCTATAATGTTTGGACCATAGGAGGGTCGGTATTGGCATGCAGAACTATTTTCAAGACAAAAATTTGGGCCTCGGATTCCAGAGGTGGGCTGGTTTGTAAGAGACAAGTTTCTTGGGATTCTGTCCAGGTTGCCTACTACTTTGATTAAAGGGGGGATGATTCTATTCTTGAATTGCTCTTAGTCCCATCAAGCAGGTTTGGTTTACACGAGCTACTCTAATCATAGTATTACCAACTTTTCGGGGTGTGGTAGGGTGTGAACCTTGTGGCAGCCCCACAGAGATTTTTACAGCCCCCTGGGTGGATGGCTGAGTCTCTTAAGGAATCCAGGCAATGAGGCAGGATAACTTTGAATCAGAAGTAAGAATTGAGGTACGCACTACCCCTTTTTTCTTTCTCTCTTCTCCCTCAAGAGTTGGTCAAAGACACAGGTTTCGGTGTCTTAATCAGCAAGAAAGTTTCTGCATACTTTTTCTCTAAACCGCACAGACAACAGTAGGAGCCAGACTTCTACTACTGGCGAGCCTGGGAGAGGAGAGGAGCAGACCTTTGGTCCGTGCTATTCTTAAAGGATGGATGCGAAATCTTTTTCCTAGTGAAACCTCCTTTATTAGTTACTCCGATAAGACCTCTCTGCCAAACAGACTTTGCAACATCAAATGTCTCTCTTTTGGGAGAGGGAGGCTTTTGTCCGGTCCTGGATGTAACTGCTCTCGACGCCTTCGTTCAGAAGTCAAAGTTCTCCATGGAGACATCGAAATCATGAACTATTAAAAGACTCATGTCAGCCTGGTCACAGGGCGAAGCAGAGTCTGACTGCTTTCGCCTTCAGGCAGTAGAGCCAGACTACATAACTTCTGGCAATCTTGGGAGAAGAGGGGAGCAGACCTTTGGTCAGTACATCTTCTGAAGGAGGATTACAATTTCCTTTCACAGGGAAACCTCCTTTAGTTTTAGTTTCAATAGATCTCTCTCCCAGATCTAGAGAGGAGTATAAGACTATGCAATCAAACTTTATCTGAGGTTTGTTTACAAGGAGAAAAGGGGGAAGAATGTGTCAGTTTCGGGCCGTGTGTTTTGGTCTTGGCTCCGCCCCTCTAATGTTCACGAAACTTTTGCTAAAAGTAGCAGAATACTGCACTCAGAGCTCTTTCTTATGATCTTAATGTAGGATTTTCAGATAACGTTGAACCTATCAAAAGAATTGGGTCTTCCTGTCAACAAGACGAGTCTCTTCTGACACCAGGACGCTTAGCACCACGTCTTATAGGATGTTCGACGTCTTGCTCTGTTAACCTCTCGGTGCCACGTCTTACAGAACGCTCGGCGCCACACCTTCCAGGACGCTCGGCGCCACGTCTTACAGGATGCTTGGCGCCTTTTATTTCAGGACGCTCGGTGCCACGTCTTTTAGGACACTCGATGTCGAAGATCTAGCAGGAGGCATGACATTGATCATGAGAACCTCGGGCTTCGTGATGACACTAGTCGAATCGAATGTCGAGATCAAGGACGCCTTAGTTCCGATCTCTTTGATCACGAAAGTTTTTATTGAGTGTCTAGCCTTAGAACAACGCGGCGACATAGGCGGTGATCTGGATTTCCTTAACCCCAGGAGTCAGGACCTTAAAGAGATGTATTCTGATAAACACAACGTCACTACTTCCGTTAGATCTTCTGACACCATCACAAAAGATATTTTTTCAAGGATGGTGATTCAGTCAAGTTTTTTCGGGCTTTTACGTCTCCTCTTAGAACGGAGCAAGGCGTCTTGAAACTGCAATCTTTTCTAAAGATTCAGAAGTGTTCTGCGAGGAAGTGGATGAATATGTTGGGAAACCTCTCCTCTTTGTGAGGGGGTTTTTTCCCTGGAAGGCTGAATCTTTCTTTGTGACCATTGATATGTCACTGTTCATCCTAGTTTTCCTGGACCAGGGTTCGATTCCCGGCCAGTCAGAAGCTAGAAGCTATGGTCCTTATGTGAGTTATCTTCATCCACTCCAATTCAACCTCAATCATTTTGGGACAAGGAGAAGGTCTAGAGTCGATATACATCCCTTTTCAGATGCCATAAGAAGTTGCCTTCAGTGGTGGTACAATCCAGTCAAACTTCTGGAAGGTCACCCCTATTGAACAGAGGAACTTAGACCTTGTGTTGTGTCTCGTCGCCTTGGCTTCGGGGTGGGGGCAACACTAGACAGTTGGAAGCTTCGGGACTATGGACAGAGGATCAGAAGAGCTTCCTCATCATCCAAAGGAAGACAGTCCAGTTGGCCCTCAAAAAGCTTTGAAGGGTCAGTTTGGAACAAAGTGGTGCAGGTCTATGCCAATCACACCGCAGAATTGGCTTTCATTGCCAAGCAAGGCGGAACCCACTCGAGGTCCCTTTACGGGACTGAGAGGATTCTTCTTATCTGGGCTAGGAGAAGAATGTAATCCTTCTAACAAGGTTCTTTCAAAGGGAGAAGAACGTATGGCAGAACAGTCTTAGCTGGAGAATGGACACTCCATTGAGAAATCTGCAAGAATCTGTGGCGACTTTGGTGTCGTCCTTGTATAGTCCTATTCACGACTTTGCAGACAAAGAGACTAGAAACTTACTGCTCTCCAGTGCCAGATCTCGAAGCAGTCATAGACGCTTTCCTGTTAGTCTGGTCCAATCTGGATGTGTACGTTTTCCACCGTTCTATATCCTTTACAAGGTGACACAAAAGTTTGTGTCACACGTAGGGACCAGGTGACTTTAGTGGTCTTCTTTTGGCCCTCAAGAGGATGGTTCACAGAGATACTGGAATGGATGGTGGACTCTCCTAGAAGTCTTCCATTAAGAGTAGTTTTACTCAGACAACCTCTCTTGGAAAGGTACCTTTCAAGTCTCCAAGCTATTCTTCTAGCTACCTTCAGTCTTTTGAAAACTCACAGGAACTAGAGGTTTTTCGAAGGAGGCAGCTAAGGCTTTTACAAGAGCAATAACGACTTCTACCATCAGGATTTATCAGTCCAAATGGGAGGTTTTAGAGAATGTTGCAGAGTCAACTCTGTTTTCTCTTCCAGTATCTCTACAACTCAGATTGCTGACTTCCTGTTTTACCTTTGAAGGAAGCTCATTTGTTCATCCTCTTCCATCAAGGGATACAGGAGTGTGTTAGTGACTGTTGTCAGACACAGTATCTTGAACCTTTCGATCGATAAAGTCCTACAGGAACTTCTCAACTTGTTTGAAACATCAAACAACCAGGATTCACCAGCTTGGATTCTGGACTTTATCCTGAAGTTCCTTATGAGTGACAGGCTTGAGCACTTGCATTCATCTTCATTTTAAGAACCTCACAATGAAAACTAATTTTTGTTAGTCTTGTGACAACTAAAAGAATCAGTGATTTCATACGTTTAGTAAAAACGTTGGCTTTCAAGATAACGAAGCTATCTGCTCATTGTAGTTAGGCTTTCTTGTCATGAATGACCGCCTTTCTCAACCTTGACCCAAGGCTTTTGAGTTTCCGAATCTTTTGGATATGGTTGGCGAGGAGTTGGAGAGAGTCCTGTGTCCAATAAGAACCCTGAAGTTCTACCCAGGCAGAATGAAAGAGTTGCGAGGCAAGTCGAAAGCTCTTGGGTGCTCGATTAAGAAGCCCTCGTTACAGATGTCAAGAATGTCCTTTCATTCTTCATCAGACTCTTATAAGAGAGGCTCATACGCATTACAGTGAGACTGTCCTCAAGTTTTTAAGGTCAAGATGCATGAGGTTAGTACTATAACAACTTTAATGACCTTCAAACAGAATAGATTGTGGTAGAGCATTATGGACACAACCTTTTGGAGGAGTAAATCTGTGTTCACTTCACACTATTTGAATCATGTCCAGACTCTTTATGAGGACTGCTACACTCTGGGACCATTCATGATAGCGAGTGCAGTAGTGGGGGAAGGATCCACCGCTACGTTCCCATAACCCCAATACCTTTTTCTTCTCTTGGAACTTTTATATTTTTATGGTTGTTTGTGGAGATTGCGACAGTCTCCCACAATCTTTGATTTTAGTCAGATGGTCATTTGTTCCTTGAGAGTGCCCGGAACAAGGGTATTGGAAGAGGTCCTGTTACATAGGGGTTTTTAGACCGGTTTGACAGCTCCTAGAGATCTTCAGCCCCCTCGGTGGATCGCTGGATCTCATAAGGAAAGCGGTCATAATGAAAGAATTCATTGAAGTTAGCTTCCTTATCAGGTACGAACCCTTAAGTTTGTTTATTAACTCTTAAGGAAATTTCCAACTATATTGGCTGTCTCTAACCCTCCACCAAAGGTGTTAATCAGCTATATATTTAACTACCAGGTAAGTCTTATGTTTAAAAATGTTATTTTCATTATAAAATAAGTTTTTGAACATACTTACCTGGTAGTTATATATGATTAAATTCCCACCCTCCTCCCCTCTAGAGACTAGAGGCATGGAAGATATGAGGAATAATGGAATAGTTCCTAGTTACCTCGCTAGGGAACACAGGTGGTACACCTGGCTATTCAATCGGTGATTGGCGCGAATTTTTGAAATTTCTGCCGTGACGTCAGAGACGTAAGCTATATATATAACTACCAGGTAAGTATGTTCAAAAACTTATTTTATAATGAAAATAACATTTTGGGGGATGGTAGAAATAGGCACAATAATCTTAAGAAGTTAGTGAGTGATAAAACAAAAATAAAATTGTTCTAACACTTTACGAACATTTCGCTATTTAATAGGGATTATCTTTCAGCGAAGCTGGAAGACTAGCTGTTAAGTCTTTTATGTGAGGTTGCAACCACTCATCCACTAATTAACGGGGATGGTGAGGGGTAGCTGGCTGGTTGCCGCCTACCCCTCTCACTTACACAGTAGTGAAGCAGAGTGACTTATTTCTTTTGGCTTGACGAGAACGGATGTGTCCGCGCTCTGCTCTCTCAAAGACTTGGCCATTACAAACAAATCTCTTCCCGAAGCTCCTGCTCGTTCTGCCTCTTCCGAGGGGCAGTCTAGTAGGAGCGTAGACCAGCTAACTCTAGGGCAACCTAGGTGTTCCTTCTTTTAAAAAAGGAAGGTCATGATGATATGAAATATATTGAATTATACTTAACCATTAATTTTGAAGCTCAGCGTCATCACCTCGGTCAAACAGGAAATTAAATTACCCTTTACAGTCAGTTAGCTCATTAAAAGTCAAAGACTCTATGTTAACATTAGTCTTTTATTCCTGACCACTGGTTCTGACCGCAAGTTTTTTCACACATTAAAAAATAAAGTAGAGCCAAACAAATTTCAAGTTCTGAGGCTATGCTACCTTTATACAGGTTTCTTGTAGAGCAAACATTGCACAATTTTCTGCGAAGAAAGATAAAGTAAGTACATTCATTTAAAAAAAAAAAAAAGAAATTTAAGCTGTCCAGGTAGTGTGACTAAAAATAGAATAACCATATCAGGTGTTGCTTAGTCAAGAGTGAAAGGATTCTGTAAGAACAAAGAAGGATACAGGAAAGGAATACACAAAATATTTTATGCTGTAAAGAAAAAGCACACAATTGGAAGAAAATTAGAAGCCTTAAATAAAATATTTAAAGATCTGGGTATGGGTCCAATACAAAATCTGCATTAGATAAAATTAATACATATAATATATTGTGGTAAATATAAAAGAAGGAAATAAAGTTAATACGAAATAAGTAAATAAATAAAAGGAACAATACATAATAAGAAAGAGTAAAAGGAATAAATGTAGACTGAAATCAGCTATAGAAATCAGTACATAAGAGACCTTCTTAACGAGAGAATACCTTGAGATAGTTATTTGGCTCCCTCATGGAATACCATTTCTGTGTTGAAGTCTTGTGTTGAGCAAGAGGGCTCTTGAACTGGAGAATACTTTCTTCATCAGTTTGACTCTAAAATTTAAATACTTTTTCCATTGTTTATTATTACTTCCCTTTACCTTCATATTTCATCAGCTGTCTTCAACCTAGCTGTCCAACCTGACTTTCCTTTTTCACTGTCTAGATTTTTGGGGAATGGATACCAGTGCTGGGATTAGGTTTTGTTTCTGAAAACAATTGTGGGAGCTGTGGGTCTAGCCAACTATCCTATAATGTTTGGACCATAGGAGGGTCGGTATTGGCATGCAGAACTATTTTCAAGACAAAAATTTGGGCCTCGGATTCCAGAGGTGGGCTGGTTTGTAAGAGACAAGTTTCTTGGGATTCTGTCCAGGTTGCCTACTACTTTGATTAAAGTGGGGATGATTCTATTCTTGAATTGCTCTTAGTCCCATCAAGCAGGTTTGGTTTACACGAGCTACTCTAATCATAGTATTACCAACTTTTCGGGGTGTGGTAGGGTGCGAACATTTGGGAGTCAGTTTTCACAGGTGCCATTGGTGGAAGAATTAATTCCATGAAAGGCTAGTGGGGTCTCTTTTAGGATGTCAGACAGTCTAATATGGTATTTTCTTTTCCTTAAACTTTTTTATTAATATCCCCTCTCTTCTCTAAAAAAAATTATTGAGTAAAATTTATGTTTCTTGTATCCCTGAATCAAATGGCAAACCCCAGACAATGTTGACGAGCTCTGTTTGTTCAGACATGGAAAATTCTGTTGACAACCTTGAAAATAAAAAGGATTTTTGGGCTCAGCTATGTCGTCCTGTTGGTAGCTTTCTAAGGGATACTCCCTGGGAATTAACCACAGGTTTCCAGAATTCTAACTCCTGGCGCGAGAATCCTTAATATAACTTTTAAGGATATCGCATGATATCAGGGGATGTATTTCTTGAAACGACACGCAGAAATCTTCACCCCGAATAGATTTTACGCTTTGAAGGGGAAGAGTGGTGAAAATGAAGGGGAGCCGTTATTATTCCTTTTAACATAGCCATTTAAGCACGGTGTTTTCCCACGTTGCTTTTTTCAAGGAATATTATCATGCAATCTCCAGCATCTTCACTCTCTGGAAAGTTGAGTATTTAATCTTTCCTGTGTATAATTTTTGGCTCCCTTCTCACAGTTAAATTAACATGATTTAGGTGTGTTAAGCGGAGCACTGCCATCCCCGGTGGCGGCCAGTTTATGACCGCTGTCGTACGCTATAAATGCTTTATTTAGTTAGTAGTACGACGTTCCTGGTAATTAGCTATGAAGAAGTTCTAGCTAGTTAGGCAAAATTATACTAGTGAAGATAAGCTTTCCACATGTAATATTTCCTTTTCCTAATAAACGTTTCTATCATATATGATAGGGCCTCGGTGGTACTAGCGTAGCCGAGATCCCGACTCGGGTTAGGCTATCCTAACTCATTTTAGTATACTTTAATAACGTTATCCCCCGCTTAACCTCTTGTATCGTTTTTATTAATTTGGTCGGAGATATAGATATCTCCTAGAATTACTAGTATAATTCGATATGCTTCTCTTTTAGAGAAATGAGGATAAACTCTTCCTTCCCCCTGAGTGCCGCCAGCCCAGGCGACAACCCTATCTTCCGTCATCGCCATCGAGTAGTGTACTCCGGCTTGACTTGGATAGTGTTTTCTGTCGATCTTCTTTGCTGGCGAGTATCCCGGCTTTGAAATATGACAATAACTAGGGTATTTTGTCTTGTTGTCAACAACACTACCGATAGGGGAATAGTCATTCCCCTGCCAGTTACATCGTTGTCGGCATAGGAAGTTCGGCTTCCCTAGTCCACAACCGAAAGTGGGTAGTATAATTGCTGCCACCTTTCTCCCTTGTGGACTAGAAGACATGTCTTATATCCGGCAATGTTTCAGGCTAAGGAATTGTTATTCCTCTGCCGCCCAAGACGGTGCCGGTATAGGAAACTATGTTTCCTTGATTTACAGCTGAAAGTAGGAGACATACCTGCCTCCACTTTCTCTGTAAAATATAAGACCCTTTCCCTTCCCCTTCTGTCTAGGCCGTCACGATTCCTGTGGCCGGTATTCTACAATCACCCCGCTTGCCGGGCTGACTGGGTTACCGGCCGGGCTCCTACAAAGGCAGTTAGGTTGCCGCTTCGACCATCTTCCTAATGGAAGCTAAGCTCCGGGAAAGGTTGAGCCGACCCTGACGGCTGCTGGTGGGTAACCCATTATACTTTTGAGTATTCTTCAGTCCTCTCTTGGACTGCCATCCACAAACCCTGTAACCGGCAGTACAGCCGGCGGTAAATGTCTAGGAGAAGGCCGCACCCGTTTTTCAAGTATCAACGACGAAAAGCGGCAAAAAACAACCAGATTATTGTTGCACAGTGCATAGAAACATGAGGAAATGAATAAAAAAGAAACTAAGACTTAACTCTTACACACAAAATGTAAGCATAAACCTACTACTACAATTATGGGGGACCCCAGTGGGAAGCGGGGTTTTGGGTGGGGGGGGGGCCGTCAAATGAATTTCGCAATAAATGAATACTTATCCTTTCACCACCCCTCCCCCTATACCCCTACCTAGCCTTACCGGGGGGGGGGGGGGTTGCGACCCCCCCCTTAAGGCCACAGTGATTTTCAGGGTACTACCGAACCTAATAAACCTACCTAACCTAGCCTAGGGGCCCTGTACCCCTACCTAGGCCTACCAGAGGGGGGCCTCCCTTAAGGCCACAGTGATTTTCGGGACACTACTGAACCTAAAAGAACCATGTAACCTAGGGCCCTGTACCCCTACCTAGGCCTAGCCCCTGCGACCCCCCCCCCCCCGTACGGCCACTGCCTAACACATCCATCAAACCAAATCCAAAGTGATGGTACTGCTGTATACATCGTTATACTATCACCATTATAATATACTCTATAAGTTAATGAAGCTTACCTTAAATTGTTGGTTCATAAAGATGTGCTGCTGCTTTGAGGAAAACGTGAAGCCGTTGCGAAGGTTCCTTGACATGCAGGACAATTTTTACATACATACATATACCAAAGGCACTTCCCCCAATTTTGGGGGGTAGCCGACATCAACAAGAACAAAACAAAAAAGGGGACCTCTACTCTCTACGTTCCTCCAGCCTAACCAGGGACTCAGCCGAGTTCAGCTGGTACTGCTAGGGTGCCACAGCCCAACCTCCCACATTTCCACCACAGATGAAGCTTCATACTGCTGAGTCCCCTACTGCTGCTACCTCCGCGGTCATCTAAGGCACCGGAGGAAGCAGCAGGGCCTACCGGAACTGCGTCACAATCGCTCGCCATTCATTCCTATTTCTAGCACGCTCTCTTGCCTCTCTCACATCTATCCTCCTATCACCCAGAGCTTTCTTCACACCATCCATCCACCCAAACCTTGGCCTTCCTCTTGTACTTCTCCCATCAACTCTTGCATTCATCACCTTCTTTAGCAGACAGCCATTCTCCATTCTCTCAACATGGCCAAACCACCTCAACACATTCATATCCACTCTAGCCTCTAACTCATTTCTTACACCCGTTCTCACCCTCACCACCTCGTTCCTGACCCTATCTACTCGAGATACACCAGCCATACTCCTCAGACACTTCATCTCAAACACATTCAATTTCTGTCTCTCCATCACTTTCATTCCCCACAACTCCGATCCATACATCACAGTTGGTACAATCACTTTCTCATATAGAACTCTCTTTACATTCATGCCCAACCCTCTATTTTTTACTACTCCCTTAACTGCCCCCCAACACTTTGCAACCTTCATTCACTCTCTGACGTACATCTGCTTCCACTCCACCATTTGCTGCAACAACAGACCCCAAGTACTTAAACTGATCCACCTCCTCAAGTAACTCTCCATTCAACATGACATTCAACCTTGCACCACCTTCCCTTCTCGTACATCTCATAACCTTACTCTTACCCACATTAACTCTCAACTTCCTTCTCTCACACACTCTTCCAAATTCTGTCACTAGTCGGTCAAGCTTCTCTTCTGTGTCTGCTACCAGTACCGTATCATCCGCAAACAACAACTGATTTACCTCCCATTCATGATCATTCTCGTCTACCAGTTTTAATCCTCGTCCAAGCACTCGAGCATTCACCTCTCTCACCACTCCATCAACATACAAGTTAAACAACCACGGCGACATCACACATCCCTGTCTCAGCCCCACTCTCACCGGAAACCAATCGCTCACTTCATTTCCTATTCTAACACATGCTTTACTACCTTTGTAGAAACTTTTCACTGCTTGCAACAACCTTCCACCAACTCCATATAACCTCATCACATTCCACATTGCTTCCCTATCAACTCTATCATATGCTTTCTCCAGATCCATAAATTGTGCCTCTGGCACAAATCCACTAGTTTTTCAATATTCCCCGAATAAGTTACAACAAATTCATTGTAAGTTAGGAAACAGTCAGGACAAGATGATGGAATTTCAACTTCTAGTGCAACATGAGATGACGTGCTTGTTATGGCCTCCACGTCTAAGAACGAAATGAAATGCCTGGGTAAGATGATGTATTGTCACACTATGATTGGCCAAACATGTATGACGTCATAGTAGGTAGGCGCTGTGATTGGCCAAACGTGTAAGACTTCATAGTGGACTAGTTTGTCTGCGGATTATAGTAGTTACAGGGCTCATTTGAGCAAAAACAAGACAGTCAACAATAACAACAGACTTAGAAAAAATCTGGGAGGAAGACAAGAGTAGCGTGAGTTTGATCGTCGATATTTCGACTATTATTGATTTTCACTAAATTATCTCACTCGTATACCACTATTTACATACATTCCTACACATTCTAGTAAAAATAAATTGAATATCACTGATATCTTCATGGAGCCGCCTCTCTTAGACATTAACCCAGCCGGCAACAGAAATTGTGGCTGGATGGAAGCTAGAATCAAAGTATTCCTCCCCTTCCATTTGAATCCTCATTCTGGAAAGAAGGCAGTAGAGACAGTAGTCCCTACACCCCTAATTAATGTACTAAACTATAATAATACGGTAGTCCTTCTTTCCATTCTTTCTTCTCTCTGTCAGCTAGTGCCGCCAGATACTAGCCTAACCCGGTAGCATACCGGCAAAACTACAGTATATGACAATACAGTAGCCAGTATTCCTGCAGTATAACAATACAGCAGTTAGAAAACTACAGTATATAATGATACAGTAGTATGAAATTTCCAACATACTCTGTGTATCCTTTCACAGTCCATTGTTGAGACCATTTAAAAAATGTTGAGGTGAAGTATTACTTCAACATTCTGATGAGTCCTAGATTATCGGAACACCAATGATTACCTATCATTATTAATATTTTACAAGTGATGGAGTTAGTGTCAGTGTCCACTGACTCCGGCTCTACGTACGAGAGTTATTCCACTCTGTATTTTCCTTAATAAGGAAACTAAAAATATTAATATTGTGGGAGGTCACAGCAATTGCCAGGAGGGGAAACACAGATATGTGTCTTTCCGACTTCTTTTCTAGCTTACTATCCTAAGCTATGATAAATAATAGTAAAGTATACTATTTTATTCATGTGTAAATTTATCAGTGAGATAAATTACCCTATACTCATTTCACTCTTTCTTTCCTTACAGGAGGAAGCTAAGGTGAAGTGTGCAGTCCTGTTCTGCAACCACAATAGTAGGGACTTTTGTGGCCACAAGATGTGCAGGTCTCATCCCCCTGCTGCATCGTATCCGGATCCCTGAGGTTCTGGGACCTGAAGGGTTGCTCCAATCGCTTGACCTTCCTGGCCGACAGCTTAGTAAAAGATATCCCTGACACTACGAAGTCAAGGGATACAGCAAGGGAAACCCACCAAAGGTGAGTATGAGGCTTCCAGAAGAACTCTCCGGGACCTTACCTACCTAACAAATCTTTGAAGTGCCTACTGTTCCCTAAGGCTTAATCGAATACGTTTGTGCCTCAGGTACAGGTCCAGCCTCCCTCTATCCAGCAGACAGTGGACACGGATATCAACAGGCACTGCAAAGCTTGGACATCCACCAAGATCGGATGTCAGAGGTATCCATTGACAACAGACAGGACCTACTGCAAGAAGGCCCTGAATAAAGAGTGGTTCAACCACTCACTGAGGAAGAAGGATCCGTTTCGACGGTGACTGAGGTCCCTCAGCTCACTGTGCCGGCATATCAACTTATGCCGTCAACCTCTTCAGCCCCAACTCCCCAACTGGCTAGACAGGTCGGCAGGAGCGAAACGCTCCTAGAGTCGATCCAGCAGATGCTGACACTGTTCCGGAAGGAACGAGAGGAGAATAAGCAAGATCTCAAAGAGATGAAGAGAGAGGTACAGGGAAGGAAAGGCCCGGGCACTTCCAGGGGGTCCGCTAAGCCCCTTAAAATATCTGACCTCCCTCACTGCTCCGAACCAACCCCGGGAGGTACACGGAACACATGCTCATGTTGAATGGGAAGCTTTATATCTCGTAGAAGTTGGGGTCCAATCCCCTTGAACAGCTTCAATTATGGCCCAGCTTTCAGCGTAACCAGATTGCTACGTGAGACTGCGAGATAAACCTACATCCTGCGAGGAGACTATACCGAAGGAAGTCATTGTCCTCGAACATGACAAGGCACAAGCCATCCTTACCAAGACCCAGAAAGGGGCCGGATATACTAACTCTAAAGTCTCAGCATTGAGCAAGAAGCATCCAACCTTCATTGCTCCTTCCTTCTGAGCCTTCCCCCTTCCCAGGAAAGCCCTAGAGTGTGTCATGAGAGCAGTCGAAGAGGGCAAACCCTGCCCAATCCTAGAGAAATGCAAACCATTATCTCTAGCTATGCCCACCTGCGAGGAGAAGTGGAAAGAGGTACATCTCACCTTCTCCATCTCAAAGTTGGATCCGGAGATAGCAGCCCAGCAGTTTAATGAGAACCTTCCAAAGTTGCCAAACCATCCTTTGAGAAGGGAACAGGAGACAAAAGATAGTCTTGCCGCCTCCCTGTCTCATCAGAACTGCTTAGAAATGTGTGCAGGACTTTAATAACGCCCTACCCTTGTGATGGATTTGTAGGCTTTTCTCAGGTCAAAAAAGGACCGGTAGAGAGCATGTGTTTGCCGCAACAACGGTGAAACACAAACCAGAAAACTGATTTCATCATATATCTGGGGCGTAGACCCTTTCCCACAGGAAGTGGTCCAAGAAGTCATTACCAAAGCCACCATGGAGAATAGTGCTCCAAAAGTGGGGCATCATCATCATTAGAACTGCACAATTTCCCACTGTGACCATGACCACGGTGCCTCAAATGGTAGTCCAGCCATAAACCACCTTCTAGATGGTCTCTCATCAGCTGGTAGCCAGTCACCTGTATTTATTCCAGGCTTTGAAAGGCACTCGACCACCTTTCGGCCTACAAAGGTAAGGGCCCAAAAAGAGGATCCTCCAGAAATCCCCCAAGGGTGGAGGAGGACGTGGTCACGGAAACATGTCCTCAGGAACAATGAGAGGTTCCAGGTAGGAGGCATATTTTTCCACTTTCAAGATCGTTGGACCTTCAATCCCTGGGTCCACAGCTACATTACAAATGGACTTGGTTGGAAATGGAACAAAAATCCACCTTTCCAAAATTCTTCCAACACTTCACCCCCTTATTGAAAGAATATACCTCAGAACTCTTGAACAAGAAGGTAATGAGGAAAGCGAAGTCCATCAAAATTACAGGGAAGGCTGTTTTGTGTTCCCAAAAAAGACTCGGACAAACCCAGAGTCATTCTAGACTTGTCTCCACTCAACAAGTTCATCGAGAACAAGAAGTTCCTGATGCTTACAGTGCAACACATAAGGACCCTTTTACCAAAAAGGGGCGTATACAGTCTCAATAGACCTGGCAGATGCTTACTGGCACCTACCAGTCAGTCGCCCCCTCCCCTCCTACCTATGATTCAGGCTACAGAAGACAAAATTTGTCTTCACAGCCATGCCCTTTGGACTAAACATGGCCCTAAAGGTATTCACAAAGCTAACGGACACGATGTCCAGCACCTGCATTCCGAAGGAGTACAGGTAGTAGCATACCTGGACGATTGGTGGGTGTGGGCAGCATCCAAGGCTACTTGTCTGCAAGCGGCCGGAAAGGTGGCCTCAAGATCAATCGCTAGAAGTCTCGCCTTTCTCCAGCTCACAAGTTTCAATGGTTAGGAATCCATGGGAACTTGCAGTTACACCACTTCTCCATTTTATTAAAGAAGAAGAGAGAAATAGCAGCATCTGTCAAGAGACTAATCCAACACAAAAGGATTTCAAAATGCCAACAGGAAAGAGTACTGGGCTCTTTCCGGTTCGCAGTAGTGACAGACCCGGTGCTAGAAGCACAGCCAAAGGATGCGCCAGGAGGCTGGGGAAGATATGCATCAAACGCTCGAAGAGATCAACAAAGGTTGACACCGACCCGATTGTGCATGCCATTAAGGCCTTGGTCAACAAATAAGAGCCTAGCACAGACAATTCTCTTGCAATCACCACAAACATCAGTGGCGATACACGCGGGAGCTTCCCTGAAAAAATAGGGAGGCCATCCGCATGAAAGGAAAGGGCAAGAAATTTATCATTCCAGTACAAAAAACTTTCATATCAACATCTTGGAGGCTATGACAGTCCTCCTAACATTGAGGAGACTATCCCCTCGCAGAACAGTCCATATCAGATTGGCTCTCAACAACGAGGTGATAGTAATGTGTCTAATCGACAAAGCTCGAGTTCACCTCACATCAACCACGTGATGTTAGCCATCTTCCGCCTGGCAAGGAAGAGAAGATGGCATTTATCAAGCAGTTCACCTTCAAGGGTTCCGTGATGTGACGGCGGATGCTCTATCCAGGCGAAAGTCGATAGAGACAGAATGGTCCCTAGACGCAGACTCATTCTCCTTTATTTTTGATAAAAGTCCCGGAACTGCAGATTGACCTCTTCGCAACGAGCGACAACAAGAAACTACTTCGTTATGTAGCCCCTTACGAGAACCTTAAGCAGAAGCGATAGACATCATGTCTCTCAACTGGAACGGATGGAATCGAATTTATCTGTTTCCACCAACCAATCTCCTGCTAAAAGTCCTTGATAAGCTAGGATCCTGCAGAGGAACAGCTCCTGTAGTGGCCGCCAAATGGCCCAAGAACAATTGGTTTCTTCTAGTTCTAGAATTGAAACTGTAGCTGTTTCCTCTGCCATACCCAGTTTTATCCAAACTAGTACAGAAGTCGGGTATTACATTTCATCCCCGAGAACCAACAACCTGCATCTCATGATTTTTTCGCCCTAGCAGTGAACAAAAGTTTGGGATCTCGAAGAATGTAGCCGACTTCATTGTAGAGTACAAGTCAAGTCCAACAAGGAGACAGTGTGGATTGTCTTGGAAGAAAGGGGTAACTTTCGTGAAAACAAGGGGACCAACAGAAATTTCAACATGTTTCTGTCTCTTTCTTCTTTCACCTACTTGAACGAGGCCTGACTTCCACTACGATAACCACGTGTAAGTCGGCCCTGACTAGACATCTTCTATACGCCTTTGAGACAGACCTCATAAGCGAAACCTTTTTTAAGGTATCAAAGCATGCACTAGACCCAAGCCGGCAACCCCTCCAAAGCCCATTACATGGCCGTTGGTCAAAGTCTTGCACTATGCTTCGAACCTAAACAATGAGGATTGTACTCAAAAAGAACTAACACAGAAAGTCAATTTTCTGTTTGCAATAGCCTCAGGGGCTAGAGTTAGTGAAATATTGGCCCTATCAGGGATGTAGGCCATATTCAGTTCACAGAAGATGGAGAACTGAATCCTTTCCCCGATCCTACTTTTCTCGCCAAAAACGAGCTGCCCACCAAAAGGTGGGGTCCTTGGAGAACCTGCCCACTGAAGGAAGATGTCTCCCTATGCCCATTAGGGTGTCTTAAGGTCTATCTTTGTAGAACTTCAGATTTCAAGGAAGGACAGCTCTTCCGAGGCAAAACCTTAGGATCAAAATAACTGAGAGCAATGCTCACCTACTTATTCGCAGAGCGGATCCTGACAGCTCACCCGCAGTTCATGATCCTATGAAAATTGCTTCTTCATGGAACTTCTTCCAACACTATACGAAGCAAGTACATAAAATAATATATGTTGTAGTTTTAAAAAACCCGTCGTCTAAGCCTGCGACGAACAGTGAACTGCTTTGGGACTTTCCCGTGCATTGGGCATGGGTACATTTACCCCCAAGTGCAAATCACAACTATGATTAACACACTGTTCCATATAGGTGCATATCTGACCGATAACACCAGTGCCGAGTGAATGTTGCGTCACAGTGTTCATGCATTTCCAAAATCTGTACAAATCAGTCAGATTTGGTTTCATATCTCCATTGAGTGGCATCATTTTGATGAAATTACATATTTTTCCGACAGGAGAAAATATGGACCCTGATGTGTTTTCAATGCCGGATCAGATGCATAGCTGATTGTAACTACAATTGATAATCTAGTTACACGGTAAAATACTAAACGTATCTGCGTCTTATTGCTGGTATCTCAGTTACATATGAATAAAGTATACTAGAAGGGCCCAACTTGAAATCAAAGTACAGATTTCCAAGGGTTGAAAAGGGAATCTCTGAGATTTATTGTCCGTCCCTATGGAGATACAAACTTTGAATCCTTATAGTCGAAGTCGACACTTTCCCTACAGGGGTCAGGAAGCCTTAAGCTAGTTCCAAGCTTAGTGGATATGACAAATAACGGTAATGTCATATATAAAGGTCTAGGAGACCATATAAGGAACTCATTCAAAGTAAAGGCACTTATACAGACCCACAGATATAGTACTTTCAAGTAATTCTCTGGTAAACTTCCATCAGGATGACATGGCCGAGCCCAAAAAACGAATTTTGAGCAAAGAGAAAAATCTATTTTTGGGTGATATGGCCATGTCGTCCTGATGGACCCTACCTTCTTTAAAAAAAAAGGAGTATACAACTATGTAACGAAAGACCCCACCCAAAACTACTCGATCTGTGGCAATCCAGGCTTAAAAGCAACAAGGAATAATACGCCGTAGTAGTACTGGGAGGGGATCCACCAGGTAACCGTGATAACGGCTCCCCTTCATTTTCGCCACTCTTCCCCCTCAAAGCATAAAATCTATTCAGGGTGAAGATTACCATGTTTCATATCAAGAAATACGTCCCCTGATATTATGCGATATCCTTAAAAGTTATATTAAGGATACTCACGCCAGGAGTTAGAATTCTGGAAACCTGTGGTTAATTCTCTGGGAGTATCACTGTAGCAAAATATCCCTTAGAAAGCTACCTAAAGGAACCTTCCATCAGGACGACATGGCCATATCACCCAAAAATAGATTTTTTGCTTTGCTCAAAATCCGTTTTCTCTCCCAATGCTTCTTTGTTCAGTGTTATTACCCTTGGATCCTTTTGCTCCCTCTAATGCAGGACCCCAAGGTATTTCCTGCAATATGAATTATGAAATATTGTACAACATTTTGAAATCTTTCGGGAACACTGAAAGAATGAAATTAAAACTTTCAATGACAAGAGAATTTTGAGAGCTGTTACTTTTGGTGAATCTTCGAAGGCTAAAATTGCCTTCATTAAAGTTAAGAATAATGAAGTCCATGGCCTTTGTAGCCATATAAAGTTATACAACATTCAAAATTATACAAACTCTGCATTGACTTTGTACCCAAGGAAGCTGATCTCCAAAGGGATGAGGAAGAAATTACACCAAGAGTCATTGTTGATCCAGTCTGGCATGTCTTTTCTTACAAGGAAGGGCATAAGAATATAATAAAGGCCTATGATTGTGTGGAAAAAGTAGGAACAGTTCTTAAAGGTAACTTGAAAAGATATTTTCATGGTTTTCTAGTTAAAGCTGGCAATGAAACAAGCAGTGCTACTTACTAATTTTGTATCTTCCTCTTCTGATATTATTGAAAATGTATCTCCACACCAGACCTAATCTAGCTAAAGGAATAATTTATTGTAGAGATCTGTATGAATTCTCAGAAAAAAAGAAATATTGAAGAGGTGTCCAATATTTCTCAAGTTTAAAAGTTGAAAGGAACAAATAAAGCAATCTTTATAGTATAGTCAAGCCTCTAGCTACGAAAGAATCGACTTACGAAATGTTCACTTTACGAAAGGAGATGCGAAGAATTGTATGACTCGGATCATGAAAAATGTTTCGGACAACGAAAGGCGGTACGGACCAGGAGCCCGACCTTATCCGAGACGGATTTTAAAATTCGAGCGCCGCCAGCCCGTAAACTCACTACAATCCTCAGGCGTTCCCATTGGTTATCTCCCTACTTGAATGCTAATTACCACCATGAGATCCTGCTCTCCTATTGGTTGACATCTACCGTACTGTATCCCATCGTGCATCTACTCACTGGCGTTCCTATGTCTTTTCGTTTCGGCAGCGGTATCGTAAGCATTGATGTAGTGTTTGTGATTTCGCTTTTGTAACAATTTTACTGTACGTACTGTTATCGTGTGTGATCCTATGATACATCATTAGCCATGGATCCCAAGAAAGTCACTGATGTTAAGGGAAAGGAGAGGATGATGCTTTCCATGGAGATAAAGATGGAAATAATCAAGAAATTAAAGGCTGGCATGTAGTTAAGTGTGCTCGCGAAGGAATATGGCCGAAATCCATCTACGATAGGAACAATCCTGAAGCAGAAGGAAGCTATCAAAGCAGTAACACCTTCTAAGGGTGTGACTGTTTTCTCCAGCAAGAGGAGCCACCTCTACGATGAGATGGAGAGACTGCTGCTTGTCTGGATAAAGGAAAAAGAAATGGCTGAAGACACTATCACCGAAGCGATAATCTGCCAGAAAGCCAGCGCCATTTTCGGTGATCTCGTTCGGGATCAGGCCGAAGCCGACGCAGGAGAAGGAACATTGAAGCAGGAACCCCCAGCGTTCAAGGCTTCTCGTGGGTGGTTTGAAAAATTTAAGAGACGCTCAGGCATTCATTCGGTGGCTCATCATGTGGAGGCTGTAAGCTTGGACACGAAAGCGGCCGAAGCCTTTGTTAAGACTTTCGACGAGTTGACTGTCCGGGAAGGCTACAGTCCCCAGCAAGTTTTCAATTGCGACAAGACTGGGGCATTTTTTGGAAAAAATGCCTCGTCGAACATACATCACGGCAGAATAAAAGAGGCTACCTGGGCATAAGCCTATGAAGGACAGGCTTATTCTTGCACTCTGTGCAAATGCCAGTGGGGATTGCAAGGTGAAACCCCTGCTGGTGTATCACTCCGATACTCCTCGAGCCTTCAGGACCCACAAAGTCACTAAGGAACATCTAAACGTGTTGTGGAGGGCTAATGGAAAAGCCTGGGTAACAAGACAATTGTTTATCGAGTGGATAAATATTTGTTTTGGCCCGACTGTGAAAAAGTATTTGGAAGTGAAGTGCCTCCCTATGAAATGCCTGCTGGTACTGGACAATGCCTGTGCTCACCCACCCTTCTTCCCTACCTGAAGATACTGCACCACAATATTCCTTCGTCAAGATTCTCTATCTTCCAACTGAACACCACCCCTCTCCTCCAACCCATGGACCAGCAAGTGATTTCCAACTTTATGAAACTCTACACGAAATATCTCTTCTAGAGATGTTTTGAAATCATTGAGAGCACAAACCTCACCCTTCATCAATTTTGGAAGGAGCATTTTGATATTGTCATATGTCTCAAAATGATCGATCAAGCTTGGCAAGATGTTTCGAGGCGCACCTTGAACTCTGCTTGGAAGAAGCTTTGGCCTGATGCGGTCTCTGTACAAGATTTCAAGGGCTTCCACGTAGACCAAACTGAAGACGATTCCGAAAATGTTGACGATCCTGAACTTGATGCTCAATCTGAAGTGTAAATCCACGAGTCTGGAAGTTGATGAGGTCGACATTGATGAGCTTATCCAGAAGCACTAAGAGGAACTTACGACGGATGACCTGAAGGAGTTGGAGGCCATGCGAGTGAACATCGTTCAGGAAGAGTACAGCGGGGGGTAGGAGGATGACCCACTGACAACGGCAGAAATTAAAGAGGATCTAGAAGGCTACATTAAAATGGTGGCTCTCGTAGAAAAGCGACACACAGAAAAAATTCTCACAGGTCGTGCGCTTGAGTACTGGAAAATTTTAAGAAGTATACAGAAACAAGCTTCTTTGGATGATTATTTTAGTAAGAGGCCTTTGGTAGAAGCAGACCAAGTGCCAGCTAAAAAACGAAAGAAAAGTGGCAGTGATGTAGAAAATACGTAGTGTAATTAAATTTAGAGAATAGAAAACTTAAAGTAAAAAAAAAGAAAAAATAGAAAAAGGAAAAAAAAATTATTTTAAGTTTATCGTAAGTTAAGTGTTGATATTTCATGCCATTTGTAAATGCGTTTCCTAAAATTAAGTGATAATGTTTTCTGTAATTTATAAATCTATTTTATAAAGTTAAATTTTTACGTTTTCTGCCACTTGTACGTAAATGTTTTCCCCCGTTTTCATCCTCCTCCACTGCCCCGCCATCTCTCTCACTTTGGCAGCCTTTATTCATCTCTTTAAAAAATCAACGTACCTTATAAGCGTAATCCAGGAAAGTCATTTTCTTGGCCTTTGCAAATTTCGGAATCTTTCATTTTAGTATTCAGGGCTCATCTGATACACTTGCAGCACACTCCTCTTAACTTCTTGATACACCTTCCTCTGGTCCTGAGACAAGGCAAGGTACGCACTGCGTCCTTTTCCTATAAGGACACTGCAATAACAGAGGCCATTTATCTTCTGGCCATTCCATCGTCAACCCGACTGTTTCATAATGATCAAAGAACTGGTCGGTAGCTTCAAATACGGGATTGTGCATAGCAGGTTTCACACCTGTCTTAGTTAACGACCTTGTACGAGCATTTAACAGTTCCAATTCCCTTACATGTCTTGCAATTTCTCTCTCCCTTTCTTCCTGTCTTGCCTCTTCTCTCTCTTTCTTCCCGACTTGCAATTTCTCTTGCCTCTTCTCTCTCTCTTTCTTCTCCTCTTGCCTCTTCTCTCTCTCTCTCTCTTCTCGTTATGCCATCATCTTCAACGTAACCAAATTCTCCTCTGCTGCAATTTGTCTAATCTCAACCTTTACATTTTTTCTGCTTTTATTCCTTCAGTTTGTGGGTCATCTGATACTTGCTTCTCTACAAATTCTGCTTCAGCCTTCTCCAAAAGGTTGCGAGCTGCTGGAATATCTTCTTCTGGCAACTTTCCTGAGGTTATCAATGCTTGTAAGGCTAGACACTTGATTTGGGCTTTAAACATTTCATCATTTGCATGGCCACCACATGTCATTTAAATAGTGAGCCACTGAGCTTTAGTTACATTAGCTTCTGACAAATTCCTGAACAATTGGGGTTTCCCAAAACTCCTGTACATTCATTTTGTACTTTACAAAAATTTATACCTCTCCAAAAAAAAAAAAAAATTTATATCCTAACGATACACGGAATCCTATCAACACTAAACTGGTCAAACCTTTAATTGAAGCACGGCTCTGTTATCACCAATATTTAAAACAGACTTGCTCGATCCCAGAGTGTGGGCACCAAAAAATTATACATTACGACTAGCAAATTACATAAATTCTTGAGCTCCAAAACTCACCTGCTTTATTTTACATAATTTGATACACAATAGAAAACCTACGAGAACTGAGAATAATACGCAACTCCCAGACAATGATATGTATCAACACTGAATATCTAAAATGTCTCTTTACTTTACCCTAAAAACAAAACTGGGTGATTACTATACATTTAACGGGAACTATTCTTAAATCAACTTCTTACTTCAGTTCTTAGTCAAGGGATATGAGCAAAGCACTGAGAAAAGTATTGGTAATCGAAATAATATTCACTTTACAAAAATAAATATATTCAATGAAAAATAGCAGATTAAAAAAGATTACCAATATAGATGAATCACTCGAAATATTAAATCTGAACTAAACCTTAAACTGAGACAAAATGATACTTCATAAAAATTATACAATCACTTATTTCACTAGAAATTGATTTATGAAAATACTTAATTTCGACAATTAATGAATAAATGACACTAACACTTATAGAAAATAAATCAGAATTACACTTACATATACTTAACTGTTACCCCCACATCCTTAGGGCTCACATAAGGTTAACAAACGGTTAAGCAAAAGTAAATATACTTCACTGTTTAACCTAATTACACAGGGCAAGTTACAAATAAACTTTATAATATAAATTTACTATAATTTTCACTTCAGGTCACTCAAAATCAAAATTCTTATTCACGTTTGAGAGAAAATACTATTCACGTTGAGAGGAAATACTATGCACGTTGGAGAGGAGACACTATGCACTTAGAGGCTGGATAGAGGCTGGCGTAAGCACGATTCTTTTGGGATGTAAGGCTGAATCTCTGTCTCCTCTGCATTGCTAGGCCCTTATATATTAACTTAATTCAATCTAGAAACTTTGGTAAATCATTCTCGTTGCATGGCGGCATGGCTCTAGCGGCGTAAGGTTGCCAACTTAGCAATTTGAAGAAGAGGTGCTGTTGGTGTTTGGCGAGGCAACTCTCCCAGCTAAGTCCGCCCACCTCCTCTCGTAAAATTAAAAAAAGATTAATTTTTAGTCCAGAAACTTCATGCATTTTTCAACCACGTGGAAACATGATACAATCCCTAGTGTGTACCATACAGCATACTTTTTAAGAAGATTACATAAGACTTCATAACAAAACTTCCTTAAATGAAAATGAATTCTTTAAAATAACATAAATTTACATATACGGAACTGAATGAAAATACAACTAAAGGAATGATGAAAGTCTTATGTAATTTACATACATTACTTAATCCAATGTGAGTGGAACTCCCCTTACGAGCTGGCTATGCATCTCTGAAATACACAAACAAAATATGTGAATAAAAGAATCTACTCTCATGAAGACCAGCTATGTAATACACACACACACACACACACACACACACACACACACACATATATATATATATATATATATATATATATATATATATATATATATATTTATTTATGTATGTATATATATATATATATATATATATATATATATATATATATATATATATATATATATATATTGGCTTTGTGTGAGACAAAGATAAAGGGGAAGGGTGAAGTGACTGATAGTGTGTCTGGGATTGAAAGGGGAAGAGCAAGAGAGGGTGTGGCTTTATTGCAGAGTGAATAGATGATAGGTAAAGTAGTGGAATGGAAGGAGATATCTAGGTTAATGTGGGTAAGGGTTAGGTTGGGTAGGGAATGTTGGGCTTTTTTTAGTGCGTATGGGCCAGGTTGTGAGAAAAGTGAAGAAGAGCGGAATGAGTTCTGAAATTTATTAACTAGGTGTGTAGAAGGAATTATGTAGTTGTCATGGGTGACTTAGATACTAGAGTGGGCGCTGGAGAGGTAGAAGGTGTCATTGGGAAGTATGGCGTACCAGGTGTAAATGAGAGTGGTGAGATACTGGTAGATATGTGTGTTGAGTAAGAGAGGTGATAAATTCTAGCTTTTTTAAAAAGAAAGATAAAAACAAGTAAATATGTGTAAGAGTGGCAAATGGAAGAGTGGTAGAAAGGGCATTGATGGATTATGTGTTGATAACTAAAAGAATCTTTGGAAGATTGTCAGACGAGCATGTGTTTACGGGTATGGCTAACCGTATGTCTGATCATTTTTTGGTGGAAGGAAGATTAGATGTAGCAAAAGAGTGGGGGTATAGAGTAGGGGGATGTAAAAGGGAGGTAGTGAGGGTTGAAGAGTTAATAAAACCGGAGGTAAAAAGTGAATATCAAGAAAGGTTGAAAATGGCATATGATAAGAGTGAAAGTAAGAGGAACTGGTAATTTAGAGGAGGAGTGGAAGTTAGCAAAAGAAAATTTTGTTGGGATTACAAATGACGTGTGTGGCAAGAAGTTTATTGGAGGCAGCTTGAGGAAGGGCAGTGAATGGGGGAATGGAGTGAAGGTAAGTGGAAGAGAAAAAGGGGGTATTTGAAGAATGGCTGCAGAGTAATAGTGTAGAGAAGTATGAAAGATTTAGAGAGAAAAATGTGGAAGTAAAGCACAAGGTAACTGTGGCAAAGAGGGCGGCTGACCTGAGGTGGGGTCAGTGATTGGGTCGTTCATATGAAGAGAATTAATAGAAGTTTTGGAAAGAAGTGAAGAGAATAAGGAAGGCTGGTTCGAGAATTGAAGAGACAGTGAAAGCTTGAAATGGAAGGTTGTTAAAAGGAGAGGAGGCAAAGAAAAGGTGGGCATAAGATTTTGAAAGTTTACTGAATGTTCAGGATAATAGGGATGCAAATATAATTGCTGTTGCAGGTGTCAAGGTGCCAGTGATGGGAGATGAGAATGAGAGAGAGATTACAAGAGAGGAAGTGAGGAGAGCACTAGATGAAACAAGAGTAGGAAAAGCACCTGGTATGGATGGTGGGAGAGCTGAGATGTTGAAGGAAGGGGGTGTGACTGTACTTGAATGGTTGGTGAGATTGTTTAATATGTGTTTTGTGTTGTCAATGGTACCCGTAGATTGGGTTTTTGCATGTATTGTACCACCATATAAGGGTAAGGGAGATGTGCATGAGTGTTGTAATTGAAGTGGTATTAGTTTGAGTGTGGTTGGAAAAGTGTACGGTAGAGTACCGATTAATAGGATTAAGGATAAAACAGAGAATGCAATCTTAGAAGTACAGGGTGGTTTTAGAAGAGGTAGGGGTTGTATGAATCAGATTTTTACAGTTAGGCAGATATGCAAGAAATGTTTAGCAAAAGGTAAGGAGGTGTATATGAAGAGAGTTCTGTATGAGAAAGTGATTGTACCAACTGTGATGTATGGATCGGAGTTGTGGGGAATAAAAGTGACGGAGAGACAGAAATTGAATATTTTTGAGATGAAGTGTCCAAGGAGTATGGCTGGTGTATCTCGAGTAGATAGGGTTAGGAACAAACTAGTGAGGGTGAGAATGGGTCTAAGAAATGAGTTAGCAGCTAGACTGGATATGAATGTGTTAAGGTGGTTTGGCCTGTTAGGAGAATGGAAAATGGCTGTCTGCTAAAGAAGGTGATAAATGCAAGAGTTGATGGGAGAAGTACAAGAGGAAGGCCAAAGTTTGGGTGGATGAATGGAGTGAAGAAAGCTCTGGGTGATAGGAGGATAGATGTGAGAAAGGCAAGAGAGTGTGCTAGAAATAGGAATGAATGGCAAGCGATTGTGACGCAGTTCCGTTAGGACATGTTTAAAAGACAAAAATATCTATTCCCAGTGTGAGCAGCGAGGCGAGACGAGATTCGACTGTGGCCCTGTTTGGGCAATCCTGTCATCTCTTCATTTTCATCAGTATTTTGGAAGTAAACCAAGCTTTGCCGAGAGCGCCTGCTATGATAAGGAAACTGTCCTGTTTGACAAAGATGTTATCGTCTTAATTAGAGGAGTCAGCATATTTTGAGAAACCGAGCCTGAGGGAAATCCTTGTTTAGGATATATGTCATCATGGAAGGACACATGCTGCCCTTTTGTTACTACTTAACACGTGGTCCGGATTGCATCAGAAATTTCTTCTAGAAGCTTCCATGGCCAGATCAAAGTGGGCGTTTTTGAGGAAGCCAAGAAGAGATGCAGAATTGTTAAAAAGAACGCCTTCTATGGTGATGACCACTGCCCACTGTAATTAACTCCGGCCATACATGGGTATATAGACTTCAAGAAGAGATTGTCCAAGGGAGATAGGACAGGACATAAGACAAGAGAGGAACTATGTCCGAAGCAGATAAGATCCAAGTCCTAGCAATATAAGAAACAAAGAAGACCAGAAATCAGATAGAGCCACATTCTAACCTTCCCTTCAGACAACAAAAGCGTATCTCCAAGAGATCATGCTATGGCCGAGAAGAAGAGACAAATTGAAGCAACCAGACCTCCCTGCTTGTGACAAGAAGTAATCAACACTGCCTGTAGCCTGCCTTTGTTTAACAGTATCATCGAACCCTTGGAAGAAGACCTCTAATGTCCCTTATTGATGCCATCCTTTCTGTGACGTCTTCGAATCCGGTCATCGTGCCAGTTTTATCTGAACTTCAGCCGCCCTTCTGCAACGTTCTCAAGCCTGGAGTCTCCATACCAGCATCGCCCGGCAGCTGCAGAAAACTATCCCCTTTTCTGTTGGTATTTGATTGGTTTGGTTTGTCAGTTAAAGTAACCGAAGAAGTAACGTTGATTTTCTTTATAAGTTTGTGAATAAACGTGTTGTGTTTTTTCGTGAGTTTCTTTTTATATTCATTTCCCATATTTAATTGGTTATTGTTGATATTTATTTTACTTATTAAAAAGAACCTGTAACGATTTTAAGATCGCAACAGTTGGCAACCTTGCCAGGATTTTCAACAAGGTAACCAATTGAAATAGGAAGAATATAGAAAGAAGCAGAATGAGTGAGGTTACGAAAGATTTGATAGATTCAGGTAAACTTCCTGGTCTAGATGGTGATGCTCTCCGTGAGTATGTTTTGAAGAGAGAGCAGGAAGTGTTTGAGTAAGACAAAAGAGCAGCTGAAAGAGAAGAAAATGAAAGACAGGGAGAAGAAAATGAGAAACAGCGAGAAGAAAATGAAAGACAGCGTAAGCATGAGTTAGAAATAGCTCATTTAATGCAAAATCTTCATAATAGTCCGCCAGGTAGCAGACTAGTAAGTAATGCGTCAGGTAGCAGATGGGGTAGTAATTCATCATTGAACGATGATACTGATCATTTAGATATGGGTGCAGTGTTGAAATTAATAACAAAGTTTGATGAGGAAGATGTAACAAAATATTTCATGTCTTTTGAAAAGTTAATGAACAGAGTAGGGTGTCCCAAAAACAAGTGGAATTTGTATTTGTAGTCAATCTCGAGTGGTAACGCACTTTCTGTGTACAGTTATATATCTGAGGATGAAAGTGAAGACTTTGATATTGTGAAAGAAACTGTTCTTAGTGCATACAGGTTAGTACCAGAGGTGTACCGTAAGAAATTTAGAAGTTTGAAAAGATATGAGAGCAGTACTTATGTAGAATACGGAAAGAAGTTAGAAAGATCATTTGATGATTGGTTAACTTACGCTGAAGTAGATAATTTTGATGATCTCAAGAACTTAGTTTTGTCAGAAAACTTCAAATTTTGATGATCTCAAGAACTTAGTTTCGTTAGAAAACTTCAAAGATAACATATCTCCAGACATTAAGCTATATATAGAAGATAGGCGTGAAAAGTCTTTTACAGATGCAACAAGGTTGGCAGATGAGTACAGTCTTACTCATAGTTTAAGTGATAGTAAGAAGAAAAATAATCGTTCTTCTAGTAAGATGCAATATAGTAAGAGTAGTTACAGCAATAGTAATACAGGGAAATATGATTATCATTATTATTGTTATACATGTGGAAAACCAGATCATACTGCCAAGTTTTGTTAGAGCAAATGGGAAGGTAGCAGTTCAGAGATAATTTGTTATCGATGTAATAAGAAAGAGCATATAGCAAGGAATTGTATAGTAGAGGAGAAGAATGTCAAGAAACCAGTGTCTCTAGTTAATAATCTTTCGTGAAGCAGAAAAGACATTTTGAAAGAAACTAGGAAATTTTACGGAGATTATTTGTCTAAAGGTGTAGTTCCTTCGCTTGAAGGAGGGGATTCGAGAGAAGTTATCTTGCTTAGTGACACCGGAGCAGCCGTTGCCCTTATTAGGAAAGAGTGTGTGCCAACAAGGGCAAAAAGCAGTATGAAAGAAAAAGTTGTTAGGTGGGTTTCCAAATACTTGCATTGTTTGTCCTTTGTTGAAAATGAACTTGAAAAGTCAGGGATTGTCAAGAGATGTAAAACTAGCAGTTGTAGACTATTTGCCAATTGACGGCGTTGACATTATTGTTGGTAATGATTCAAATACTGTACATTCAAATATGTGAATCCTATTTCAAGTGAGGTTCCAGTACCTGAAATGGTAGTAACTAGGTCAGGTTTAGATACAGATATAGACTACAGTCATAATTTGTTCGAGGATTCGAACGTGTGTGATGGAGGCAGTGAGGTTGACCTTAGCAAGTGTGGGACTGAGAAGACCAACTCCATCGGTGTTGACAGTGTTAGCCAAGTTGATGATGTAGCTGTCGAAAGTCGTGACGTAAACGTAGTCGATGTAGTGGATTGATGTAATACTGTAGTTACTGCAATGGTTTAGGCACTAACATTTTGAACAGAGATGAGCTAATTAAGTTGTAGAGAGAGGATGAGACACACTCTCGAATTTTTTAAGGTGAGTTGGATGATAATCCCGACAATGTTTGTAAGGAAACCTTTTGTTTAAAAGACAAAATTTTGTGTCGTTATGTTTGTCCCAAGTCAGTTAGCAAAGAGGAAGTTATAGAACAATTAGTAATTCCTAGGAAGTTTCGCAAATTAATTCTGAAATTAGCACATGATGATCAAGGACATTTAGGGGTAAATACAACTTTCAAGTGTATAAGTAAGACTTTCTTTTGGCCTAAGATGAAAAGTGACGTGAAGAGATATGTATTAAGCTGTCACGAATATCAAATTGCTGGTAAACCTAATCAAGTAATTCCCAGGGCTCCCTTATGTAATATTCCATCAGTGGGAGAACCTTTTGAGAATGTAGTAATTGATATAGTTGAACCTTTGCCTAGAAGTAAAGGAGGGAATATTTATCTATTAACAATCATCGACAGACTAACCCGTTATCCAGAAGCAATCCCAGTAAGAAGCTGCAATGCAAAAACTATAGTTAAACGCTTGTTGAACTATTTTTCCAAGTTTGGTTTACCTTGCATTATACAAAGTGATAATGGCAGTAATTCTGTGTCCAAATATTTCAAAAATAAAATGAAAGAGCTAGGTATCAAACTTGTAACTTCCACACCGTATCACCCAGAGTCGCAAGGAATTGTAGAACGTTTCCATCAAACATTAAAAAGTTGCTTACGAAAATTATGTAATAACTTTGAACATGACTGGGAAGAAAAACTACCTTTTGTCTTGTTAGCCTTACGATTGGCACCTAATGACACTACAGGATTTAGACTAATCCTTTTGAATTGCTGTTCGGTCACACCGCTAAAGGACCTTTAGAGATTTTAAAGTGTAAATTAATGCTTCAAGAAGGTAAAGAAGATTACAATCAGAATTTAGAGAATTACAAGGAGAATTTAAGAAAATCTTGGAAATTAGCAATAGAGAATGAGAGCCACAATCAAGGGGAAACTTAAAGAAGATATGATCTTAAGGCAAAGGAGAGAAATTTCCGTGTGGGAGATAAAGTCTTAGTATTAGTTCAGAAAGAAGGTCCCTCATTATCTTATAAGTTAGAAGGACCTTATCCTATTTTAGGAAAAAGAGGCAATTTGAATTACTTAATTGATATGGGTAGACGTAGAGCTAAGTGGCTGCACATAAACTTGCTAAAGAAATACAACATACGACCAGTACCAGTAATACTGGGTCGCTGCGAGAAATTAGTTTTGAGAAAAACTCCGATGTGCTTGAGAATTTCAAGTTATTTAACTCTAGCTTAGAAGAAGAAAAACTGAGTGAATTATATAATGTTTTTCTAAATTATCCAGAAACTGTTAGTGATAAATTAGGTTTAACTAATCTTTTAGAACATGATATTGAGTTACAGGACACTAGACCCATTTGATAAAGTCTGTATCGTGTGAGTCCAGAGAAGGCAAATTCAGTACGAAAGGAAATAAAGTATATGTTAGATAATGATTTGATAGTTCCTTGCGAGAGTGAATGGTGTTCTCTGATAGTTTTAGTAAAAAAGGAAGATGGAACAGATAGGTTGTGCATTGATTTCAGAAAAGTAAATAGTGTTACTAGGCAAAGTAATTTTCCACTTCCCAGGATCGACGATTGCTTAGATAGGATCGGGAATGCTAAATTCATCTCCAAGCTTGATTTGGCCAAATGTTATTGGCTAGTACTTATAAGCAGACGAGCTCGGAAAATATCCGCTTTTATAACACCGTTCGGTAGTTATGAACCTTAAGTAATGCTTTTTGGGTTAAGAAATGCAGCCAGTACTTTCCAAAGATTAATGAATAAAGTTTTAAATGGTATTGATAACTGTGTCGTTTATTTAGATAATCTTGTTATATTTTCAGAAACTTGGAAAGAACGTTTACGAATTTTAGCTAATGTCCTGACACCCCTTGAAAAAGCAAACCTTGTATTAAATATAAAGAAATGCAAATTTGGGAAAACCTATATTACTTATTTAGGGCATAAAGTAGGTCTCGGTAAGATTTGTCCTAAAAGTGGGAAAACACAAGCTATCATCAATTTCCCAATCCCAGCCACTAAAAACCAGGCCATGAGATTTCTCGGGATGGTTTCATATTTCCGTGGATGGTTTCATATTTCCGTAGATTTGTACCCAATTTTTCAGAAATAACGCTCCCATAACTAATATTTTTAAGAAGGGACGAAGTTTTGTATTTGATGAGGCCCATGTAGAAGCTTTTGATAAATTAAAGGCCGTAATGCTTCACGAGCCAGTATTATTGTTACCTGATTTTAGCAAGGAATTTAATTTAGCGATCGATGGAGAAGGCATGGGATCGAGTACCACGTCAGGAGCTGTGGAGATGTATGAGAGAAAAGGGAGTCCCTGAGAAATACGTAAGAATCACCCAAGATATGTATGAAAGGGGAGAAGCAAATGTTAAGAGCAGTATAGGCCTAACAGAAAGTTTCCCAGTAAATGTGGGACTACATCAAGGGTCTGCATTGATCCCTTACTTATTTGATTTGGTCATGGATGTAGTAACACAGGTAGTAGAGATCAGTCTCCTTGGTGTATGTTTTTTGCTGATTATGTTATGGAGGATTGGAGAAGAGAAATGGAAAATAGGGGATTGAAGATCAGCCGAAAAAAAGATTGAAAAATGGCGAGAATGGGGAAGTTAGTTTACGAGGAGAGGGATTGAAAAGTGTTGAAAATTTCAGGTATATAGGATCAACAGTTGCAGAGGATGGTGATCTGGGGGCAGAAATAAACCACAGAATACAAGCAGGATGGAAGAATTGGAAAAAAAGTGCGTGGAGTACTATGCGACAGGAAAATAGGGGTTAAGTTGAAAGGTAAAGTACACAGGACAGTTGTGAGACTGGCAATGATGTATGGAGCGGAGACGTGGGCAATAAAG
>NC_090725.1:135555495-135715495 GCF_036898095.1 Palaemon carinicauda | reverse complement strand
GACCACCGCAGACAGGTAAAATATGCAGGGTATTTGTGTTTCTTTACGTTAACATATTTACAAATAGCAAGGCCCAACATTAACATACAATGATGAATGATACATAAATAAAAAGAAGAGCTGACTCTGCACACGATGATATAAATAAAATTTACAATAAAATAACAGAAAAGTATGTATAGGTAAAGAAAGGGAATTTGTAGAGTAAAAATACTGTAGGACATGTCCTTGCAATATATATATATATATATATATATATATATATATATATATATATATATATATATATATATATATATATATATATATATATATATATATTATATACATATACATACATATATATATATATATATATATATATATATATATATATATATATATATATATATATATATATATATATATATTTATATATGTACATATACATATACATATATTTCAGAAATGCACTAGAAAATGCACCAAACCAATCAAATTTGCGCCAAAAAATGCGCTATGCGCAAAATACAAAATCTATGCGCAAAATACAAAATCTATGCGCTGTTTGCGATGGCAATGATCTAGAACTAGCGCATTTTGTGCTAAGTTGGCAACACTGTTCGTATGACTGGCCTTGATTTTAGTGCTGCCTTTGACCATGTTAATCATGAGGCCCTTGTTTTCAAACTCAAACAGTTTGGAGTGGATGTGTCGAGAATTTTTCTCCGACTTATTGAAAACTAATGATTCTAGGCCCGATTGAATGAGCCGATGATAAGACCTTGAAGAGGTTTGCTTTCCAAAACAATTCAGGAGAGTTTCAATAAAATATGATCACAAAATTTAGTTTATTACAAAAATAATCATCTAAAAACACAATAACAAATCACGCAAAATGAAAGTCAGGTCTTCAACCTTACTGCACACGCAGTTACTCGACATTGACAAGAATTTCAAATACAGACTCTCATGACCTTAGAACACAGTAACCGTTAGGGGGTTTGCAACATGTGCTTATAAAACTCTAAGTCCACGTTTGTACTAAACAAGGCGAAATTACAACATTACACTGATAGTTCTAGGATAAATGACATACCGATGCCTGCAGACATCATTTGAGGCATAAAACAAATCCCTAATCCGTGGGATAACAAATTTACAGATTGATAAATATGTAAATAATTCACACTAACAAAGGAACTGACCTGGTATCGCGGTAGATAGGAGCCAGAGGCAGAGAGACACACTACAACTCCAAAGACAGTACTTACTTAGTTCGGGATTTAGGCAGGAATGGTTGAGCGTCGTTCAGCATAGCTCAAAGGAAAACTACTGTCTCCCGCGCTAATTAACGGGTCCTTGTGAAATGCGCGGGAACTCTCACTTTATTTAATCAACAAGGTGTTTAATCGAGTTTCTTTGTAGAATACAGGACAGAAAAACAGTCAAAGTCTTACGTCAGATCAAAGGATAAACTCAATACTTCGGTTGAAGGCCGTAATTTGCCAGAATCTAACAAACTAGCGAGTCCTTGGCTCTAAACATATACATCGATAATTTTGCCTGCATGAATGAATACAATATCATTTTCGTAAATTGTAAATAATAAGCACTTTGTTTCTCTGACACTCGCTCCTTCCACGCCAGGTGGTAGAAATTTACGCCGCAATACCGTCACGTATCGGACAGCACTCATTTATAGAAACACCCGCAAGATCTTCCAGTCTTGCCCTAATTTAACGCAACGTTTGTGAAGTTAAATGGCGGGGATTTCGAAATTCCTGACATACTCCACACCCGAAATAAAGGGGCGGTGAAACGTCAGACAATTAGGCAAGACCGAACTCAGGGGGGGGGGGGGGAAGTAACCACTCCAAGACTCGGTTAGGCTCGTTGCGTAGCGCTCCACAACGACTCTAACGGAGTACACACAATATACATTAAGAGAAATAATATTACCCCGGGGCAATCAATTCTTACAAGTATATACACATAATGGCAATAATATATATAAATGTACCCAGACATATAATGCATACATGAATCAATCAATAGAAAGGCAATAGGCAATAGTCTTCCAATAATATCTCAATAAGCAATAAGCTAATGTATACATGCACAATCATAAATCGAATAATCATATATATATATACAATCATAAGGCAATCTGCCCTTACTCAATCAATGTAATTACCACTCTTAAACAGCCACACACCTTGGCAATTACTCTAGGGGAAGTGGGGGGCTGGTTCTGTATAACGCTAGACTTGTATATACGAGAGAGGCCCTCCCATTCTCATACTCTATACCCGACTCACTTCCAACCTCTGTGGATTCAAACTCACCTATACTTACTTCTTTCCACCCTCCCTACCGGTGTCCGGACTATTCGGTCCCGGACAATTCGGCCCTGGACAATTCGGCCCTGGACAATTCGTTCCCGGACAATTCGGTACCAGGACAATTCGGTACTAATTAATTCTTATAATATGGAAAAACAGTATTTTTCTAGTTTTTATCGTTTCTAAAATTCCTATCAGTTCTAAGCATTACTTTTAAAAAGAAAATTTTTGCTTCTGTTAGTATATATAAAAAAAGTCCAATTGATTTTTCCTTGTTTGTGCGATAAATAAAAAAAAATTGTATCTTTATTATATAAAAAATGAAACAGTAAAAACCATACATTTCTTATGTTAAAAATATGTATATAAAAATAAAATAGTAAAAACTATAGATTTCTAGTCGTTAAGGTATATAAAAATTTAAACTTTAATAATATGAGCGATTGCTTTAAGGAACTGCATTCTTTCTGCTTGATTATATTTCTCCATTGTCTCATATTTCAACTAATATGAGCTAGTTTCGTTATATCAGTAAGTGCGCACTCATTTAAATTTCCTAGTTCTTCTGTTAGAATTGAACGAGAAGATGTTTGACTTGTGATTGTCCCTCCTTGATATTTGCAGTAGCAACTTTTGCACTCACTTCAACTGCAGTTGTGCTATGAATTTGTTCTCCAATATATTTGAGCGCATGAAAATTAACATCTGAGTGAAGCCATGCTTTGCAAGTCCGCCTTTCACAACGCCAATATATCTTCGTACCATCAGCATTTTCTTTATGTTATTGGTACACGTAGTTTTCCTTTTCAACTAATTTCCTTTTTCCTTTTTCCGACTGTATGCAGTTGCAAGACTCCGTTGTGTGAATGATGGGGTGAAACGACTAAAAAGTCTAGAATAAAGAAACTAATAAAGTTGTTTTCATTATATATTTTTTTAAACTAAGGGAATAATCAAAGTAATCGTTTAGTAATAAGAGTTATTTGTGAACAGCTAGTGAATAACCAAACTAAGTAGTTAGGTATTGAGGTGATATCAAATATAAATAGTTCATCATATGTAATATAAAAATATCATATTTTCCTGATTTTAAAAAATGACAAGCCTGGTACCGAATTGTCCTGGTACCGAATTGTCCTGGTACCGAATTGTCCTGGTACCGAATTGTCCTAGTACCGAATTGTCCGGGACCGAACTGTCCAGGGCCGAATTGTCTGGGACCGAATTGTCCTAGCACCCTCCCTACCTACCAGAAGGAGGGATACTCCCGTTTTCTTTTACTGTTTGCAGCTATGACTTATATATCTTCATCATTCTCAACTAATTGTTCCATCAACTCCCGCTGCTTCGCAGCAGCCTTTCTCAATGGGCGTGCGGAACGTCCTTGTCCACCCGACGTCTCTGATTCTACGGCACTTTCACTACTCTCACTTACCGTATTGGCATCACTATTTTCGTCACTACCTAAGACCTCTGTGGCTTGCTGTTGAGATGTCGTAGCCTGAACTATCTCCTGGTTGTCCCCAGACGTCACAACGTTCCCTAGCAGTCCTGCTGGCAAACTGTACGCACCCTTTTCTTCGACGTCACCGTCGCCATCGTCTTCTCCAACACCATCATCGTCATCAGAGGGGGCAATCTCCAAGGGAACCAGGTGGCTGACAGCTCGCAGGGACTCGACGTCCTCGAACAACACCTTGGCCGAACGCACGACTCCGTTGTCGTCAGGATATATCTCCACGACACGTCCAAGGGGCCACGTAGCCCTTTTTTGATTGTCTTGCTTGACCAGCACGATGTCTCCGGGGTGCAGCTTGGAAGGTTCCCCAGATCGACAGTCGTGTCTGGCCCTCAGGGCACTTAAATACTCTTTCTTCCACTTCTCCCGGAAGGCTTTCAGAGTGTCTGTCAACTTCAAATAACGATCACGGAGCCTCCGGGAGGTGAAGGTGTGGGTAGCACAAAAACGACGCAAGGCCAAAACAAATTCCTCCGCTTCCAGGGAGGGGCAGAAATCGAGGTACACGGCCCTGCTGGCCATGCATGTTACAATCAGTATGTAGCCTGGCCGCGTTTCGGTCTGTATGGCTGCTGTGTGGGCCACTCTGACTGCGGTAAATGGCTTCGTCAAGCTGATCCTTTCCTTCGGTAGTGGGGGTAGTGGTGGCTGTCTCAACAGGGGTTGGAAGGCTAGCACGCATTCTGGACACTGCCGTACAATTTGCCTTGCAATGGAACGTAGGCCCGGCGACCAGCATTTCTGTCGAAAGATACCCTTAGTGTATTCGCACTACAATGTAAATGCAAACAATGCAAATATCTTAGATAAGCCCTAACTAAGCGTCCCTTAGCTGGCAAAAGAATCAAATGTTTCATTTTCTCTACTTGGGACACACGTCCCCTAGTGTAAATCAACTTATTATCTAACATTAGATTTAATTGTCTGACAAAATTAATGACTTCACAAGGGGGTCTGACCTCACCCTCCAAGTAAGCATAGACTGTAGGCAAATAATATTTTTGCTCTAATTGGACAACAATTCTAAACGGGTCCCGTTTTAATTTGGCAAAGCTCAATATTAACCTAGTAACTCTCAATAAGAATTGGAACTCTACTTCCCTCTGTAGAAGTTCCCATATCTCTCCTGGGGGAATAGGTCTTATTTCTTCCCTCAATTCTTGCACCACCACTACTACGGTTCTCACACTGGTTGGATCATCCTCTTTGTAGGAACAGGCTCTCCCGTGGTCCTCAGGAACTCTGGGCCCTTCTGCCAAAGAGGGTTCTGTAGCAGTTGTTGCGTTGTTGCTCCTCTGGACAGGACATCGGCAGGATTTTTTTTTACTCGGGACATAGCTGAGACTGAAATCGCAAACCTGACGAAGAAAAATAATCTCCGCCACTCTGTTAGATACAAATACATTCTTATTATCTTTGGCATCAGGAGATGCTACGCATGCCAACGTAACCTTACTGTCGGTCCACATGACTATCTCTCGTGGCTCTATCAGCCCTTTAAGTGTCTTAGCTAATCTGCAGCCTAACAACAATGCTAATAGTTCTAGCTTGGGGATTGTCAACTTGTTCATCCCCTTGGGAGTGATTCTCATGTTACTAGTGAGTAGTCTTACTTGATTGCAATTGTCCCTAGTATATGCTACTGCACCGTATGCTTTGCTGCTGGCATCGGTGAATACATGGAGCTCTAAATTTTTCTTGTCTACCGCTCTTGGAAATGTGATGTTACTTACCGCTTTCAATTCATACAACAACTCACCCGCTTCTCTAGCTTTCTCTCTCCTTAACACGTCATCCCAGCCTAAGTTATCATCCCATAGTTGCTGGAGGAAAAGCTTTCCTCGAACAAATAATGGGCTTATCAAGCCTAGAGGATCATAAATGGAAACTAACAGGAAAAGTACCCTACGCTTCGTATGTACCCATCCCTCCCCCAATTCACTGATTCTCTTACTCTCTTTCACGCACAATCGATCGACGTCTCGGACCCATTGCAGCCCAAGTACGTTCACATTCACCGGCTCATTCCACTGCTTCTCGCTATCGAGGTTAAGTTATTGGACGCCCACCCTTCTAAAGGCATACCAGCCCTTTCTAAGATCTAGTTGACAGATTCATGCTCCTGCCTCATGCTCTCTACATTCTCGAAAGTACTGAGATAATTATCTACGTAAAAGGACTTTGTCAAATCTGGCCTGCCTTCCCTTTCAAAATGACAATTCAAAACTTGTTGCAACAAAAACGGACTCGCTGTGATGCCGAACGCCACGACTCTAAAGGCGAAGGTGAGCGCTCGACCTGCTACCTCGCGCCACAGAAATCGTATGTATTTGACATCACGGGGATCTATCAATACACGGTGGAAGGCTTTGCTGATGTCAGCTAGCATGGCATATTCGTTCAATCTGAACTTTATAAGCAAATGATATGCTAATTCTACTAGATTGGAGCCAGGTAAGAGGCACTCATTCAACGATTTATAACCTTTAGATTTTGCTGAGGCATTAAACACGATTCTGAGGGGGATCGTGCGGCTATCTTTCTTAATGCCGAAATGTGGCATATAATGCCCTTCAATCTTGGGTTCCTTTACTTCTGATATAAACCCTGCTTCTAGATATTTATTTATCACTCCCTGATACTGACCAAAATATTTCCTGTCCTTCCTAAATTTAGTTTGCAACGATTCTAACTGCGCTACAGCGTTTCGATAGTTCGTATCTGGCCTAGCATCCGACCCGAATGGTAGGCTAACCTGATATCCCTCAGGCTTCTTTACGACTCTTTGCGATACCTTTCGCATGGCTTCCGCTTCGCGGACAGTATATTGCTCTGATGGGGCGATGCCAACGCGGTCCAAATGCCACCACTCATCTACGTCAAACTGGTTTGGTTCACTCGCAATTATACAGACTCTGAGCGTTTTCACATGTTCGATCTTTTGGCTTTCTAAAAGCCACTGCGGCACTTTCCCATATGGCGACATGCCATTATGAGTCAGGAAAAGACTTATCCCATCAACTTTCTCGATGCCTATGATGAAGTAGCTAAAATAATCGGCCCCTACTATAATGTGCACATTTTTCAACTTATCGGACTTATTCTCTGGGTCGGCCAATGTGACTCCCTTACTCAACAGATGCTGTCTAACTCGTACATAACCAGCGTTATGTATTGGGACATCAACGTTCTCATGTGCTACCACCTTCATTCGTACTACTCTTCTTCCTATCTCTACCCTACAGCTTATGACATCATATTGTCCGCTTATTTCTGCGGAGCCAAACGGGGCTATGTTCAACGCTACCTTTCCTACCACCGGCAGGCTTAATTGCCTCGCAATTTTTGCAGAGATGAAGCTTCTTTGGCTTCCCGTATCAAGAAATAAGCGGACTCGCTTACTCCCTTGCTTGTAATTGATTTCGGCCATAGCCGTTGGCCAAATTGTACATGGGAGGTCCTCGCTGGACATCTGTGCGATCTTTGCAATTTTGCACTGCTTGGGTTCTTCTACTTTATCTTTAGATGGACAGGGGGCTGTTTCATGCTGTCGAGGCGACGCAATTATAACGGGGCGGGACATTGTAGACTGACTTCTACTATTACTTGGGGCTGAAGTGGAGGGAACTGATTGCAATCGTTTTCCCGGATTATAACCATCACAAATGGCTGTGTTGTGGTGGTGTCCGGACAATTCGGTCCCGGACAATTCGGCCCTGGACAATTCCGTCCCGGACAATTCGGTACTAGGACAATTCGGTACTAGGACAATTCGGTAACAGGACAATTCGGTACCAATTAATTCTTATAATATGGCAAAACATTATTTTTCCAATTTTTATCGTTTCTAAAATTCTTATCAGTTCTAAGCATTACTTTTAAAGAGAAATTTTTTGCTTTTGTTAGTATACAGTAGATATAAAAAAGTCCAATTGATTTATCCTTGTTTGTGCGATGAATTAAAAAAAAAATACATTTTTCGTTTTTTTTATTATATAAAAAATGAAACAGTAAAAACCATACATTTCTTATGTTAAAAGTATGTATATAAAAATAGAATAGTAAAAACTATACATTTCTTGTCGTTAAAAGTATATAAAAAATTTAAACTTTAATATCATGAGCGATTGCTTTAAGGAACTGCATTCTTTCTGCTTGATTATATTTCTCCATCGTCTCATATTTCGACTAATATGAGCTAGTTTCGTTATATTAGTAAGTGCGCAGTCATTTAAATTTCCTAGTTCTTCTGTTAGAATTGAACGAGAAGATGTTTGACTTGTGATTGTCCCTCCTTGATATTTGCAGTAGCAACTTTTGCACTCACTTCAGCTGCAGTTGTGCTATGAATTTGTTTTCCAATATATTTGAGCGCATGAAAATTAACATCTGAGTGAAGCCATGCTTTGCAAGTCCGCCTTTCACAACACCAATATATCTTCGTACCATCAGCATTTTCTTTATGTTATTCCTTTTCAACTAATTTCCTTTTTCCTTTTTCCGACTGTATGCAGTTGGAAGACTCCATTGTGTGAATGATGGGGTGAAACTAGACTAAAAAGTCTGGAATAAGGAAACTAATAAAGTCATTTACTTTATATATATATTTTTTTAACTAAGGGAATATCCAAAGTAATCGTTTAGTAATAAAATAGTTAGGTGGATTGTTTATGTTATTTGTGAACAACTAGTGAATAACCAAACTAAGTAGTTAGGTATTGAGGTGATATTAAATAGAAATAGTTCATAATATGTAATATAGAAATATCATATTTTCCTGATTTTAAAAAATGACAAGCCTGGTACCGAATTGTCCTAGTACCGAATTGTCTGGGACCGAACTGTCCAGGACCGAATTGTCCGGGACCAAATTGTCCAAGACAGAATTGTCCTAGCACCGTTGTGGTTACCACTACAATTCTTACAAGAGTCAGGGACAGGACACTTATCACTTCGGTAACCAGAATTAATGCAATTAAAACATAGGCCCTTTTTTAGCAAAATGCGACATCTGGCAGCCACGTCAGTTACTTGGCGGCATCCGTGAGGCGAGTGCCATTGGTTACAAAAGAGATAAGAATTATTCTGAACTGGTTTCGACTTCGCTCTCACACTGACATCTATTCTCTTGTCAGGTTCAAGTTTATCTCCTCGTTGCAATGCATCGTCCTCGAGCATTCAAATAATGAAATCGATCGCGTCGAAGAATTCGTCTAGTGTATAATCACACTTTCTCAGATGTTCAACTACTTTCCTGTAGAGCTTCCCTTCTGACAATTTTTGATTAATGAGGCTAATAACCATGCCATGGCCTATATCGTTACTACTTAGCCTCTTGATCTGCACGATTATGATCGTTAATTCAAAACAAAACTTTTTCAGCTCTACAGGATTTAATGAGGGTACAAAGATATTAGTCAACTTTCTATGTAGAATTACAAGTGTTTGATGGACAGTACCATATTGTTTGTCTAAGAGATCCAACGCTATCTTATAGTTCGCGGCGGTTACACTTAGGGATTTTACGATCCTAAGCGGATCCCTGCCTAAAGTCCCTAATGGATACGTAAATTTGGATACGTCATTCAAATCTGCTCTTCGATCCACGTGGATCGTGAAGAGCTCTTGATACGAAGCATTTTCTTGCACTTCCCCTTCAAACGTGGGGAGAGGCAGCGGTTTCAATCTGGGGAGGGAAACATTCTCTTTCGGGGTGACTTTCACCTTATCAATTCTGTTATACAGAAGCGTAAAAGCTCGCATAGCTTCTCCTAACGTGTGCCTGATACGGGCATCTAAACCAGGTTCTAGTTTGGCTGATTGTCTCTTATACAGCTTTCTTAGCTGTATTTCTTCCTCTCGCAATTGCGTGACCAGATTCTGGTACACGGATTCTGAGTAGGTTTCAACTAATGCACGCTGCGTTTCAACTAGTAAGTCCGCTATGAGGCCCATCGATGCCTCGATGTGTACAACCATAACCACCGCCATTTTGACTGATTCTTAACTCTACTTCGGGGGGTTGGCAAACTAGGAAGAACAGAATTTTTTTTTTTACGTTATGAAGATGGGGGCACAAAAAACTAAAGGCGCACGTGGTCAGTCGCACATCAGGACACTGAGGGCTTTAGTTGTTTCGTCTCTCCCTCTCTCTCCTGATAAGCCTCATTAAACGATTAAGGAATGCGTTACGAATGACTTGATCAAAATGGACTCCGTCCCTTAACCTGCCTTTGCGGTAGGCTCTTGAGTTCCTCGGCAGGTGTCTCACTCCGTACCGATGTCTCTTTGAACAATACTTAGAGATTCTCGCATTGAAATTTTTGACTTTGCTAATATATTCAGCTGGATTAATAGCAAATCTATTGTCGGGTAGATACTCCCTAACTTAGGCGTCACAGATGGCGATAATATCGGAAATCTTCCTCAAGCGTTCAATCAGGATTCTTAAATAATCCCAAACAGTTTTGGGGTGATCGATTGCCAGGTCGTTTCCACCCAGGTACAACACGATCAGCTCGTACCCCCTCTGCCAATATTGCAAATTATCGTCTAGAAACTGACTGACCAGACCTCCTGGCCTTCGGTAAATCTCTATCTCGTTATCAGAACATTGTGGCAGATTTGGAGAGAGCTGACTGTGTCCTACTAGGGCTACCCTAAAGGTCATATCTTACTGATTTTCCTTGCAAGCTCTAGAAAGCACTTATCGTCCGGTTCGAATGACCAAATGTCGAGAATTTTTCTCCGACTTATTGAAAACTAATGATTCTAGGCCCGATGGAATGGGCTGATGATAAGACCTTGAAGAGGTTTGCATTCCAAAATAATTCAGGAGGGTTTCTATAAAATATGATCACAAAATTTGGTTTATTACAAAAATAATCATCTAAAAACAATAACAAATCACGTAAAATGAAAGTCAGGTCTTCAACCTAACTGCACACGCAGTTACTCGACATTGACAAGAATTTCAAATACACGCTCTCATGACCTTAGAACACAGTAACTCTTAGGGGGTTTGCAACATGTGCTCATAAAACTCTTAAGTCCACGGTTGTACTAAACAAGGCGAAATCACAACATTACACTGATAGTTCTAGGGTAAATGACATACCGGTGCCTGCAGACATCATTTGAGGCATAAAACAAACCCCTAATCCCAGGGATGACAAATTTATGGACAGATAAAAATGTACATAATTCACACTAACAAATGAACCGACCTGGTATCGCGGTAGATAGGAGCCAGAGGCAGAGAGACACACTACAACTCCAAAGACAGTACTTACTTAGTTCGGGATTTAGGCAGGAATGGTTGAGCGTCGTTCAGCATAGCTCAAAGGAAAACTACTGTCTCCCGCGCTAATTAACGGGTCCTTGTGAAATGCGCGGGAACTCTCTCTGTATTTAATCAACAAGGTGTTTAATCGAGTTTCTTTGTAGAATACAGGACAGAAAAACAGTCAAAGTCTTACGTCAGATCAAAGGATAAACTCAATACTTCGGTTGAAGGCCGTAATTTGCCAGAATCTAACAAACTAGCGAGTCCTTGGCTCTAAACATATACAGTGATACCTCTGGATACGAAAGTTTCTGCTTACGAAAAATTCAGGATGCGAAAAGTGATTCGAAGATTTTTATGCCCCAGGCTACAGATAAAATTTCAGGATACGAAAACTTTACGAGATCCCAACTCTTCGCCGAGAGTAATTTTAAAAAGCGCGCGCCGCCTGACTTTGAACTTGGGTAGACTCACTTACAGCCTCCCGCTCACCCATTGGTTATCTCCCTACTCAGACGCTAGCTGACGCCATAAGATCCTGCTTTCCTATTGGTCGGCAACTATCCCAGTTTGCCTACGCACGGGCGTTCATCTCTCTCTCTTTTCGTTCCGACCGCGGTATCGTTAACAGACGTGTGCTTTCGCTTGTTTGACTTAGTGTTAATATACAGTACATTCGTACGCCACGTGTTATCGTTAATAAACATTCGTTACTGTGCACTGTACTGTATTAGTGTTTACTATACATAGACTGTATATAACGTTACGTAGTGTATTATATTACGTATTACTGTAGCCATGGGTCCCAAGAATGTTGCCGAAGGAAAGAAGAAGAAGACGATGCTCTCGATGGAGACGAAACTTGAAATTGTTAAAAAGTACGAGTCTGGCATGCGTTTAAGTGCGATCGCCAAGGAGTATGGCCGGAATCCGTCTACGATAGGCACCATCCTGAAGCAGAAGGCGGCCATCAAAGCAGCAACACCTTCTAAGGGCGTCACTATTTTCTCCAACAAGAGAACGCACGTGCATGACGAGATGGAGAGGCTGCTTCTTGTGTGGATCAAGGACAAAGAGATCTCAGGAGACACCATCACTGAGACTACAATTTGCCAGAAGGCCTCCGCCATTTTCGGTGATCTCGTGCGTGCTCAGGCCGAAGAAGGAGCAGGAGAAGGAACATCCCAGCAGGAACCCCCAGAGTTCAAGGCTTCTCGTGGGTGGTTCGAGAAGTTCAAGAAAAGGACTGGCATCCATTCAGTGGTACGGCATGGGGAGGCAGCCAGCTCGGACATGAAGGCCGCCGAAGCCTTTGTTAAAACGTTCGACGAATTGACTCTGCAGGAAGGCTACAGTTCGCAGCAAGTTTTCAATTGCGACGAAACTGGGCTTTTCTGGAAGAAAATGCCTCGTCTGACGCTCATCACGGCGGAGGAGAAGAGGCTACCCGGACATAAGCCTATGAAGGACAGGCTTACCCTTGCTTTTTGTGCAAATGCCAGTGGGGACTGCAAGATGAAGCCCCTGCTGGTGTACCATTCAGAAAATCCCCGAGCCTTCAAAGCCCACAAAGTCATTAAGGAGAACCTTCCCGTGATGTGGAAGGCGAATGCAAAAGCCTGGGTAACAAGGCAACTGTTCATTGATTGGGTGAATGTCTGCTTCGGTCCGACTGTCCGAAAATATTTGGAAGAAAAGCGCCTCCCTATGAAATGTCTGCTGGTGTTGGACAATGCTCCAGCTCACCCTCCTGGCCTCGAGGAATATCTTCTGGCCGAGTATTCCTTCATAAAGGTCCTGTATCTACCGCCTAACACCACCCCTCTCCTCCAGCCCATTGACCAGCAAGTTATTTCTAATTTTAAAAAATTGTACACGAAGCATCTCTTCAAGAGATGTTTCCAAGTCACAGAGAGTACAAACCTCACTCTGCGTGAATTTTGGAAAGATCACTTCAAGATCGTGATATGCCTCAAACTCATCGATCTCACTTGGCAGAAAGTTTCGAGGCGTACCCTAAACTCATCTTGGAGGAAGCTGTGGCCTGATGCTGTCTCTGCACGAGACTTCGAGGGGTTCGGGAAGCCTGGAGGAGAAGCCAAGATCGTTGACGATCCTGAACCAATTCAGCAGTCTGAGGTGGCTGACATCGTACATCTTGGTACGTCCATGGGGCTGAAAGTTAGCGCGAAAGATATCGATGAACTTATCGAGGAGCACCACGAGGAGTTGACGACGGACGACTTGAAGGAGTTGGAGACGATGCAAGTGAGTGATGTTCAAGAGCAGTTCTCTAGCGGTAATGAGGAGGATGTTGCACCTTTGAAAACGGCAGACATCAAGGAAATTCTTGCATGTTTCCATAAAATGGCAGACTACGTCGAAAAGGAACATCCAGAAAAAGTTTATACCAACCGTACGCTTGAACACTGCAATGACGTTTGCCTAACGCATTTTAGAAATGTGTTGAAAAGTAGGCAGAAACAAGCTTCAATGGATAGTTTCTTATTAAAGAGGCAAGCGGTATTAGTAGGCCAAGACGAAGGTGAAAGTAAAGAAAAGAAACAGAAAAAAGTAAGTGATGAAGAAGTAGAAGGTGAAAGTAAAGAAAAGAAACAGAAAAAAGAAAGTGATGAAGAAGTAGAAGAGATTTAGAAAATAAGAAAAACGTAAAGTTATAAAAAAGCAAAAAAAAAAAAAATTAAATTTTAAGTTTTATGTTACCGTTGAGTGTTAAAGTAATTTTTTCTTTCATTTTATAGTTTTCCATACGTAATGTTAAGTGTTAATTATTTCTGCCATTTTTTTATTTCGTAAAGTTTAAGTGTTAATGTGTTGAAGAGTGTAAATTACTGTACGTAGTCTGTCACTTGTTACGTTTTCTGCCTTATGCCATCCTCCTCTGCCGCGACTTCGCTATCTGACATCGTCTCAATCAAAAGGTAAGTTTCAACTTTTTTGTTATACTAATTAACTGTAACCTTTTTTTCAGAGTGTACAGGTATCAATCATTAATTTAGGTGTACGTACAGGTAACAATACACCTTCACTGATCTAAATGCTTTACGTACATACAGTACCGTAACTTTTATACAGTAGTAAAGAAAACGGACCGTTTTCTTTGGGCTTGGGGGGGATAACTTGGCTATAACTACATTATTGAATAATCTCATAGTGGTTTCTGGAATGGATTAGGCTGTTTTTAACGGTTGTGTTAATTATTGAATGATAGAAATGGCTGCATTGCATGTTTATTACTACAGTTTAGCGTGTTTATGAAAGAAAAGGTGACTTTTTATAAGGCTTGGAACGGATTAGGCTATTTACATGTAAAACGCCACTCAGGATACGAAAATATCAGGATACGAAACCGCATCCTGAACGGATTAATTTCGTATCCTGAGGCATCACTGTACATCGATAATTTTGCCTGCATGAATGAATACAATATCATTTTCGTAAATTGTAAATAATAAAGACTTTGTTTCCCTGACACCCGCTCCTTCCGCGCCAGGTGGTAGAAATTTACGCCACAATACCATCACGTATTGGACAGCACTCATTCATAGAAACGCCCACGAGATCTTCCAGTCTTGTCCTAATTTAACGCAACGTGTGTGAAGTTAAATGGCGGGGATTTCGAATGATCAGTTCGAAATTCCCGGCAGGGTGGGTCATTTAATAGCATTATCATTAAATTTTTAAGTAATAGATTGCAAAGAGTTGTTGATGGGCACCATAGTGAGTATAGGAATGTGATATCTGGTGTTCCTCAGAGTAGTGTTCTAGGCCCATTACTTTTCATACTATATACACATGACATGTGGTTTGGTCTAGAAAACAAGCTTGTTGCATATGGAGGTGATGCTACTCTCTTTGCATCAATTCCACCTCCTGAATGTTGCCGAATCCCTTAATAGAGATCTAGCTAGAATTAGTGCATTGTGCAAATTATGAGGTATGGAGTTGAATCCTAACAAAACTTAAAGTATGATTATAAGTAGGTCAAGGATCGTGGCTGCTCAACATCATGATCTCAGCATTGATAATGTTTCTTTAACTTTGCATGACTTTTAAAATTTCAGGTGTGACTCGACAGCAAATTTACTTTTGAGAAACACATCAGGTCTGTATCTTCTTCAATTGCACAAAAAATTGGCTTACTGAGAGAGTCTTTCAGGATTTTTGGTGCTCAATCTATTCTGAAGAAGTGTTTTAATTCTTCCATTTGGCCTTGTTTCTTCAGCTGCTGATTCTCATCTTAAATTGTTGGACAGGAACTTACGGGTCTATTAAATTTCTTATTCCAGATCTAGATATTAATCTCTGGCACTGTTGCTCAATTTGTTCTTTATGCATGTTGCATAAGATTATTTATAATTCTGACCATCCTTTACATTCAGATCTTCCCAGACAGTTCCATCCTGTTCGTAATACTAAGTATGCAGTTAATTCTGATAGTTAGGACTTCTCCATCATGAGCGTCAATGACCTTCGATATCAGTATACTGTATATGCTAGAGAACCTAAAACCATTCATTCATTCAGTCTCCATCATGAGGCTCGATACTACACAGTACTCTAGAAATTTTATTCCAGCTGTGACCAAGTTGTGGAATGATCTTCCTAATAGGGTAGTTGAATCATTAGAACTTCAAAAGTTCAAACTCACAGCAAATGCTTTTATGTTAAACAGGCTTACATAAGTCTTTTTATAGATTACATATCAAATATCTGTTATAATGTTGTTAATGTTTTTAGAATATTTTATTTTAATTTATCATTAATTCTTATATCGCTTATTTATTTTCTTGTTTCCTTTTCTCTCTGGGCTATTTTTCCCTGTTGGAGCCCTTGGACTTGTAGCATCCTGCTTTTCCAACTATTATAGCTATATATATATATATATATATATATATATATACATATATATATATATATATATATATATATATATATATATATATATATATTCATATGCTTATATATATATATATGTATATACAATATATATATATATATATATATATATATATATATATATATATATATATATATATATATATATATATATACAGTAGAACCTCGGTTTACGAACGACTCCGCTTACAAATTTTTCGGTTTACGAAGTGACTTTCTCTGAAAAATTCGTCTCAGTTAACGAATATTGTATCGGTTAACGAATTTAAATTTCCCTCCCACGTGCCGTTTTTTGTGGAAAAGTGTTAACGCCGCGCTTCCTGATCGCATTTTTCATGGAAATAACTTAACGATAGCATCTCACAATGGAGTCACGTGACTCCTCCCACGCATACCTACCACCCCCTAAACCCCTTTATTACCCCCTTCACTCGTTCATTATCTCAGTATCCGCCGTCTCGATAGCATACATACTTAGTGAATTCGTGGACGATTTCTTTGTGATTTTTACACGTGGTTTGTGATTTGTTTTATTTTCACTCATTTGTGATTACAGTACTGTACTGTGTATTATTGTGATAGACAATGGCTCCTAAGATGTCGAAGAAGGAAAGCAGTAAGAAGAAGCTGATGATAACGATCGAGATGAAGAAGGAGATCATCGAGAAGCATGACCAAGGCATGCGTGTGAAAGACATTGCTAGTTTTTTCAATCGCTCGCAGTCGACGATATGCACAATATTAAAGAAAAAAGAAGAAATAAAGGCCGCTAAAGTAGCTAAAGGTGTATCGTCGTTGTCAAAACAACGGCCACCTATTCTTGATGACGAAGAAAATTTATTAATGGTGTGGTTAAATGAAAAGCAGCTCGCAGGAGATTCAGTAAATGAGAACATGATTTGCGAGAAGGCAAGAACCATTTACGAGGACTTGGTGAGAAGTGAGCCAGGCACATCAGCAGAAAAACAAAGTTTTAAGGCAAGCCGTGGTTGGTTTGAAAAATTCAAGAAGAGAACGGGTATCCATAGTGTTGTTCGGCATGGCGAGGGGGCCAGCGCCGATACGAAGGCAGCAGAGTCTTTTGTGAAAGAGTTCAAAAGGCTCGTGGACTCCGAGGACTACGTTTCCCAACAGGTGTTTAATTGCGATGAGACAGGCCTCTTTTGGAAGAAAATGCCCAGGAGGACCTATATCACGGCAGAAGAAAAGGCCCTTCCTGGCCATAAGCCCATGAAAGACCGTCTAACCCTGCTGTTCTGTTCCAACGCCAGTGGGGATTGCAAAATTAAACCTCTCCTGGTGTATCACTCGGAGAATCCACGAGCCTTCAAGAAGAACAATGTGCAGAAGAAAAAGTTGCACGTCATGTGGCGTTCTAATACGAAGGCTTGGGTGACAAGGATCTTCTTCGTTGAGTGGATGAACGAGGTTTTTGGAGTCAAGAGATACCTCCTGGAGAAGGACCTCCCACTCAAAGCCTTGCTGTTAATGGACAATGCTCCTGCCCATCCTCCAGCCATTGAAGAGGACATAGCGGAGGAATACAAGTTCATTAAGGTGAAGTTCCTACCCCCCAACACCACTCCAATACTCCAGCCCATGGATCAGCAAGTGATCTCAAATTTTAGAAAACTTTATACCAAAGCTATGTTCCAGCGCTGCTTTGAAGTAACAGAGGGCACCAACCTTACCCTCAGAGAGTTTTGGAAGGATCACTACTCCATCTACAACTGCCTGACTTTAATTGATAAAGCCTGGCAAGGAGTCACCAGGAGAACCCTCAATTCCGCCTGGAAGAAACTGTGGCCCGACGCCGTTGCAGAACGGGATTTCGAGGGGTTCGAACCCAACCAGGAGGAAGCAGTTGACGAGGATATTGTGTCCTTGGGCAAGGCAATGGGGCTGGAGGTGGACACGGATGACATCGACAACCTCCTGCAGGAGCATAAGGAGCAGCTGACCACCGAGGAGCGGAAGGACCTGCACGAGCAGCAGCAAAGAGAGGTAATAGAGGAAATCTCATCTGAGGAGGAGGGAGGCACTGCAAAATCACTGTCTTCGAGTGAGATAAAAGATTATTTAAAGAAGTGGGAAGACGTGAAAAGTTTTCTTGAGGAAAATGTCCCGAATAAGGCTGAAACAGACCGTGCAATAAATTTATTAGTCGATAATGGGGTGGGTCACTTCTATAAAATTTTAAAGAACAGACAAAAGCAGGTGTCTATTAAAAAATATCTTGTGAAGGGGGAGAAAAGAACTGTGAAAGACGACGACCAAGAGTCTCGCAAACGCAAAACCAGTGATAGTGAACGCCATTCTCGCGAGAGAACTCCAGTCAACGTTCCTGAAGTTCTCATGGAGGGAGATTCTCCCTCCAAGCAGTAACCCCCTCCTCCTCCTTCCCCTCCTCTCGTCTCCATCAAGCCTGCAGCGACACTCCTCTAAGGTAAAGTTCAGGTTTACTGTGCATGCATATCCATATTTTCATCATTAAATGACTGCAATATTTTAATAATTTTGTGTAGAGTACAGTAGAGTACTGTATGTGTAAGGAAAAATTTGTGAAAATTGGTTTTTGTAGATGGGTTGAACTAATTATTTCGATTTTATAACATTCTTATGGGGAAATTCGTTTCGCGATACGAATTTTTCTGTTTACGAGTTCGCATTAGGAACGAATTAAATTCGTAAACCGAGGTTCTACTGTATATATATATATATATATATATATATATATATATATATATACACACACACATATATATATACATATATATACACACACTAGTATATACATATTTATGTATATTTGTTTATGTGTATATATATATACACACACATATATATATGTATATATATTATATATATATTATATCTATCTATCTATCTATATATATATATATATATATATATATATATATATATATAATTAGATACTATATATATACACATACTGTATGTATGTATGTATGTCAAAAATCTTAAAACAAAACAATAGAAATAAGTATTGAAATCAGTAATATTAGAATTAAGTGTGCTACTAACAAATTTACGTTAATTTTTAATATACTATTCGGATTAAACTGAAATACATTAAAATTTTACGATTTTGAACAAAAGGGAACTTACTAGCTACATATTGAATTAGTCAATATTAGAATTAAGAGTGCTACTAACAATTTATATTATATTTTTATATACTATTCGGTTTAAACTGAAATGCAATTATATAATCCTTATCCCTATGTATCCATGTTTGGTATCAAAATTAATAACTTTTCAACCTCTCCTCTCTGTAAACATGTTGCACTTTGATATCACTATTTATATTGAAAATTGCCAGATTAACAGACCCCCATGCTCATGTAGAATTACCCTCTCGAACTACACCTGAATCTTAAAATTTCGAAAGAGATTAAGGCAAAGATATCCCATAAAAAAAGGACAGTTCCTTAAGCTGCTCGGATTGTCAGAGCTTCCAAAAAAAAAAAAAAAAAAAAAAAAAAAAAAAAAAAAAAAAAAAAAAAAAAAAAAAACACGTGGCTAAACTTCGCCTCCAGCATATACCATTAAACCTATTTGAAGGAACACATGTTGATTAGTCACTCATATTTTCAAAGCCCCCACTGTTACTTCCATTAACTCGACCCTGTTTCGGAAGAAAAATCCTTCGATGCAGTTATCTCTCATAATATTTTACCTGTCCTTCGACTTTACGAGATTAGCCCCTAATGCTTAAAACCTAAATACCTCACCTTTCCCGAAATCCGGAGTCTCGGTCGCGGCTTATCCCGTAAATGTCACCTGACCTTCGATTACTCGAGATTAGTAATAAAGGGATTTTGACGAAGGAAAAATCTATTTCTGGGAAGAGGCCTGTGACGCCCGGTGAAAGGTCCTTCTTTATACCTTTCCTAATATAAATCTTCCAAATATATTAGAGAAAAATAAAAGCATGGAAAGCAGAGGTTACAACCCTCATGCGAACACCTTGTAGGTGTCGTGTATTTAACAAAGGCGTGCGAAAACCACTATTCACAGGCTGTCTTCCATTTAGATAATCCCTTCATCAATGGGGAGGGCCGTGACAGGCCCTAGAGAACATAGTTGAACTACCCCACCGACACCTACCACTTTCATCGGCTGTCACAGGCCGCCCCAGAAATCCCTCCAGTCACCTCGAGCAAATGTTCACTTCAACGATTTTCCTTTGTAAGCACCTTATCATTTCCATGAGAGCTACATTTCCCCAGGCAAAAATCCCTGACCTATAGCTTTAAACTCTTAAGACCCTCCTTTCCTTACATTATCTACCAATCATGTCCCTCTTTTTCCAGACAGGATGCCATTTGGTTCACCATGGCCAATGAGTGCATCCTTGGGTGGGCCTCAGCTTCACACCACAGAAAATGCCCCCCTCCCTCTTTGTTCTTGCCCAGCGACGCTCTTTACCTGTGGATATGAGAGTCTCAGCCGCGGCTTATCTCGTAAATTTTACCTGACCTTTGACTAATCGATATTAGTAATAATCCCTCCAGTCACCGCGAGCAAAGGTTCACTTCAACGATTTTCCTTTGTAAGCAGATTTATCATTTCTATGACAGCTACATTTCCCCAGGCAAAAATCCCTGACCCATAGTTTTAAACTCTTAAGACCCGCCTGTCTTGACATTGTTTACCAATCGTGTCCTAATTCCAGACAGGATGCCATTTTGTTCATCATGGTCAATAGTGCATCCTTAGGTGGGCCTCACAGTCCACACCACTGAAGATGCCCTCCCTCTTCGTTCCTGCTCAGCAAGGGTCTTTACCTGTGGATATGAGAGCTGAACCGTTACAACTACCATACTAAAAGTCTAACCACCGTGCAAGAAGAATCTCCATAACTACCGTGCAGAAAACAGCTACAGACTTCTAACAAGAATTGCCGTAATTACCGTGCAGAAACCAGCTACAGCCTTCTAACAAGATTCTCCTTAACTACTGTGCAGAAAACAGCTACAGCCTTCCAACAAAAACCGTCATAACAACCATGCAGAAAACAGCTACAGCCTTCTAACAAGAATCGCCATAACTACCGTGCAGAAAACAGCTAGACCCTTCTAACGAGAATTGCCATAACTACCATTCAGAAAATATCTACGGCTTTCTAATGAGAATCGCCATAATTAATGTGCAGAAAACCGCTAGACCCTTCTAACAAGAATTGCCATAACTACTGTGCTGAAAACAGCTACACCCTTCTAACAAGAACCGCCATATCCAGAACAACAACTAAACAACTACAAGAAGAAGAAACCAAACCAGCTAAGATTATAGTGTTAAGTGGCCATGAAGAAGAAAAAATTTATTTCAACTAATTATCACTTGTATGTGCTTAAAGGAACCAAGTTGATAAATCATTCATCCCTGCAACTTTACTTGTTCTTGTGAAAGTGTTGTATCCAAGAATAATAGAATCAAGCAAACTAATATTCCAGTGAATGTCTCTACCCTAAAAGAACTGATAGCTCTTCAAGTAACCCCCCCCCCTTTCACCCCCATTATATCTGCAGTTAATCAATTGTTGGTTATTCATTATCCCTTGTTACTGACCCATTGAAGTTAGTGGACCAGGGTGTGCATGTTAAAAGATGCACGGCAATAAACAGACTGTTGTGTATAGTGCCTCCCCTTTTGATAGCGTGGTAAAATGGTGACTCATTTCTTTAGGCCCTTAAGTGCTGGCCCTCAAGGACATGGTGCTGTTGAAGTCTGCCACAATATATATATATATATATATATATGTATATATATAATAGGTAATACTGCATATACACAATTACCGTATGCATATGTATATGTATATATATATATGTATATGTATATAAATGTGTATATATATACAGTATATATATATATATATATATATATTATATATATATGTATATATATGTGTATATATAGGTATATATATATATATATATATGTATGTCTGTATATATATATATATGTATATATGTGTATATATATATATATATATATATTTATGTATATGTATATATATTGTATAGGTAGATATGATATATACAAAGATATATATATATATATATATATACATATATATATTTATATATATGCATAAACTGATCATAATCATGGGGGCTGTGACCAGCCTGGTAAAGTGTCAATGGTATTTGTTTCTCTTTAACAATTAGGCTGTGGTTTGGCACTTACAAAAAAAAAAAGTTGGTTACAGGTTATAGCGTCACTAGACCCTCTCTCGATTGGTTGTTATGAAACTTTCGGGTCAAACAACCAATTATGATCAGGCAGAGGCACCAGTGTATGAGCACTTGTAAAAAGGGACACATAGGAGAGGCAGTCTTGTTTTGTAGGTCCATAGATTGTTTCACGCACGGAAGGACACGTGCCAACATGTTTGCCGAACCGAGTACCATTTTTTAGGGTTTTTTCTTAGTAACGTAATCATAATTAAGGGTGCCCTTGTAAACTTGAAAGAATACATTGTGTAAAACGATCCACTCTGTTATTATTTGTGCATGAAAGCCTCCTCCATTTGTATATTGCTAAATTGATTGTACCCCAATACGATCCAGATCGGGTCATATTAAATGGTGTCAGGTGTGGGGTCATTATGGGTTAACCCTGTGGTAAGTGATTTTAGCTGATGTGCGATTATTGAAAAAGTGGAAACAAAAGATAATAATGATGGTTAACATAGAAGTTCGACAGTGGCGATGATGGAGAGAGGGGGTGAAACGATTCCCGTAGCTACTGTAGACATGGTACTCGGTGAACAATATCCCGCCACACATAATAGCAGCCCAACCATCGAGGCAGCTCGTCACCCAACCGGCATCGACAACCTTCCAAGGATGGGGGTGCTTGTAGAAGAGGACCTCGAATAGGCAGAGGTCAGAGAGGTAGGAATGTGGCAGCTGGCAGTTGTTGGAACTGTGGGGGAAGGGACCACCTACGAGTTCCATGCCCCTCCGATGATCATCAGTGGTGTTTAGGATGCTAGACTACAAACCACCTTCTAAAAGCTGTTAAAAACGGTGTCGGTACACAAAACCATGTCCTCCCTGCACCAACAAGAGAAAGGGAAGACGACGCGGGAAGGGGATCATGGGACCCTCGGGCCGCCAGTCAGACCTGCCAAGACCGGGGACAGGAGTGCCAAAGGGTCAGCCAGCAATCTTTGCCCCAGAGTGTGGGGGAGGGAAGCCAGACATTCCCCAGTAAGATGTAAGGGATACCCCCTTGCCAGCAAGGGGCATTGGCAGTGCCTAAGGAGGGTAAAGCAGCTGCCCCTCACCGCCGCTCCCACTCATGGAGCTAGGAATGCTATTCCCGTCTTGGAATAGTGGTGGAATCACGAGTGTAACAAGTTTGAAGAAGCGCTCGTTGCAGATGCCAGCAAAGTGTCGAAGTGCCCAGTGCTGAACATTGCCGGCACCCACCTACTTTCTCAGTGACTCTCAGACAAAGAAAGGATGTAATAACGGAAAGCCGAAGGAACAACAGCGAAAGTATTCAGATTCAATTAGACCTGTGGGTGGAGGGCATGGTAAACGGAAGATCTCGACGACTCCGGAGAGAGAGAGAGAGGGGAGTAAGAAACATAGTGAGAGTGCTAGTAATGGGTTTCCATGGGGGAGCCCAGTGTACATGCCCCATGAATGAGTGTGAGGTTGAAGTCGGAGTAGCAAATTCCCGGTTGTTTTGCGCATATGAAGGGATGTGTTCTTCATTGAAGACAATATCCGATATAGCGTTGTTCTTCCTTCCCCGTTGGTAGAGAAAGCCATCCGTGTAATTCATGTATGTCCTTATGCTTGTCCTTATTTTTATGGATTAGGTTTTTCAATAAGTCCCCTGTGTGTAACGTAATGAGTAACCACAAACATGTGATACCAAAAGCCAGAACATGGTCGGTAGTACCTTTTAAGCTTGATACAGTCTATATGGACGTCCTAGGTCCATTCCCCGAGGGGGCGGGTAGTTAAGTGAGTAGGTACCCCCTTACCCCGGGCTACCTGGGAGAGGTAAATGAGGAGGAGGCACAAGCAGGTGTTAGTGCCATCCTTCGTGCCCAAGAGAGTGTGAGAGGACATGGGCCATAAAATGAAGAGGTGTCTGCCGTAAGGCAGGTTTATTTTGTGTTTCATTCCAAATGGTTTGTGAAAAGATTTATTAAATTTTTTTTTCCTTTTTTTGTTAAAAGCATATCACGGGTATGTCTATTTGTCATATTGAGGTGTTTCTGTTGTATTCACGTTTATATTAAGATTCATTCAGATTTCATTATTTTATGCTGATACCAATTTTGCTATTACCAATATTTCTATGTATGTTTTTCAAGGTTGTTGTGCTGTGTTGAAAAATTTCATTTGGCTCTGTTGAGGATTTCAGTGTTGTGGACAGGTAATTGCTAATCATGGGTTGAAATTGAACATCATTACTAATCCTTTGTTTGATTTTCGCAGTAGAAATAATATTGCTCAGTCATTAAGAAGTTTTTTTTTTTATTCTCTATTCAAATTTGTTCTTTATTGCAGTGTCACGGATGTGTTGGAAATGTTTGTCCTGTGGGTTTAGGTCTGTCAAACGAGTGTTGGGATTGTGAATCATTCATTTTATTTTAATTTTTAGTATGATTTTCCTTGTTTTTGTGTAATATTTTTTTTTTCTGTTAATATGAATATTTTAATGCATTGAAGCAACTGTTGGTAAAACATATGATTATTGTTTTTGATTTTTTTCTTTCAAATTGTTGTGATGTATCTAAACCTGAATTTTGTGTTTCTGTATGACCAATTGTGGGCGTGAGATTCATCTTTTTGTAACTTGCAATTGTAACACACCAACTGGCCCTGATCTTATTTTAAATTTTTTCATGCACCTGAAGAGGATGGCAATGTAAAGAAGAAAAAAAATAAGTGGAGAAAAAAAGTTTTTTTTTAGCAAGAAAAATAAAAAAAGGAATAAAAATCAGAAAAAAAAATAAATGTGAATTTAGGGGACGTAAAATCTGAGGGGGGAGTGATGAACTGATCGTAATCATGGCGGCCATGACTGGTCTGGTTAAGTGTCAACGGTCTTTGTTTCTCTTCAGCGGTTAGGCTGTGGTTTGGCACTTACAAAAAAAAAAGTTAGTTACAGGTTAGCTTGGGTGTGAGTGCCACTAGACCCTCTCCTGATTGGTTGTTATGAAACTTTCAGGTAAAATAACTAATCATGATCAGGCAGAGACAGCGGCATATTGGCTCTTGTAAAAAGGGACACATAGGAGAGGCAGTCTTGTTTTGGAGGCCCTAGAGTGTGTCACACAAGGAAGGGCAGGGGCCACAGGTGCCGAACCGAGTACCATTTTCCTGAGGGCTTTTTCTTAGTAACGTAACGTAATCATAATTGAGGCCGCCCTTGTAAACTTACGAGAATTTAGTCTGTATAAAATGATCCACTCTAGTATTATTTGTGCATGAAATCCTCCTCCATTCGTATTTTCCTGAATTGGTTGTACCTCAATATGACCCAGATTGGGTCATTGGTATATATATATATATATATGTGTGTGTGGGTATGTATGTGTGTATGTATGTATGGAATTTGGAAGGAGATCCTTTGCAATACTAGTTTTATTGTAAGTAATGACTGCCTTAGCAGCATTAATCGTAAAGAAGATTTTTTCAATAACTTTTTTCTTATAATTGCTACATAATCTTTACAATCAATTTATGGTTGAAAAGGTCAGTGATTAAAGATCAAATATAGAGAATTATATCCTAAAGTTACTTAATGACATGTTTCAAGCAGTAAGAATATCTGCTCATCTTCAGGCCTGTGTGTGAACTGATGAATAGTATACTTGCATTTTTATATCTTTTACTTTTGAAACCGATTTTCTCAGCAACCTTTTGAAACAATAAGGTTTCACATTCTGTACAACAATTATCTAAAAAAACAATACTTTCTCTTGCACATGACAAAAGAGTGAATATCATGATTGCTTGAAAATAATTTCTTCAGTTATCTACACAGTAATTGCTAGTAACTCAAGGAAACACACTAAATAATCACTGATGAAAAAATTATTCAATATGGAGCTGGGCAAATACTGATGTGTTGATCTCAGCACAATGGTAAGACTAAACTTGAGGCAGTATCTGGCTAGCCACTCTGTGGTTGTTGCCATTAGTTACAATATCACATTTCTGAGCGATAAGCGTAAGCTTCTCGAAGGGAAGAAAATTGGAAATTTGGTTTTATGGGAGTAACGTTGATGTGAATAAGCTTCAAGAGGGAAGAAACTAATATGAACATCAGATGAGATTCATAAAAATAATTAATGACTATAACAAAAGTTCAACGTTTTGCTATAGAGATTAAGCTATGCAGTGGAATAATGGATCAACTTTTTGTGCCAGGTGCACTGATGACTGTCGTGCAAGATCTAAAGAGTTTTATATACATATATATATATATATATATATGTATGTATATATATTATATATATATACATATATATATATATATATATAGGCCTATGTATGTATGTATGTATGTATGTATGTACAGTATGTAGGCTATGTCTGGGTATGTATGTGTATACGTATATATGTATGCATGTATATATATATATATATATATATTAGCTAAGCTACAACCCTAGTTGGAAAAGCAAGATACTTTAAGGCCAAGGGCTCCAACAGGGAAAAATAGCCCAGTGTAGAAAGGGAATAAGGAAATAAATAAACAATATAAGAAGTAATGAAAAATTAAAATAAAATATTTTAACATTAAAACATATTTGATATATAAACTATAAAAAGACTTATGTAAGCCTGTTCAACATAAAAAAAACATTTGCTGTGAGTTTGAACTTTTGAAATTCTACTGATTCAACTGCCCGATTAGGAAGATAATTCCACAACTTGGTCACAGCTGGAATAAAACGTCTAGAGTACTGTGTAGTATTGAGCCTCATGATGGGGAAGGCCTGACTATTAGAATTAACTGTATACCTAGTATTACGAACAGGGTGAACTGTTCGGGAAGATCTAAATGTAAAGGATGGTCAGAATCATAAAAAATCTTATGCAACATACATAATGAACTAATTGAACGACGGGTGCCAGAGATTAATTTCTAGATTTGGAATAAGAAATTTAATACACCGTAAGTTCCTGTCCAACAAATTAAGATTAAAATCCAGACAGGAGAACAATACTCGAATCAAGGTAAATTTAAAGAATTAAAATACCTCTTCAGAATAGATTGATCACCAAAAATCTTGAAAGACTCTCAATAAGCCAATTTTTTGTGTAATTGAAGAAGACACAGACCTAATGTGTTTCTCAAAAGTAAATTTGCTGTCCAGAATCACACCTAAAATTTTAAAAGAGTCATACAAAGTTAAAGAAACATTATTAATGCTGAGATCCAGATGTTGAGGAGCCACGGTTTTCGACATTCTTACAATCATACTTTGTGTTTTGTTAGGCTTCAACTTCATACCCCATAATTTGCACCGTGCACTAATTTTAGCTAGAGCTCTATTAAGGGATTCAGTAACCTTAGATCTACATTTAGAAGATGGAATTGATGCAAAGAGAGTAGCATCATCTGCATATGGAACAAGCTTGTTTTCTAGACCAAACCACATATCATGTGTATATAGTATGAAAAGTAATGGGCCAAGAATAGTACCCTGAGGAACACTAGATATCACATTCCTATACTCACTATGGTGCCCATCAACAACAACTCTTTGCAATCTATTACTTAAAAATTCAACAATGATGCTAAAAAACGACCCACCCACTCCCAACTGTTTGAGTTTGAAAACAAGTGCCTCATGATTAACACGGTCAAAGGCAGCACTAAAATCAAGAAGGCCATTATATGCTCCAAGGCCTTTACGAAAACCAAATTGCAAACGGGAACAGATGATTACGTTTAGCAAACATATTAAGACGTTTTGCCAAAAGACATTCAAAAACTTTAGATTATATGGGAGTTTTGGAAACTGGGCAGTAATCAGTTGGACTCGAGCTACCACAAACACATTTACATAGTGGAGTAACATTACCAATTCTCCAACAAGTGCTAAAAGCTCCTCCACTTGCTAACTTGCGCAAAATAACAGATAACTTTGGAGCTAAGAAATCTGCAGTATTTATAAAAAAACAAAGGAAAAATACCATATGGGTCTACACCTCCATAAGCGTCAAGGTCCATCAAGAGAGCTTTAATTTCACGAGATCGAAAAGCTAAACTACTTAGTTTAGCCTCAGAAAAACAGGAATGAGGAAGTTTCGAGTTTCTCATCACTCTGCTTGCTGTCAAACACATCTGCCAAAAGGGTTGTGTTTTCCTTTAGACAGTGAGTGACAGAACCCCCTGGATATGGTAAAGGAGGAACTGTTGCAACTACACCAAAGAGTGCAGATTTATGAATAGTTGACTACTTATGGTTCTGGGTTGCAACAGAAAGGGTTTCTTTTTATGTTAGATTGTATTCTTTTTTTCAGTTGAAACATAAACTCTTAGCAAAAGCTCTTAGCTGAGTATAGTTATTCCAGGTCAAATCTTATGTTACCCTTCCAAACATGATAGGCCTCCTGCTTCTCCAAATAAGCACGTCTACAATCATCATTGAACCATGGTTTGCCCTTCACTCGGTACCTTTGTATACGAGAAGGGATACCCCTATCAATTATGTTGACTAGATTCTCATTTCAAGGGGACTACAGGATCAACACTACTATGCACTGTTGACCAATCCAAGTCCAAAAGATCATGCAAAATCCCATTTCAGTCTACTTGAGATTTCAAACAAATCTTACATGAGTAAGATACATCAGAGACAGGCTGCTCAGTCTACACTATATCTATCTATCTATCTATCTATCTATATATATATATATATATATATATATAAATATATATAAAATTATATATAATTATATATATATATATCTATATCTATCTATCTATCTATATATATATATATATATATATATATATATATATATATATATATATATATATATATATATATATATATATATAGACTTTCTTTAGATCTTGGTTGATGGTCTTCGGTGCATTTAAGATACAAAGTATGCATTTTCAAAGAGTATATGAAACATGGTCGTAACAATCATTCGCAAATACACAAACGTGTTTAGAAATAATTATCTCTGCACTCGAAATTCTCGTATAAAAGATGGTGTAAACGGGCTTTATCATAACCATACTTTCTTTGCCATTTTGCGTAGTAAATGAATAATAAATAATGTTATGAAGAAGAAATATGGCAATGGAAAGCTGAATAAATTCTCTATATTATACATATTTTAAATATATAGGTTTTGTTAAATATGAATTGTAGAAGAAAAACGGACAATACATTCATATCTTTAACAGTTGACGATAAAACTTTCTATGTAGAATTATTCATATTTTTACATTTTTCCCGTATACCATGGAAAAATATCTTGAATGCCCTTTCAAATAGTATGTTTAACATGGCTGTTACAATTATTTGTAAATGCACGAACAGGCTTCAAAGAAATTATGCATGCATAAAATTATGAGTAAAAATGAGCTTCACGCAGTTTTGCTATGCTGCCATTTTGTGTAATAAACTATTTAATAAGTAATACTAAAAAAATGCAATATTGCAATGGAAAGCTGAATAAATTTCCTATCTGGTAGGAAAAAAAATGAAAGGTGGGTGAATTTTGAATTTTTAGGAACTTTAGGTCAAAGTGTCATATCTCCCCTATATAATGAAGAGCAAGAGTTGCTATATATATATATATATATATATATATATATATATATATATATATATATATATATATATATATATATGTGTGTGTGTGTGTGTGTGTGTGTGTGTGCATAGCTATCTAAATACTTAGCAGTCATTTTTAATGGTTGCATATACGTGTGTGTATATATATATATATATATATATATATTAAACATTTATACAGTATATAAACAGGAAGACAGAAAATATAAGAAATTAAATTAAATTCTTACATCTCTCTCTCTCTCTCTCTCTCTCTCTCTCTCTCTCTCTCTCTCATATATATACACATATATATATATATATATATATATATATATATATATATATATATATATATATGAGGAGAGAGAGAGAGAGAGAGAGAGAGAGAGAGAGAGAGAGAGAGAGAGAGAGAGGGGGGGAGGATTAATAAGGCATAAATAATAAGCAAAAATAGCAATATTTGTATAAGATACATTTTATAAACCTTTGAGTAAAAATTAAACGCACCCCTACGCACAAACATTTATTCCAGAATTTTTAGTCTGGTACTTAGTCTTTGATGCTTTGCTTGTACTAGTAGAGGATGTTTTTTTTTTTTTTTTTTTTTTTTTTTTTTCTTTCCAGGTAGCAGTGGAGGAGATAGGTCCCCACCGCTCCACGATTTTTAGTAATATGCATAGAGGCAGTTCTTCTTGCAGTAGCCAATCTCCCTTCAGTAGTCATAAGTAGACCAGTGCCATATATTTGTCCAGAAAAATTGGTTAAACTATCATTATATTCAAGACATAGTACCTGGGTTTATGCTCTCTCTCCCTCTCTCTCTCTCTCTCTCTCTCTCTCTCTCTCTCTCTCTCAACAATGGTTATTTGAATACCGACTATATCATTTAATTGATCACCTTGTAGACAGAGCAGAAGCTAATGGTATCTTTGCGTATCCTCTTTAACCGGCACCAAGGACACTTCCTCTGTTGGGGTTTCAGAATAGTTTGTGCCCTGTGGTTGACATTTGCCTGTGGTAGCCTGTTGAAAACGTCCTCGCCTTGCAATATGCTCGACTGGGTTCCAAACTCGAGTGTTTGTAACCTCGCCATCCTTGTGAACTAGGGATGGGGTGTTTGGGGGAGCTTGTAGGTCTGCCTGCTGACTCATCAGTAGCCATTCCCTGGTTCACCTTGGTCCTAGCTTGGGTGGAGAGGTTTGATCATTGATCATATGTATATATGGTCAGTCTAGGACATTGCTCTGTTAAGGCATTGTCACTGTTCCCTGGCTTAGCCATTTATGAGCAACCCTTAAACCTGATCACAGGATCTGTGACACAAGGATATCTTACTGATGGGGCTCTTGCTGGATGTAGATGTCATCTTCCCCTCCTTTCTGGCATTGCCTCCATTACTGGTGCCATATCCTGAGGGTCAAGGGCCCTTTCTGATGTGCTGGGCATCAGAGAGGAAGGGCCTTCACCTTGTCCATTATCTACCATGTCAACGTATCTGTATGGCCACTTATCGGCATCGGAATGTTTGTGGGCATCATTGAAGAACAAGGTAAATATCATGAAGCTCTTCTTTCTGTCTAGGATGGACTTCTGGTACAAGATGAACACATTGAAGAGTACCATTTGGAAGAAGTAATTACAAACTTCTTGGTCTACTTGTTGGTATGCCTCATAAACTGGTAATGCTTGATAATTTGATCAAAATGATCAACACCACCCATGAAAGTATTGTAATCTGAGATCGCATTAGGGCGATGCAACATTAATCTTTCTTGAGTGGCTTTTTGCTGATATTTGTGATCCTCCAACTTTGCGCTATGAATATTGTTTAACAATTTGACAAGGGTCACGTCCATCCAGATGATCAAAAAGGGGTTCCCAAGCCTCCGGAACTATATCACGTCTCTGGGAATGTAGGTTCATGCAAGGAGTTGCAGGTATGTGTCATATGCCACTGTCATACAACTCTTGGGAAAAAAGTACAGAGTTATTGATAACTGTCCATGTGGAGATGGTAGATTTTTCCCTGGAGATTGCCAGTTTGGGAAAAAGAATGGAAGTGTAGGTCAAACTGTAGGCTTCAAAATATGAGATGTAAACACTGCCAGCCTCTGCAGTAAAGTATATCTTTATACCCTATTTTTTTGACTTAGTAGGGTTATACTATGAACATCTCCCCTTCCATGGTAGCATCCCTTCATCAATTGGCAGGTCCCACAAAGGAATATACACTTTCCTGAACCGCAATCGGTAGTATTCGAGGATTGTATGCGCTTTCACGAGACGATTAATGTTGCTTTGCGGGATATCAGCATTATTGCTCACATGAAAATACAGTACTGTATGTTGCAATCTGCAAAAACCTCCAACATGTCTTTGTCTTTATGAAGAGGCGGGGGGTTATGCAACAGATTATTCATTGACCAATAGTCCAGCAACGATAGTTTCCAAACGAACCCCACAAGGACAATGAAACCTAGATACTATGTTATATCCTTCGCAGTCTCTGGTAACCGCAAATTGAGAGACGAAGGTGTGCATACCTGCAAAGCATTGTCTTACATAGATATTTGCACTAATTTTTTTCTAGATTCTTGTTGAGGTGGAATTTTTGCAAAGAGTAGCTTAATCCTTTTCATTGATGGTCAATATAATAAATTCACATTGTTGATTTTGTCATGTTTAATTGCTTTGATATTTGTGTTCTCTATGGTTTCACTTATCAGATACCTTTATGACTGATTTTTAAGGGTGGTTTTTACGAACCATTTATTTAGTGGTAATTCTTAAGCAGCAGAGGCAAAAGAGAGGATAGATGTTCTCTTTAATTCTAATTTTTTTATTACCGGGTTAACACATGAATTTCAAGTTTTGGTGATAATCACTTCTTAACCATATTTAATAATAGAAATTGTGACACGTTTTCGTTCTACAGAAAAGATACTAAAATTAATCATTAAGTCATGTTTAAATTTTCCTTTAAATTTCTTAATTAAAAAAAACTCCCATGATAGAAAAATTTTCTCTCCCAGAGTTGAATATTTACAGTTTTTGAGTACCGTAAAGGTTAAGATAGCAAGTTTTATGTAAATTTTATCATTTTTGTTCTTTGTTTGAACAATATATCTATATTTTGTAGTATTCTTGTACATTGAACAATATGTTGCACTCTGTATATACTCTTTTAACTTATACATTTTCTTATGCTTCTTTCAGCTGGGCAGTATTCATGTATAGTCATTCCACACAGTCCAGGTGCCAGTGAGGATTTGGCCTCTTGTGCACCATTGGGTAAAATTCTAACCCATTTCTTATCTGAAAAAAGTAAGTATTATTTAAGATACAGTTTACATTTCATTGGATTATTTTGTGTCTCTGGATGTTATTACAGTAATACCTTAAGATACGAGCTTAATGCGTTCCGGGACCCGAGCTCATATGTCAATTCACTCGTATCTTGGATCAATTTTTCCCATATAAAATAACTGAAAAATAATTAATCCGATCCCACCCTGTGAAAAAACCTAAAAACAGTATATTACAGTGGAAAAACATGGTTTTAATTGTTCTTATTCACAACCTACGCTCACAAAATATCAAATACCTATGTACTGGTTATGATCTATAATAAAATGTGACATTATCAAGGAGTTCTTACCTTTGAGACAGACGGTAGCGGCTAACGGCGATGTGTGCAGAAGAGGAGGGAGAGAGAAAGGGGAGGAGAGATACTTGATGGCAACACGTTCGGTATGCTACAGTTTTGTAACACTACGTAACATAACCTAAACTTTAAATTTAACTTAAATGAAATTAGCTTACTGTACACACTTAAAAATGAATGTTAATCTTACGTTACACTAAACTCAATTCTAATTTTGTTTTCATTTTCATTTTTTTACTTTTCTTCTTCCGGCTTGTCTCTTTTTGCCTCGCTTTTTGACTCGCTTTTACCTTCACTTTTTGCCGGCCTTTTTAAAAGGAACCTATCTTGGGAAGTTTGCTTTTGTCTCCCCTTCAAAATGTTACGAAAATGACGTACACACACTGCGCAGCTTGGAAAGGATCGTTAGTCCTTTGGAAGGCTTGGTGCTCTTTATAGCATCCTTCTGCTTAAGGATGGTACATATTGTTGATGTACTCCCCTCATATTGGCGAGCCAGCTCAGTCACTCGTACACCACTCTCATGTTTTTTGATTTCCTGTTTTATCTCGATTGTCATCATACGCTTTTTCTTTTCGCTACCCTTGTTTGCACTCGCTTGCCTAGCACTCATTGCTTATTCACTTAATTCTGTACTGATTAACGCAAAAAACACATAAAAAATGCAAACACTATGGCCAATACTCATAGATAACTTTATGCGACGGAGATCCGACCGGAAAGACCAAGCAATGTAGTCCTCATGAGGAGCCTCTCGCACACTCGGCCACCAAGCGTCCGCATAGGGAACCGTCTCGTATCTCAGATTTGTCTCGTATCTCGGGGCAAAAATTTGCTCAAAACTTTCCTCGTATCTCAAATTTCTCGTTTGTTGGGACACTCGTATGTTGAGGTATTACTGTGTTTGGCTTTACGATTTTTGGTTAGTATTTTATTAATGTCTTTTACAACCAATGATTTTATGTATTTGATTTATAAATTATTATAGACATATCAGATACATCAATATATTTTGACAGGAAAATTTTTATTATGGTAATGTCTAATATTTATAGAAATCCATTCCATAAGTATTTCTGTTAACCCTAAAATACCATTAGGATTCGACCTTATGTACATCATGAATTTCTTTGCAGAACCCGTTTGTGCAATTGGTCTGGGAGTGTGTGCTTTGTTATCGGCAGTTAAAGGGGACTCTCTGCAATGGGCATTTAGGGATATTGCTTTAACAGGAGTAAGTACATTTTTATGATACAAGAATTGCATTACTTATGGATTTTGAAGCAGTGTATTGCATGTTCTACTTGTATAGTAGAGTGAAAACATTTAGTCACCTTACACTGTTGTATTTATGCCCAGAAGTCTCACCCTACTTTTATACCTAAGAGAGCTGACATGCTTAATATACAGTGCTTATGTTATGCATTTATTCACATTGCATACAGTATGGTCAATTCCCCATTTATGTGGTCGTTAGTTCTCAAAAATAAATTTTTTATCTGTGAAGCCATTCAAAGTCTGTGAGTCAACTGCCTGCCTTAAAATGTATTAAATTTATTTTCTTTTCAAGTATATTGAGGGGCCTAGGTATATTAACATAATAATGTAAAGAAACCATATTTACATTACATTTTATTGGTATAAATTCATAATAAATAACATATTTTAGGAAAAATTCCATTTCAATAATGAAATAAACTTATCTACCCAAGTCCAGTGTAAATGTATACATAAGAGTTGTGGCTACGGTCTCGGCAACCTTTATCTTCCTCCAACCGTTCGATAATTTTAATGGTAGTTTTAATGACCTGAAACAAAATATTGACATCAGTTCCATTTCGGATGTATATATAATATTAGACTGCTGTATGACATATCAAAAATAATGAGAAAAAGTATACATACAAATGAGACAAATGTGATAATACGATTTTGCTAAGTTTGCCCATTGAACTGTGTGGTACTGGCCTTAGTTACTGAAACATTTATGTCTCCCTTACAAACAGTTCCCAAAGGACTGTGTTTTGTATATAATTACACAGAAAACTTAGGTTCAAGGGTAAATGCAAAATTTTATTTGCAACAATGTATTTGCGCCAACGTCATTGCGATGCTTTTTTAAGTTTAGCCTCATTGCGTTAAGCATCGATGAAGTGGTTGTTCTGTCATTGACGCAATGTTGCAACTGGTGACGCAAGTGCCCAGGACTGGTAATTAGTTGTGACGAGTCGAGAGAAGGTTGTGACTCAAAGACAGGATGAAAGCAACTGAGTGAGTTTATTATAGAACACTCTCCTTTATATACAAGAGCTCAAGGCAACAGGAAATTTCATGTTCAAAATCGACACCGTTGCCTACACAACTGCCTTCAGTGATAACGCCCATCTATTCACCTCCCTTGAACCATGGCACCAGCATTCCATCTGCAATCCATCCATCAATTATCCTTTCAAATTTCATTTTGAGCTTGGAATGCTGATAGCAGCTCAAATTATTTGTCGGCATCTTTCAGGACGTAAACCGTCTATGTCGATCATTGAACTCAGTACAAAAGTCTATCCTCGAACTTGAGAGACGAGGACCCTTTCATGGCTTGCTGATAGAACCCCGCCATCCACACTCTTACTTTTTTCATTTATTGTGTATGTAGGCCAACCAATCCTCGCATATAGAAATGCCACCAGTTCTCCAATCACATCAATCCCCATCAATAATTCCACCCCCACAATGATGCTGTTCACTACAGGGTCAGGCTTTATCACTAGCCTCCCATGCACCCTCAAGTCTCCCTTACTTGCACCCTTGCACTTTGCTATCATTGAATGCCATTAAGCTACCTTCTTACTGCTATCAACTAATCAAGAAACCAGTGTCAACATGGGTCTCTGCCCTTTTTCCCTTACTTTGATCTGAATTAGTAGCAAGGAGCTAGGAAGAGACTTTACTTATCCAAAAGGTTGACAGAGCATAGCAGAGCCCTTTTGGTCCTTCCCTGAGGATATCACAATATGTGCCCTGCCTCACAGTTCCAATAGACATCAACAGTCAGCTTGGCTCTTTACAGTCTCTCACCTTGTGAGGGCCTCAACGACTAAAGAACTGACCTCTAAATGCGTGAACTTCTTCCCATCTACCAGCATGATCATCGCTTTATTCAGCGTGTTGGCTCTTTGACTGGCTTACGACCGGCCTACAACTGTCCCTCTTACAGCTACTGCAGTGCTATGCAACATGCTTGAAGACACCATAATCCTTGCCTTTGCCACCAGCTGGTCCATGAGCACAGTCTTAAAATCTGGTACTTGTTGTAGAGATGTGGCCTAAAAATCCATGCACAAATGCCAACTTGATGGTCATTTCCAGCCCTTCACCCTTATACCCAGCTAGCCCAGCCAATCTTAACGCTTTGTAGGTGAAAACACCTACTTGCTTCCCACCTCATCTCAACCATGCTAACTTCCCATTTGCTGTAACTGTCCTTGTTTTAAAGGCTTGCTTAACCCTAACCACAAATTTTTTCATGCGCTACCAATCAGCTTGACTCATTTACATGGTATTTCCTTCTTAAATATGTGTGTATGAAGCCCCCTACAAATTTGATGTCATGAACCCTGGTAATCAGCTTGGCCTTAGGGAATCATACTATGACATCTACCTCCCCATTATACAGCCTCATCACATCTGCACCCAGTTTTATCTTTCCTGCCATGATATAGGCCCAGAAAAGTTGGTCGTGTTACTAACAAATTATGTTGGCCTAACAGTCTCTAATCACTACCTAATATGACACTGCTTAGGGCTCTTACCTTCTCATCTCTACTGTGCAAGGTCAATGAACATGATGATCAAAGCATCCATATGGGCCATTATGTCAAAACATCAACCTCCCAAGGTGACTTGACTCGCTTTCACGACCTAATAGTTTCTCTTCTCTATTCATGCACTCCCACTACTGATATCTCAAAATCTCACATCATTTTCACTAACCTACAGTATTTCTAACGCTAAAACTAAGAAACTCCTGCATATGATGCTATGCGCATCCATATAGTTTTTTGGTCTGGTCAAGAAGGCCGCTACTACGACCTCTTTATCCCGTTACAAACGTACATCACTCCCCTTTATCTACCCTTTTCATCTGTTACTGTTTGTCTCACCCCATTCTTTATACACCAGTGGCATACTTATGAGGTGGTTGTCTGGAGGTGCACATGACCACTAAATTGACTCGATGATATTTCAGTCTAATAGGTTTTAATCTTCCAAAATTAGCTTTATTTTCTTCTTTTTTCTTACAGCATATATAACATCTGCATTGTTGTGCATATATTTTAGTGGCAGGCCTTCATATCGACCACATCGGAAAGTGCAGGCCACAGTTTTGAAATAATATTTTTGAAATCTTAAAGTAATCAAAATAATCAGAAAAAACCAATACGTTAGTTTTCCCTAATTTCATTCAGGTATGCATCAATTTTCTGGCTTTTTCCTTCGAATAGAAAAATTATTTTTTATATTCGTATATTAATATCTATTTAATTGTTCTATATGAAATGTGCTGATAACATACAAGTTATGTTTTGAATATCAAACAAAGACACCCATGATTTTCTTTCTAATTTGCTTCCTCATTTGTTGTGTGATAAACAAAATAACATAAACACTACCCACTACAGAGAAACATGCACTATATCTTCATAGGATATTAACACTGAACAAAACTAAACGTTCAAACTCCAAGACGACGACAATTTTGGAACACGTCAACATTAACATTTGTGATAAGTGCTTTACATTATTATGTATCTTTGGACATGTCTAGGGAAAAGGGTAATGTAAGGCAATGTCACAAAGTTTTATTAGTGGATCTACTCTTTAATGTAAGTTGTTTTGGTTGTTAAATAATTGTTTTGTTTATTAAATATAAGTAAGGTTGAAATTAAAATAAATTCCAACAAATGCAGCCTTTAACCCAAGCATCCTTCAAGTCAGGCTTTTAAGCCAAGCATTCTTCAAGCCAAGAATTTATGCCAAGTATCCTTAAATACAAGCGTTTAAGCCAAGCATCCTTCAAATCAGGTATTTTAACCAAGCATCCTTCAAGTCAGGCATTTTAGCCAAGCATCCTTCAAATCAGGCATTTTACCAAAGCATCCTTCAAGCTGGGTATTTATGCCAATTATACTTGAAGGCAGGCATTTTAATCAAGCATCCTTCAAGCCGGGCATTTATGCCAAGTATCCTCTAAGTCAAGCATTCAAGCAAAGCATCCTTCAATCCAGGCATTTAAGCTAAGCATCCTTTAAGTCGGGTATATATGGCAAGTATCCTTTAAACCAAGTATCCTTCAAGTCAGGCATTTAAGTCAAGCATCCTTTAAGCCGAGCATCTATGCCAAGTGTCTTTCAAGCCAAGCATCATTAAAGTCGGGTATTTAAACCAAGCATCATTCATGTCAGGCATTCATGTCAAGCATCCACCAAGCCGGGCATGTATGTCAAGTATCCCTCAAGTTAGGCATTTATGCCAAATATCCTTCAAGTCAAACAACATTCGAGCAAAGTATCCTTCAAGCTGAGCATCTATGCCAAGTATCCTTTATGTCAAACATTCAAGCCAAGCATTTTTCAAGCTGGAAATGTATGCCAAGTATTCTTCAAATCAAACATTCAAGCATTTAAGCCAAACATCCTGCAAGTTAGGCATTTAAACCAAGCATCCTTCAAGTCAGGCATTTAAGCCAAGCATCCTTCAAGTCAGGCATTTGAGCCAATCATCTTTCAAGTCAATCATTCAGGTAAAGAATCCTTCAAGTCAAGCCTTCAAGTAAAGCATCCTTCACACCAGGCATTTATGTTAAGTATCTTTCAAGTAGAACATTCAAGCAAAGTATCCTTCAAGCCCGTCATTTATGCCAAGTTTCCTTAAGCCAAGCATCCTTCAAGCCAGGTATCTAAGTGAAGCATCCTTCAAACCAGGCATTTATGCCCAGTATCCTTCAAGCCAAGCATCATTCTATTCAGGCTTTTAAGACAAGCATCTTTCAAGCGGGGTATTTATACCAAGTAGCCTTCAAGCCAAGCATCCCTACATGTCATGCATTTAAGGAAAAACATCCTTCAAGCCCATCATTTATGCCTAGTGTCCTTCCAGACAAGCATCCTTCAAGTTGAGCATTTAAGCCAAGCATCCTTGAAACTGGGAATTTATGCATCCTTCAATTCTGGCATTTAAACCAAAAATCTTTGAATGTCTAACTTGACACATCCTAAACTGAAGGAGACTGCGCCCTCTTCGGCACTGGGAAAGATTTGTGATGGAAACTGCCATCAAGGAAAGAAAGGAGGTTGCTACCCTCAAGAGGGTCACTCTCCCAAGGGATGGAAAGGGGCTTGAAAAAGAGTGAGAATAACAGTCATGCTTTTTTTTTTTTTATCAAGGTTTTTTGGAAGTGATTATTTCTTTATATAACATTTTTTAATCTTTAGTACATAGCATGAAATTATATTCTTTAATGATTAGATAATTTAGACTGGCATGTATACACATACACATATATATTGTGAAGACTTGTTTTCACTTTAATTTATACTGTATTTTATTTATCTCACATATAATGGAGTTTACTTCCCCTTAACATTCCAGAAAGGGAATTTTGTATGTTTTTCTTTGTTACTCATCTCATTTTATATCTATCGATACTACTGTCAGGCTATGATAGTAATAGTCTGTTTAGGATATACGACCCGGTATAAAATACATTCTCTGGATTTCTTTATAATTTCAGCGATGATGATTTACTCATTTCGTTTTCATATCTCTGTCAGCTATTCAGGTTGGATAGTCTAGGGGATTTTATTTGTTCCCATGCACTGCCCTTTGCTGAATATCTTTTTAATTGTTTCACTTTTATGTACATCTGACACTTAGGGTTATTTATATATTTATTTATATATTCCCATGAGGTGCAAGATTCTGAACAGATAACCAGCATAAATCTCACCATGACATGTGTATTACCCCTAATTTTTGCAGTGGGAAAGATTTGCTCCCACTGTTTCGTGGTGCCATGAAAAAGTGGAGCGGGAAGCTATGAACACCCCACCGCTAAAAAGTGGCTCGTGTGCAGGCATCCATAGAAATATATGAGTTTCATTTTTCCTCACAAAACAGTGGTAGGCACTGTCCACTGAAATGTGGCCCATGTGCAGGGACCCTAAATCTGAGATGGTAACCTGGCTCCTTATATCTCTCCTCTTAATAACTTGAGTGCTCCAAACCTCTGGTTATCCCTTAGGTAGAGCTAATAGCCCCTTTCTGGCCACAAAGGGAATGATTCACAGATCTGTGGCCCCTGTTGTCAGAGTATCCAAGAAGATGGCCATGCAAAGCCAATCTGCTCAAATAACCAATCTTAAAGGTGATTCATCCAAACCCATGCATGCTACATTTAATCCCATGGAGAATATTTGCAGCATCTTCAGAAAAAAAGGGTTTTTGCAGAAACAAAGGGTTTTTGAAGCCATGTAGACACTATTAAAAGGTATAAAAAGATACTGGAATATTTATTTTGAATGGTGTAAAGCTATGAGTCTGTCAATGACTATGACTAGCTTGGTTATTGTTAAATTTTTGGGGTTGCCTTTTTACGTTGGGCAACTTTCAATTTCACGTTTATTGTAATATATTATATATATATATATATATATATATATATATATATATATATATATATATATATATATATATATATATATATACACACAAGTAGTCGCCGACTTACGACCGAGAGATAAGTTGTAAGTAGAGTTAGTCGTATGTCGAACTAGAAAAGTGAAGTTCCCGTAGATTTATTTTGATACGTCATGATTCGGCAATCATCTGGATCATATTTTGTCAATATTTTCTTACTGTCGATCATTATTCCATTTTCTTGTTTCATATAATATCATATGCTCTATAAATGCATTTTTGTATTCTATTTATCAATTTTGGAAGCATTTTACAATCGAGTACTGAAAAGTTTGTTTACCTTTGGTTATGATCAGCTGATCTGAAAGTGCTACCGTATCAAAATATGGCATACATATGTATGGCATATTCTTTTATCATTTCTTAACTTATTAGAAATATCTTCATGATGAATATTACATCAACGCCAATATGTTACAGGAAATCAGTTTCCATACAGTTCGTCTAATCATTAGGTATAATGCGAAATCGTTGTAGCTCTTTCTGATTGTGTGTGCGCTCGCTCTCGCAACCGCATACGGGTAGTTCATTTTTAAAGCTTCATACAGTATTCACGTTCAACATTAAGCCTTTATATTTCATTAGACATTACTGTGTTTAATTGTGGTTTATTAAAGTACGTTTATATTTTATTTTTCAATTTCTTGAGCATATCAATAATCAACAAATACTTTTGATTTACTTTCGGTTGGCATCAGCTGATCTCAAGGTCACGCTGCCGTATTTCTATTATGAGCACATACTGTATATAGTGCGAATAACACTGATTTATATAATTTTCTTGACATTCGAAATTTCTTCATAATGCTTATTACATCAGCGCCAATATGTTATAGGGTATCACATTTTCCATACAGTTCGTTTATAGACCTTATTATTAGTTATAAAAGGAATACGCTCTCTCTCTCTCTCTCTCTCTCTCTCTCTCTCTCTCTCTCTCTCTCTCTCTCTCTCTCTGTTGTGGCTGAGCAGCCACTTGGGGAGTAGCGGATCCCAGAAACTGCCGTCTCTGTTGACGTTGCTGGGGTTTTGGCTTTGTGGGTTTCCTCTTAGGTTGAGGGCCGTCGTCCTGAGAGGATTTCCTTTTCTTCGACATGCCCCATTTATGGAGAAGGTTCCTGTTCTCCGTGGCGGCCTTGTCGGTGATCTCTTTCACTAGGGAGGAGGGAAAGAGGTGTTTACCCCAGATGTTGGAGGAAATCAGCCTCCGAGGTTCGTGTCTCACTGTAGCACTTGAGAACACGAATTCACGACAGGCTCTACGAGCCTTCGTGAAGCTGTACAGATCCTTTACTACAGTTGCCAGGTGTCTTGGCAAGGACCATGTAGTAGTCAGGGACCCTAGTGTCACCGGCCATGACTTCGAGCTGTACTTGGAGGGACATAGATGCGGCGAGCCTTTCCTTCGTATCATGTTTCCGACGAAGGAGATGATCGTTAAGTTTCGGGAGGTCCTCGTTAAACTGACGACCAGCGACGTCAGGCTCTAGTTTCCCCACTACAAAGGTTGACTGGACGTCTTTCCAGTGTCTAACATCAGGGGGAGTGGTCAGGGAGAAGGGTCTGCACTCCTCCAGTGCAGGGCAAGGTTTCCCTTCTTCCACTGCCTTATGTACCGCAGTGAAGGCCTTTTCTAGAAAGGGGAAGGTCGCATCGTCTGGTGCGACGTAGGTCGGGTGCTTTTTGCTAAGCGCCGGTAGTTTAGAGCAGGTGAAGCCCCTACTTTTCACCGTGTTGGCTAACATAGCCTGGGCCTTCGGGAGATCGAACACGATAACCTCCTTTGGTTCGGTCTCTTCTTTAGAGGCAGGTTCGGACCTAAGTCGGACGTAACGGTCCGGGTAAGCCTCAAAGTTTGGGAAGAATTCCACTTCTTCCAGTGCGATCGAGCCGACCTTTTCGCTAATAAAGATCTTGCCCGTGGTGATCGGCATGTGCTCGGCATACCTCCATGGATTAGTATCCGAGCATGCAGGAAGGTCCTTAACCGAAATCCTTTTCGGTTGCTTCGAACTTCCGAGGTTGGACCTGAAGAACTCATGCGTCTCGCGAAGTTTCTTATCCATGAGAGCTTCAAGCATCTTGAAGATCTCCTGAGTGTTGGATGGGGTAGGATCCGGGGTAGCGGATGTAGAAGGGAGTGATACATCCGTCAGTGTAGGAGTTGGTGTAGGGGTGGAAGTTGGAGCGACCTCATGCTCCGACCCAGGGTATTCCACCTGATCTTCCTCATAGTCAAGTTCATCGCCCATGAGGTTCCTCTCCGTGTTCTCCGACACTTCCTACATACGTTCCACGTTGTCGGAGTCTAAACGGCACTCATGCATGGACTGAGCCATGACCACATCCGGTTCCACCACTATCTGGACTGTGGGAATCTGATCACTAGGGACCACTGAGTCTTTTGATGCCTTCGGGAATAGCAAGGCCCTCAAATCTTCGGTGGCGAGATACGGTCCGGTGGCGTTCTTCTGGATGCCACGCACCTACTTGCGTAGCTTCTCTCGAGCAGTGTCCCTTAGCTCCGCTGAAGGAGGATCGTCGAACGCTTCGACCAGACGACTCTTTTAGACTGTACAGTGCTGCGGGTCCCAGAATTTCAGTTCGCCTTTCTTATTGGCGCAGGGGGCGTGGGTCCGACACGCCGTGTGCTCGTAGAAGTGCGGGCGCTTCACTCCACAGAAGTTGAGGTCACATTTGATGTCCTCCTCCTGTAAAAGAAAGAGAACATGAGTATACGGAAGTCATAAGAGTGACTTACATTACCCTAAAGTTAAATTTTAAGTTTGTGACCGAGGACACAAAAGCGGAAATCTTCATGGACCGCCAAAGAAGGCAGAAGATAATTCTAGCAGAGATTGCCTACAATGTATATCAAAGACTGAGACCACTCAGACCTTTATAGTAAAGAGGGGGGTAGCAGAAGACCCCATATAAGATTGGGTTCCGGCAACCAGCTGAGTGTACCCATGATAGGAGTGGGTCCTATCACCCAATGGCAGGGGGCCGGCAGTCGGCCGGGTGCCCATGTAACCCAAGGGAGGGTTAGGGTACACCCAAGAGAGGGGGAACCCCTGCGGACAAATCACTTCCAGTGGCTAACCCCATAGGACGCTATGAAGGGTATATGTACCAGAGCGGCCTGCTCAACAGGAGTTCAAGATAGCCCTATCGCTCCACCCGAAGGAGGAGTTGTAGGACTAGGGACAGATATGTATAGGCTAGACCATACCAAGGGATAGGTGGGGAGGGAGAAGAAGAGGGGTCTTCCATAGGGGAGGCTCTGTACAAAAACGGCCACCAAGGAAGGGAGTACGCTCCCTAGCCTAGGGTAGGTAACCTGAATGAGAACGGTGCATGGGTGCCGTCTCAAACTAAAACAGTACAGAACTAGCCCCCCCCCCCCCCCCCAGGCCTAACCTAGATAAGGGATGTTAAGCCCCAAGCTAGGATGGCTGAAAGACACATTGCAAGTTGCATGGAAGGTTAAGTAACCTAACCAAAGCAACTGAGGAAGGACAGGCCATTCCTCTTTCTCGGTCGCAACCCTAAGGGGGGGATCATTCCCTTAGGGAGGACAGAGAAGCGATAAATACTCTGATACGGACTTGATCCCCCTACATAGCAGGGGGAACATGGCCACACAGAGGGAATGCCCGAAGGCAGGGGGTGAAGGGAGCATATAGGGGTCCTACATTTAGGTTAGGTTAGAAAGGCACACTATCAAACCGATCCCCTATATGGTCCCTGAAGGCGAAAAACACTTGCATCACAGTAAACAGTATAATAAATAATGCCACTATCTTCATAACTTAACCTAGGATCACTGGAATATATCATGCATGAACACTGGTGCTAGGCAATCTGGCCTAGGGGCTAAGCTAGCAATCTAGTATGGGGTCAGGCGATGACCGGATAAAAGAGCGTCAAAACACGATATATGAAGTTCCTAGCTATGAAGACTAAATAACTAACAGTATCAATTAGTTAATAGGCCGGAAAAAGCTGTTCAGGCTAGCTAAATAAGGCATGCAAGGGAACAGCGACGCCATAAAATGGCGTGTCCGGTAGCAGCACAGCTCGGCCAGAAAACATGAAATATCTCGAAAAGTATAAGTTACTTTACGGTCAGAGCTTATTTAAACAATACTGGGACCTGGTACTCAACTTTCCAGAAGAAGGCGAGGCTAAAGGTAGCGACATTACGAAGATGCAAGCCGATAAAAAAGCTTAAGGGGAAATCCGTCTTAGCAAGGCAGCTACTAAAAGAAGGATGAGGACGGACGTGACGTCATTTAGCAATGGCGCCCGTTTGTTTACGTTTCGAGTACCAAAAGTAGTCACGGACGAGTGTAGCTGTGGAACGGCTCCCCAGTTATTCTCCGCCCCTCCATATCGAAGTGTTAACTCTATATGGGGTGCAGATAGCTATGTGGCGTGTTAATACATGCGTCCCCTGTTGATATACGATGTCTTAAAGGGAAACCTTTAGGATACTCGCTCCAGAAGTAAGAATTCTGTGATAACCTGTGGTTTAATTCTCTGGGAATATCCTTGTAGTCAATATACCCAAGGAAGCTACCAAAAAGGAACCTTCCATCAGGACGTCATGGCTTGAGCCCAAAAATTGCACTTCGTCAAGTAGATCTTGTGGAACACAAGACAATTTTGCATCTCTTGTCTTCCTTTGGGGCCAAAAATTTTCTTGAGGCTAAGAATTTGCCTCAATATTTTCACATGATTTCTTTGAAAATGGGTGAAAGCATTTTAGATTTTTTTTATAATAAAGAAAACAGGTTTCTTTGTCAAGTGACAGCCATTCAGTATTATTTGGGAAAAAAAACTACAGGTATTAGAGGTAACATTCCTAATTTGTTTTGCAATGTCATTCCTTGTTAAAAATTCGGTCCCAGAAGCTGACAAAAAATTAAATCCAAATCTAACAACAGGCTTGAAAGTGAAAGTACGTGATAGGATTTCAGCTATTTCCCTTAACTTTAGTAGAAATTTTTCCTTTAGAAAGAGTTTTAGCAGCAGCTGGATGGCATACCAAGTCGGTTTTCTCTACAACATTATCTTGAAAGACGCCTGGTTTGCTTGTGAAGATTGCTAGGTTCTAGGCCTCATAGTAGCTGTGGGAATGTGGTCTAATTACACCACATTAAAGGAATGGATTTCTGTTTAACCCAAGGACCCACTTGGAATACCAAAAACATGTTCATTCTGTATTTGCTTAATCTGTTATTTTAAAATTTGTAAGTACACCATTGTTACATTCATGCTTGCTAGTCATTGTAATAACTCGTGTTATTGCTTTTGCTTGTCATTTTCATAACGATTACAATTTTTTGTTTAACTTGGTCTTCTTAGGCTGTACCTAAGTGGAAAATGTGGGAATGTATAAAAGACGAAGCAGGTACCTTTGAAGCACTGTTCATTATATTCTTTAGGAGTGGAGTTATTGTGACTAAGGATACGCTAAACAGTAATACATAAGTCATTCAAATTAAGGATTTTCTTTTCCTTTTTCATCAAGAACACTATGATAAGGTTCCATTACAATTCTATTACTAAAGGTTCAACTTGGCAGTCAAATAAAAATTTCCCAACAGGAAGTATTACAAACCCAGTAATATTAACTTTAAATAGGAAAAGCACTAGAATAAAAAAAAAAATTAAAACATCAGCAACTAGAGGGGCACTCAGTAGAGCGCAGACCTCCACCTGGGCAGCTTATTTCTTGACCTTTCGAACTGATTTTGGACGTTTTGCTCGTCAGAGACCTTGAGCTTTGACCTTTCAAAATTAAATCATTTCCAGCTCTTTACATAACAGTTTGAAATCCCTGCAAGTTTCATTAGTTTATGATTAGAATTGTGGCCTAATGGTTAATGACCGGAATTTGACCTTTTTCTTGACCTTGACCTTGGCCTCAACCTTGACCTTCTACCTTAACATGTATTAATTGGCGTGGAATTTTATACACTCAAATATGAAAAGTCTCTGTGACAACAAAGTCCAAACTTGGGGCTGATTACGTGATTTGGACATTTTGCTTGACCGTGACCTTGACATTCCAAAATTTAATCATCTCCAGCTTCTTACATAGCAGTTAATCCCAGCAAGTTTTTATTACTCTATGCTTAAATTGTGGCGAGGAAGCTGTTATCAAACAAACACACACACACAAACAGAGACGAAAACATAACCATCTTCCAACTCCGTTGGCAGAGGTAATAACTAAAAGACATGATAGAATCACAGAGGCAATGTAAATGCTGTAACAAAAAACCAAAGAATGTTGACTCAGGTCAGCTATTCAGGAGCTATTTTTTTTTTCTAATATTTAGAATGTTTTGCAAATCCAATTCATGTATGACTTCAGGATCATGACTAAAGATTGTCATCTTTGATTTGTAGTATCAACCGGTATATAAAATTCATCTTTATATGGTCACCTGGTTTTAATATCCCCCCCCCCCCCCCCCCGTTTCATTTATGTGAAGCCAAAACCCCTTATCTTTTGGACTTGAAATCAGCTTGCAGGATGCAAAGTATAGAACAGAGATAGTGTAGTAAATTTTTGGTTTTATTGATAGATATTAACCCACACTCCAGTACCATTCTACAGTACTTAGATTCAGTTTGTCATTGTGTTACTTTCTTTGTTTTATATTAGCCAATAATTATTATTATGGAAGTTTGATCAGATTGCTTTAGTACTCAAGTTTCCGTCAATCTTATCTCAATTTCAACCTAGAATACTTTTATTTCTTTTATTTTTAATTTTTTTTTTCTTTTTTAATTTTCAGTCATCTTTATCGGAAGTGACGGCAACATCCTATTTTGCTTCACTGCCACTGATACCTGGTGATGCTATCTTAGATCGTGCTGGGATATTTTCAACAGGTGCTCCAACAAGTGTGCATATAGTAGTGAATGCTGGAGTTGTAACGGGACAGAATCCACAGTCTACACTTTCTGCAGTACAAAATATGATTCTTCTTGCAAATCAGAGGTATGCTACATTTGATGTTCAAGAGTTAACACATAGTCATTATTATATGTTCATCTTTAACAAAAAGGAATCCAAAAAAATTTTCTTGAGGTGTTTTATTGACTTGTTGACAACACATTTAAATATGATCAACTAATGTCATTCCTGATGCTATAGCAGGTGGTTCAAAATATTGGTCCATGACTACAAGTAATTTTTTACATATATCTACTTTTAACGGTCTTATGGCTCCATTTAATTAAATTCATATCTTATTGTGTTACATAACCCTTTTACCCCCAAAGGACGTACTGGTACGTTTCACAAAACTCATCCCTTTACCCCCATGGACGTACCTGTACGTCCTTGCAAAAAAATGCTATAAAAATTTTTTTTCATATTTTTGATAATTTTTTGAGAAAATTCAGGCATTTTCCAAGAGAATGAGACCAACCTGACCTCTCTATGACAAAAATTAAGGCTGTTAGAGCAATTTAAAAAAAATATACTGCACAAGGTGCTGGGGAAAAAATAACCTCTTGGGGGTTAAGGGTTGGAAATTTCCGAAGAGCCTGGGGGTAAAAGGGATAACTGAGAAAATTACAAATTAAAGCCATTCTAATTTAACAAACTTGTAGCAGTATTTACAGATATCCATTGTACTGAGTAAATATACTTCACTACAACATATACACTAAAGTGTAAATATGGTTAAAAATGGCAGTTTACATAAAATGCGATTGTAGTCGCCCCCACTCTTTACAATAGTTCCCTTTACTTTCCAAAACGAAAGGGCTTTCTTATGAAATAGAACAGCTACTGGTATTTATATTTCAAGTAATTGTTGAATTAATGACATGTATTAAAAAAAAATTCATGTTTGTAATTTTTGTGTGCGACCGCTTGGCGATATTTCTGATAGGTCTGTGTAAATTTGGTTATCAAGGGTCTACTATACATCATCTAAAATATCAGCTTAAGAAAATTCAACTAAATTGTGCCAAAAAATAAATTTTTAAACATTTGACTTAGCCGGTGGATATATATGTAGCTAACGTCTCTGACGTCACGGCAGAAAAATTCAAAACTCGCGGGCAATCGGAGATTAGGTAGATAGGTGTACTACTAGCGCCACCACTCGCCAGGATATTGGAACCATTCCACAAGTCCTCAGTTCTTCTCTGCCGCTGTGGTGACAACATTGGAACTTTCATACTCGCGCATAACCTCCTGTTTTCTACAGCTTTGGTGAAGTACTTGTTTTTTGGTTTAATGGCTTTCGCTTGATTGGATTTTCTTACGACTTTTCTTGAAACTTTTTGATTTGACTATTTTTGACCCTTGCTTGTTTGATCTCTCTATGGATATTCCAAAATTGCCGACCCTTCCCCTGTGTATAGGAAATGTGTGAAAGGCTGTAAGACCCGCCTTCCTAAGGCCTCTATCGATCCCCACTCTATTTGTAACAAATGTAGAGGTAAAATATGTCAGTTAGGGGATCGTTGTGATGAGTGTGTTATTTTATCTGATACCGAGTGGCTTGAATATGAAAAGTACACTCGTAAGTTAGATTGAGATAGGGTTAGAAGAAGCTCTTCTCACTCTAGAGAATTTTCCTCTCCACATGTTCCTGAACCTATTCCTTCCCCTGTAATGGTAGTCCATGAACCCCCTACTAGCACTAACGAGCCTTCATTGATGGACATGATGAAGGGGATTCATGCCCTTGGTGCCAAGGTCGAGTCGCTTGCTACGGACAGGAACTAGCTCATGTCCGACGTTAAATTGTTGAAAAGTGCCAGTGTTAGTGATAAAAGTGCGAAGAATGTGTTCAGTGTTGCGGAGGGTACGTCTGTTCATACTTGTCGTTCACCCAGTCCTAGACCGCTTTCAAGCTCCCCAACCCCTGGGAGAAGGAATGTCAAACGACAAAAGGGAACGATAGGTTTTAAACCACGAACAGACGTCCCCTCACGAGTTGCGGTTGACGTTGCACGTAACGATCGCCCTTATCATGGGAGAGGTGAGGCTAAGTTCTCCTCATCCTCTGATGACGTTAACGTCAGTAGAAAAAACTGGCGTCAGGATTCCAGACCTCTCAAGAGGAAATTGATCCCTTCAGATCAAAGTCAACTTCCTGGCTGCAGTCATTGGAGCAGTCCAGAACGTCTGCCTTCATCGGATGAAGGTACACCTGCCAAACATCCCCTTAAAACGTCTGGTATGGTTGCTCCGGAGACCCCTTTGCAGGGTCACGGTTCTGTGGTTTCGTCTGGACGTTCCAGACGTGACGTGAGTACTGTTGCTCCCGTTGTCATCACTGATGTTGCGGAACGGACGTTACTGAAGTCACGCTCTGACACACTTGTGGCTGACCCTAATTTTAGCATGCTGCAGGACATGCAGATGAAACTTTCCTCATTCATACAGTCTTACCGTCCAGCCCATGAACGACAGGAACCCTCGCTTGCAGAGCGTCACGGTTCTAATAAGCGTGACCCTTCTCACCATGCTTCCAAGCGTGAAGTTTCACGTCACGCTGACATCCCCCAGTATTCAGCATGCTGTCAAACGTGACGCCAATCGTCAGGTTCGACGTGATGTTGAACATCAGTCGATGCAGTCCCGACGTGACGTCGATCTTCCTTCTCTTCCTGCTACCCATCAGCAGGCTGATGCAGGCTGTCAAGCTGTTCCACACAGTTCCCGACACCTTGTTGATTCTCCACCTCGCAAACACGTTGAGCTTCCGGGTGAAGTTTTTTCTGAGGAGGAAGTGGATGATCCCCTTTCCACAGCTGTACCTTTGGGTACCTTGTCAAAGGAAGGGGAACCTAGATCCACACAACATTCATTTGTTTTTAAAAAGATTATGACTGTTTTTAAGGAAGTTTTTCCTTCACATTTTGTGCCTGTTGCATCACGCTCTCCTTCAGAGTTCACCTTGGGGACGACTACACAAGCTCCCCTGTTTACTAAATTGGTGCTCTCTCGGTCGTCTAAGAGAGCTTTGCGTTTGCTGGGAGACTAGTTGCAGTCCAAAAGGAGTCTTGGCAAGTCAGCCTTTGCCTTCCCTCCAGCTAAGCTTGCTTCTCGTTCGAGCATCTGGTATGAGACAGGAGAAGTTCTCGGCTTGGGAGTACCTGCCTCTGCCCAGGGGGACTTCTCAAGCCGGGTAGACTCTCCTCGTCCTCTGGCCATGAGACGCTCGAAAATTTTATGGACAAACTCGGAACTCGACCATCTGCTCAAGGGCGTCTTACGTGCCTTTGAAGTGTTCAACTTTCTAAACTGGGCATTGGGAGCCTTGAGTAAGAAAGTGTCTTTTTAATAATAATGAGTCTGTGGTTCAGATTGTGTCCTGCATGGACAAAGCCGTAATGGATGGATCAAATGAGCTGGCTGCTCTTTTTACGGCGGGTGTCCTTAAGAAGAGAGAAACGTTGTGCTCCTTCCTGGCTACGGGAGTTACTCCTTGTCAGAAGTCGGAACTTCTGTTTGCACCGCTTTCTCGTTCGCTTTTTCCCCAAGAGCTTGTGAGGGAAATAGCTTCATTGCTAGCCTTGAAAGACACACATGACCTGGTATCTGAAACGGCTCGCAAGGTGCTGCCTTTGTCGTTTTCAGGCAGCAGATTGAAGGTGGAAACCCCTGCATCTAGGTTATTTCCTCCCTTTCGTGGTAGAGCCTCCAACAGAGACAACTCTCGCTCTGATGGAAGACGAGGTAAAAGGAGGGGAGCTAGATCAAGTCGTGGCAGACTCTGACTGCCCTCAACTTCAGACAGCAGTAGGGGCCAGATTGAAGAACTTCTGGCAGGCTTGGGAGAGAAGAGGAGCAGATCAGTGGTCCGTCCTCTTGTTGAAGGAGGGGTACAAAATATCCTTTGTAAAGAAACCCCCTCAAGTCCAAGAGCCGATAGATCTCTCTCCCAGATACTGGGAGGACGCAACAAGACAAGCTTTGCGCCTACAGGTGTCCCTTTTGTTAAAAAAGGGGGCTGTGGAGAAGGTACTAAACCACCAGTCTCCAGGCTTTAAAACCGCCTCTTCCTAGTTCCAAAGAACTCAGGGGGTTGGAGACCAGTGCTGGATGTGAGCGCGCTCAACGCTTTCATTCTGAAATCGAAGTTCACAATGGAGACTTCCAAGTCTGTGCTAGCAGCAGTAAGGGAGGGCGACTGGATGGTCTCTCTAGACCTCCAAGACGCATACTTCCATATCCCTATTCATCCGACCTTCCAACACTATTTAAGGTTCGTATACGGGAAGGAAGTCTTCCAATTTCGAGCTCTGTGCTTCGGTCTCAGCACCGCTCCTCTTGTGTTTACGAAGCTCATGCGGAACGTGGCGAGCTTCCTGCATTTGACAGGTATCAGAGCCTCCCTATATCTAGACGACTGGTTACTCAGGGCGTTGTCCTTCGATCGCTGTCTGAAGGATCTCAGATTGACTTTGGCCCTTACAGATGAGTTGGGTCTCTTAGTCAACAAGGAGAAGTCCCAACTGACCCCATCTCAAACAATTCTCTATTTGGGGATGGAGATAAAGAGTCTAGTTTTTCGGGCTTTTCCATCGCCCACAAGACTAGAACAAGCTCTCATAAAGATTCGTCTTTACCGAAGGAAGAGCTTTTGTTCTGTAAGGAGGTGGATGAGTCTGCTGGGAACACTCTCGTCACTGGAGCAGTTTGTTTCCCTAGGGAGACTCAATCATCGCCCTCTCCAGTTTCACCGCAACCAGCATTGGGACAAGGAGAAGGGCTTAGAAGCAGTGACCATTCCGCTTCCAGAGACGGTCAAGAGTTGCTTGAAATGGTGGGACGATAATCTCAGACTTCAGGAGGGCCTCTCTCTAGCACACAAGAACCCAGACCATGTGTTGTGCTCAGACGCCTCGGACTCGGGGTGGGGAGCAACACTAGGCAAACTAGAATGCTTGGGCCTATGGACCAAAGACCAGGAGAGTCTTCACATCAACCAGAAGGAGCTTCTGGCAGTTCTTTTGGCCCTTCAAAGTTTCGAAAGACTAATCCGAAACAAGGTAGTGCAAGTAAACGCAGACAACACCACAGCATTAGCCTACATCTCCAAACAAGGCGGGACCCACTCGCAGTCCCTTTACTTCACTGCAAGGGAGCTTCTGGTTTGGGCGAAGGAGAGAAACATCACCTTACTAACAAGGTTCATACAGGGAGAAAGGAATGTGATGGCAGACTGCCTCAGCAGAAGATACCAAGTCATTCCCACAGAATGGACTCTGCATCAGGAGGTTTGCGAGAAACTATGGCAGATATGGGGACGTCCGTCCATAGACCTATTCGCAACCTCGAGAACGAAAGGCTTCCAACATACTGCTCTCCATTTCCAGATCTAGAGGCGGTCCACATCAACGCGTTCTTGCTGGACTGGTCTCACCTGGAAGTGTATGCGTTTCCCCCCTTCAAAATCCTTTACAAAGTCCTACAAAAGTTTGCCTCTCACAAAGGGACCAAGTTGACATTGGTTGCTCCCCTCTGGCCATCAAGAGAATGGTTCACCGAGGTACATCAATGGATGGTGGACATACCAAGAAGCCTGCCAATGCAGTTAGATCTGCTCCAGCAACCGCACATGAAAAGGTTCCATCAAAACCTCCACGGTCTTCGTCTAACTGCCTTCAGACTATCGAGAGAGACTGTAGAGCTCGAGGCTTTTCGAAGGAGGCAGCTAGAGCGATTGCCAGAGCAAGGAGATCCTCTACCATCAGGATCTACCAGTCTAAATGGGAGGTGTTTCGAGATTGGTACAAAAGTCACCTCAATTTTCTCGTCCAATACCTCTATAGCCCAAATCGCTGACTTCCTGCTACACCTTAGGAGTGAATGTAACTTTTCCTCCTCTACCATTAAAGGTTACAGGAGCATGTTGGCTGCAGTTTTCAGGCACAGGAACCTAGACCTCTCTAACAATAAAGACCTTCAAGACCTTCTCAAGTCTTTCGAGACTTCCAAGGAGCATCGGATAGTGACACCAGCTTGGAATCTGGATGTTGTCCTGAAATTTCTTATGTTTGAGAAATTTGAACCTTTACACTTAGCCTCTTTTAAAGATCTCACCTTAAAGACACTTTTTTTCTAGTGAGTCTAGCGACTGCAAAGAGAGTTGTGAGGTTCATGCCTTCAGTAAGAACGTCAGCTTCTGTACTGGAAAGGCAGTATGCTCCTTGCAACTTGGTTTCTTGGCCAAGAATGAGCGTCCTTCCCATCCATGGCCGAAATCTTTTGAGATTCAAAACCTGTCAGATGTGGTTGGTGACAAGATAGAGAAGGTCCTGTGCCCTGTGAGAGCACTTAAATTTTACCTAGACAGAACCAAAAATTTACGAGGCGAGTCTGAAGCCTTATGGTGTTCGGTCAAGAAGCCCTCCTTACCGATGTCAAAGAACGCCTTATCGTATTTTGTCAGGTTCTTGATTAGAGAGGCTCACGCTCACTGCGATGAGGTTGACCTTAGATTGCTGAAAGCAAGAACACATGAAGTCAGAGCTGTGGCAACTTCAGTGGCTTTCAAGCAAAATCGATCCCTACGAAGCATTATGGACGCAACCTTTTGGAGGAGTAAATCTGTGTTCGCTTCACATTATTTAAAGAATGTCCAGACTCTTTACGAGGACTGCTACACTTTGGGACCATTCGTAGCAGCGAGTGCAGTAGTGGGTGAAGGTTCTACCACTACATTCCCCTAATCCTAATACCTTTTTTCTTCTCTTGAAACTATTGTCTTTTTGGTTGTATGTGGAGAGTGGGACAGTCTTCCGCAATCATTTGATTTTAGCGGATGGTCAAACTTGTTTCTTGAGAGTGCCCAGATCAAGGGTATTGGTTGAGGTCCTGTCATAGGGGTGTTCACCCCAGATATGACAGCTCCTAGAGGTCTTTCAGCCCCCTGAGTGGATTGCTGGGCTTCATAAGGATAGCGGACTAATGAGGCAGAGAATCATAAAAGTCAGCTTCCTTATCAGGTACGAACCCATAAGTTTCTTTTTATCAAAACTCTTAAGTTATATTACTATGTTGTTTACTGCTGATCTCTTGGGTGTCAATCAGCTATATATGTATATATATATCCACTGGCTAAGTCAAATGTTTAAAAATATTTTCATTATAAAATAAATTTGTGAACATACTTACCCGGTGGATATATATAATTTTTGGGCTCAGGCCATGTCGTCCTGATGGAAGTTCCTTCTTAGTGGCTTCCTAGGTTATATTTAACTACAGTGATATATCCCAGAGAATTTTACTAAAGGTATCCAGAATTCTAACTCCTGGCGCGAGTATCCCTTGTATTATCTTATAGGGATATCACATAAGATCAGAGGACGTATTCTTGACATGCCACATAGCTATCTACACCCCTAATAGCGTTTATGCTTCGAGAGGGGAAAGTGGCAAGAATTGTAGAAGAGCCGTTATTAAGGCAATACTCCTACTCGTACTGTAATTGGGCGCCAGCACGCTGCTGCGTGGCGCCATCTAGTCATTCTTTCGTGTGTAGCGTTCCTGACCGGTGTTTATCCCATGTTATCTCTCGCTATTTTGGATTGTTTTGCTTCGATGATGTCTTCCCCAGCCTCATCTGCTTCTGGAAAGTTAAGTACTATCTTTGAATTGTATAAATGTAAGCCCTTGCCAGTTTTTGCCTCGAAATAAGTGCGTATTTAACGTAACAAGAGCTGTTGCCCAGCTGGATGGCGTCTTGGACGCAGTCATTCGTTGCATGTACATTTTGTTAGCCAGAACGACTTTCTCGGCATTAATCGCTTTAATAACTTTTAACTATCTAGCAGTTTAGCTAGGAATTCTTATATTATGCCCTTGTTTTCGTGGATTTGGCAATTTTATGACCGAGTCCCACGAGTGCTAGGCTTCCTAGCCTAGGCACCTACACACTTCATGCATGATATAACCTTCATGGTAAAGTTTTATTGAAGCTCAGGCAATATTTTATACAATTAAGATATTACTGCTTTAAATATTCCTCTTCCAAGATAGTATACGAGAGAGTTTCGGTGACCGATTCTCACTGAGCCTAGGCTACCAGCCAAGGGGCTTTAGTATACTTTCATACATGTCCCCAATTGCCCTTGTATCGTCTTTTAAGTAGAGACTGACACCTCCTATACCTTTTAAGTCGATACCAATCTCCGTACGAGATTTAGAGCAATTCCTCTTCCCTCTGATTAGCCTAGGCTAACCCTAGTTAGCTTTGCCTTGAATTGTATTCTGGCACCTTGAATTGTATTCTGGCAAATCTTTACTGGGGTGTTCCCGCTTCTTTCCCTCAACCACTGAGCCGGTTTTGAGTTTAGGACGGGACATCAGAGCAACTTGTCTGTGATCGACAGCCCCCTGTCTTGGTGAACTGATTTCCCAAGCCAGGTTAGGTTGCCAATGCAGGAGGCTAGACCTCCCTAGGCCATACCCTGGAGGTGTTATATGATAATTCCTCCTCTCCATGGCCTAGCAGACAGTCCTGTGCCGGCAGGTCCTAAGCCGAAGAATTGAATTCTTCCCTTGCTTAGGGTCTCCGACACTAGATTCTGTTCCTTAGTTGAGACAGCGACCTGTGTGCCGTCTTCTCACCTAATCAGATTAACCCAAGCTAGGAAATTGAATTCCCTGGCCCCTAAGGTTGTCTTTTCTATGTATCAGAATCTTTTAGGTTAGGTAGTGCCTTCTAGGTACTACCTCACCTGCAGGACCCTTGCCCCTCCCCTGGTGTCCTTTAGTGTTGGCCTAGCCTTCACACACCCTGGCCATCATTCTACAATCGACCCTAATGGTAGTTTGTGGGATTAGCTTGGGGTTCTCTGTCTGCCGCCAGCTGAGCCGGCTGCTGGCAGGGATCCTCCCCTATCTTTAGAGTGTTCTTCAGTCCTCCCTTGGACTGCCTTCCATGGCCCTACTATCAACATGGATGGACTATGGTTGGATGGAAGCCCGAATATAATTCCCCCTTCCATATGAAACCTCATTCCAGATGAGGTCTGCAAAGCTGTGCCTTTGCTTTCCCCCCCCCCCATCCATGCTTTCTCTTTATCTTTCCATCAACCCTGGCCCGGCTGCCGGCATCTTACAGGTGCTGGCGGCCAACTCGAACAACTGTCCGCCGTCAGATTGCTCTGCCACCGCTTGCCATGGGGTACCGTTGATCGGCGCCCCAACGGCAACTGGCACACACTCTGGCGACTGCCGGCAGCCGGTCATCCAAGTCTGTAGACATTCTTTCCGCCGGCTGCCGGCGGGTCCACCTTTATAGAGGGGCCCCTCGGCGGCCGGCAGCGGAGCAACTGCCGGCGACCTACCGTCCTTTATTTATGAAGGCAGTACTGTATATACCTTCAATAGCCCAGGGCAATGCCGGCGTACGCCGGAAGGCACTATAGTACTGACTACGGTGGTCGTAGTCACTGCAATATTGATTATTCCGCATGACACATACCACTGTATGGTCTGTGATGTAGCCCATTCAAAAATTTTTCCAACCTACAAGGTGCTTCATGGGCAGCCTATTGTGAGACCACCACTCCTAGAGAGCGATTCTCTCTGTTAAATTAATGGTCGATAACCATTTATTAAAAATCCCCAATATTGAACCTTAGAAGGTGTTAAAATTACACTTCATATCCAAGGATATTATCTTCCCATTTAATTCATCAAGAATTTAGTGTTCAATATTGAAGGAAGTCATAGCAATGGGCTGGACAGGAGGCCCATGTGGGTGTCTTCCCTTTTTTCCCTAGCTTACACTATCCTAAGCTAATTAAATGACTTTATTACTCTGTATGATGAAATTCTGAGATTTTCACTGAATACTTATATGCTTTTCTTTCTTTACAGGAGGAGCATCCCGAGTGCGGGAACCACTTCTGCAAAGTCCGCAGTAAGAACTTCTGTGGCCACGTGCAGAACCCATGCGTGCTGCTCAATTACGAAGGGATCTCTAAAATACTGGGACCCACAGGTATGTACCGTTTGTGACAAACTGGTAAAAGAGGCTTTTGATAATCAGAAGTCCACAGAGTCAAGGGATGCAGCAAGAGAGACGCTGCGAAAATGGGTCAGAGGTTTCCAGAAGAACACCACTGGCCCATACCTTCCTAATGAGAAGATGAGGGCTTGTCTGTTCCCTAGGGCATCTTCGGATGCAGTTGTTCCCCAAGCTCAACCTGAGATTCCCCTCGTCCAGATTCCGATAGAATCTGATGTATCCGATGCCTTGAAGGACATCCAACTAGAAGACAACATGTCAGTTGTCTCCGAGGAGACGGAGCGAAGTCTCCTAGCAGAGGAGCAGGAGCAGGAGACTGTCTTACCTCCTGAAGGCGACATTGAGAAAGCCGAAACTGTTAAGATTTCATCGGCTACGGTGGCCGAGCCTGTCCCATCAACTTCTTCTGCCCCCCAGCTAGACATGATCAGTCATACGCTGCATTCGCTTTTGTCCATGTTCCAGGACATGAAAAAGCAGTCGTCCGAGAAGGAGGCTTCTCTACGGACCAAAATGCACCAACTCATGTCCTCACGTTTAGCCCCCAGGAAGCTAAACTTCAAAGAACTTCCCGACTTTTCTGACATCAATCCTTGGAGGTATGCTGAGCACATGCCTATGTCAGGGGGGAAGATCTTCCTCTCCGAAAAACTGGGCACTGTCCCAGTAGACGACGTAGAGTTCTGGCCCAGTAAAGGGGCCTATCCGGATTGTTACGTCCGCTTGAGGACGGAACCCCCTTCCAAAGAAGAAACCGAGCCGAAAGAGGTCATCATTCTAGACCTCCCCAAGGCACAGGCCTTGTTTACCAAAACCTTGAAGGAGAGGGCCTTCACTAGCTCCAAGGTGCCGGCTCTCAGCAAGAAGCACCCGTCCTTCATTGCTGCTTCTTCCCGTGCCTTCCCCTTTATGGAGAAAGGGTTCAAGGCAGCCTTAAAGGCAGTCGAGGCAGGGAAACCTTGCCCTACACTCGAAGAGTGTAGACCATTTTCCCTTGCCCTACCATCCGGTGATGCGGACTGGAAGGACGTTTATAACACCTTCTCAGTCGGGAAGCTGGAGGATGACATTGCCGGACGTCAGTTTGGAGAAGACCTCCCAAAGTTGTCAGACTTTCACCTGCGCAGGGAGCAGGAAACAAAAGAGCGACTTGCCGCCTCTGTGTCTCTACAGACCAGACTAGAGATGATGGCAAATGTCCCAGATACCCCGGATATGTACATGGTCTTTGCCAAAGCTCATTTGGCAACGGTCACCAAGGACCTGTACAACTTCATTAAAGCCCGTCGGGGTTGCAGAGAGTTCGTGTTTGCCTCGGCTGCAGTGAGGCATGAACCGAGGAAGCTGATAGCCTCCAACATCTGGGAAAAGACCTCTTCCAGAGTGAAGTGGTCAAAGAGGTCGTAGACAAAGCCACAACGGAGAACAGGAATCTCCTCTTTAAATGGGGCTTGTCCTCCAAGAGAAAGTCTTCCGCTGAAGAGGGTCCCCAGCCAAAAAGGAAGACAAAATGACCCAGAGTGCCCTCTCGCCCTCCAAGACAACAACAGCTTCCCGTGGCCACGGTGCCCCAGACGGTGGCACAACCACCCACCACTTTTCAACTGGTGCCCCCAACAAGTGACGACTCAGTCGCCCGTTTTCACCCCAGCCTTTGAAAGGCAATCGACGACCTTTCGGCCGAAGTCTCGAGGTTCCTTTCGAGGTTCCTCTAGACGCCCCTCCAGAGGTAGGGACAACAGAGGTGGACGTGGCCAGGGAGGCAAGTCCTCCACCCAGCACTCCAAGTGAGATGCTACCGGTAGGAGGGAGACTTCTCCTCTTCCGGGATCGCTGGACCTTCGATCCATGGGCCTACAGCCTAATCAAGAACGGACTGGGGTGGAGTTGGAATGCACCTCCACCGAACTTCCCTCAATTCTTCCAACACTCAACCCCCATATTGGAAGAATACGTTCAGGAACTCTTAGACAAAAGAGTTGTAAGGAAGGCAAAGTCCATCAAATTCCAAGGAAGGCTATTCTGTGTTCCGAAGAAAGACTCGGAAAAGCTCAGAGTCATTCTGGACTTATCACCACTCAAAAAGTTCATAGTGAACAACAAGTTCAGAATGCTGACGCTCCAACACGTAAGGACCCTACTGCCCAAACAGGCATACACTGTCTCCATGGACATGGCGGATGCATATTGGCATGTTCCGATCAACCGCCAAGTTTCCCCCTACCTAGGATTCAAGCTCCAAAAAAGACAGTACGTCTTCAGAGACATGCCCTTCGGACTAAACATAGCCCCAAGAGTGTTCACAAAGCTTGCGAATGGAGTAATTCGTCAACTATGCCTAAAGGGAGTTCAGGTGATGGCCTACCTGAACGACTGGCTGGTGTGGGCAGCATCCAAAGAAGAGTGCACGCAAGCCTCCAAGGAAGTGATCCAGCTCCTAGAACACCTAGGATTCAAGATCAACTTGGAAAAGTCTCGACTATCTCCAGGTCATAAGTTCCAGTGGCTGGGTGTCCACTGGAACTTACAGTCACACTGCCTCTCCATTCTATCAAAGAAGAGGAGAGAGATAGCGGGATCTGTCAAGAGACTCCTTCAATCCGCCAGGATATCAAGAAGGCAACAGGAGAGAGTGTTGGGGTCCCTCCAGTTTGCCTCGGTGACAGACCCAGTATTGAAAGCTCAATTAAAAGATGCATCAGGAGTTTGGAGAAAATATGCATCAAACGCTCAAAGAGATCTGAAAAGACCGATACCAACTCGTCTGCGATCCCTCCTCAAGCCATGGTCGGAGGCCAAGTAACTAAGGAAGAAGGTACCCTTACAACCGCCTCCACCGTCGGTCACCGTTCACACGAATGCTTCAAAAGAAGGGTGGGGAGGCCACTCTCACCATCGGAAAGTCCAAGGAACCTGGTCCTCCCTCTTCAAGACCTTCCACATCAACATTCTGGAAGACATGGCAGTTTTTCTCTCACTGAAAAAACTGAAACTTCACTGCTCAATCCACATCCGACTGGTACTAGACAGCGAGGTCGTAATGAGATGCCTAAATCGACAGGGCTCGAGATCGCCTCAAATCAATCAAGTGATATTGGCCATCTTCCGGCTAGCTGAGAAGAAGAGATGGCACTTGTCAGCAGTTCACCTTCAAGGGTTCCGCAATGTGACGGCGGACGCTCTATCCAGGCTCAACCCGATAGAGTCAGAATGGTCCCTAGACGCAAGATCATTCTCCTTCATCTTATGCAAAGTCCCAGGACTGCAGATAGACCTCTTTGCAACGAGCGACAAGAAGAAGCTACCCCCGGTATGTAGCCCCGTACGAGGATCCTCTAGCGGAAGCAACGGACGTGATGTCTCTAGACTGGAACAGATGGTCCAAGATCTACCTGTTCCCTCCAACCAACCTTCTGCTGAAAGTCCTCAACAAACTGAGATCCTTTCATGGAACAGCAGCAATAGTGGCCCACAATTGGCCCAACAGCGTATGGTTCCCCCTGATAACGGAACTACGCCTGAAGCTGATCCCGTTGCCGGATCCAGTTCTGACTCAGCAAGTGCAGAAGTCGACTGTCTCAGCTTCATCACAGAAAACCCAGAACCTTTATCTCATGATTTTCTCACCTTAGCAGTCAAGAAAAAGTTTGGGATTTCAAGGGACAGTATTAACTTTCTAGAAGAATACAAGTCAAAATCAACGAGAAGACTATACGAGTCTTCCTGGAAGAAATGGGTCGCCTTTATCAAGGCAAAGAAACCAAAGGAGATTTCAACGGATTTCTGTTTATCCTTCTTCATCCATCTCCATGAACAAGGTTTAGCAGCCAACACGATTGCCACGTGCAAATCTGCCCTGACCAGACCCTTGCTGTACGCCTTCCAGGTGGACTTCTCCAATGATATCTTCAACAAGATTCCAAAACCCTGCGCTAAACTTTGGCCCGCAGCTCCTCCGAGGCCCATTTCATGGTCCTTGGATAAGGTTCTTCACTTGGCATCAACCTTGAACAACGAAGACTGCTCTCTAAAAGACTTGACTCAAAAAGTGATATTCTTATTTGCACTAGTCTCAGGAGCCAGAGTTAGCGAAATAGTGGCCCTCTCGAGGGATGATGGCCACATTCAGTTCACAGACTGCGGAGAACTGAACCTTTTTCCGGACCCAGCGTTTCTTGCCAGGAACTAGCTGCCCACTAAGAGGTGGGGTCCCTGGAGAATCTGCCCTCTGAAGGAAGAAGCATCCCTATGCCCAGTGGAATGCCTAAAAGTATATCTTCGTAGAACTTTAGTCTTTAAGGGAGGTCAGCTTTTCAGAGGAGAAACATCAGGTTCAACATTAACCTTAAAACAACTAAGGGCGAAGATCACCTATTTCATTCATAGAGCGGATCCAGACAGTACACCCGCAGGTCATGATCCAAGAAAAGTTGCTTCGTCTCCGAATTTCTTTCAAAATATGTCTTTTGAAAGTCTTCGCGCTTACACAGGATGGAAGTCATCCAGGGTCTTCTTCAAGCATTACGCGAAACAATTACAGGAAATCAAACATTATGTGGTGGCAGCAGGTAGTGTACTAAAACCTGCCGCTTGATTTCTGCGAAGAACAGTGCACTAATTGGGACTTTTTAGTGAAGGGTGTACATGATGGACTCTTACGGTGTATCATGTTGAGTGATGTGTCTAGTACATGGCACTATAGACTGTTCTAATTACACGGGTGACAAAAAGCATAAAAGACTGACACGTGCCATGCATATTTATATGCAAGTGTTCCTTTTGTAACAACAGAATCCATAGTGAAATATTCCATATTTCCCATAGAGTGGCTTGTGTTTCCTTTCAGATGAAACCTTATTAATTTTTCTGTTATTACTAATTAGGCTTTCTCACAGAAATTTTCAGTGAAAATTGTGATTGATTGTACATGTTACAACCCTTGATTTCTATATTCTATTTGTTAATAAACATAGTTAGGAATCTTTGCGTCTCATTTCGCCCCAAATATCCTAAAACATACAAATAAAGGGTGTTGGAGCTACTTTTTATCCTCTTATTTTTGGAAAAATATTCAGAACAAAGGTTATTACTGTTCCAAGCAAACAATCATCAGATTATATGTTATGCTATTGAGTTCAGTCCCAAGTAATGACTGATTGTACCAACCTGTTTACCTTGCTGATTTAAAGTTTCCTACATGAATGTAAACCTGTCTATGTTGTCTCCAATGAACAAACAGACTCGGGAGGTATCAGTAACCTATACAGATCAATTCCATTCAGAGTACAAACTATGCTTTATGTATATGAGGACACTAATATACAACTTGTTTGCTAGACTTGTTCCTTGAACTCACAATCCTCGGGTTTTTCTCCTAGAGTTTTCCAAGACTCTTCCCTGTAGGGGGCAGGAAGCACTGACATAGGCCATGATCAGTTGAATGGTGTATGACGGTAACACCAGGTGTCTCTGGGTCTACACGACCAAGGAAAATTTATCTCGAGATGATTGGCACTATTGAAAATCCACAGATACATTAATGCTCTGGTAAACTTCCATCAGGACGACATGGCCTGAGCCCAAAAAACGGATTTTGAGCGAAGCGAAAAATCTATTTTTGGGTGAGGTAGCCATGTTGTCCTGATGGACCCACCCTCTTTTGACAAAGGATCAATGAATCCCTCCCTAATATACCGTATCTGTAGCACCTAAGTAACGCTACAAAGAATGACTAGATGGCACCACGCGGCGGCGTGCTGGCGCCCAATTACAATACGAGTAGGAGTATTGCCTTAATAACAGCTCTCCTACAATTCTTGCCACTTTCCCCTCTCGAAGCGTAAACGCTATTAGGGGTGTAGATAGCTATGTGGCGTGTCAAGAATACGTCCTCTGATCTTATGCGATATCCCTATAAGATAATACAAAGGATACTCGCGCCAGGAGTTAGAATTCTGGATACCTTTAGTAAAATTCTCTGTATTTAAATAAAACCTAGGAAGCTACTAAGAAGGAACTTCCATCAGGACGACATGGCTACCTCACCCAAAAATATATTTTTTGCTTCGCTCAAAATCCGTTTAAACTTCCTCCCTTTCGCCCCTCTAGAGACCTATGGGCAGAGAAGACCTGAGGACTTGTGGAATGGTTCCAGTATCCTGGCGAGTGGTGGCGCTAGTAGTACACCTAGCTTCCCATTCTCCGATTGCCCGCGAGTTTTGAATTTTTCTGCCGTGACATCAGAGACGTTATCTATATATATATATATCCACCGGGTAAGTATGTTCAAAATTTATTTTATAATGAAAATATCATTTCATTAAAAAGACACTTCTTAGAGATATCAACAAGGGCATCTATCTCAATATCAACTTTTAAGATATCAGCGACAGATTTACTGTCAATGGTATTTCCGACACTGATTTAGAAAATTTGAGCAGCACACAATATAGTTCTCAACAAACGGTGATGTGGCACAATGATTGCATTATGGCTCCATCTGAAAATCTGTGTCGGACAAGTATGACCAATACTCAGTCTTCTTAAAATAATTTACATCATTTTGTAGCTAAAACAAATTCTAAGGCACGGTATAATAGTAGCCCTGAAGCTTTCATATTTCTGAATATTAGAAAGGAGGTACAGCTAACCCTTCTTCCCTCAACTCAAAATATATGACCTAATATATCGGAATGGGAAACCCTTTCTGTAAAATCATTTTAATTCAAAACAACTGCAGCCCTGTCTGCAAAATCATTTTAATTCAAAACAACTGCAGCCCTGTCTGCTACCTCGTTAATTTGAATTCCTATGTGAGAGGGAACACAGCAAATATTGATTTTTTATACCGACAGAGAATGTAAAAGGCCTACTCATGAAGCTCTGAAATAAAGGATGAGATCAATCAAATCTAAAGCTCTAGTGTGCTCTTGACATCTAAGTACAGTGTACTTTAAATTATAAATATTTCATGTTCAGTTTCTGAAATAAGCTGAAAAGGCCATCTTGGAATACAGTAGATAGGAATGGAATACGAGATTTATGCTTAATGCCAAATACTGGACCCAAAAGGATGATTCACACCTTCAGTTAATTTTTAATGAATTGTTGAGAAGGATGGAGTAAGATATAAGAATAAATACCTTGTTAAAAAGATATCAAAATTTTAGTGAACGTAAAGTGATTAAAATTTCTGAATAAGCAGGCTACATCACCTCTATGGAATTTATGAATGAATTTATTCATTAAAAAGTCCTTATCTTTCATGTGGTATCATGTGTTCTAAGCAACATAGTTCCCAGAAATAGGTTTTATATTCATAAAAACCCAATTTTTTAAAGTTATATTCAAAGAACTTCAATGAATACAGTATTATACTTGATATAAGTACAGTACTGTATGACTTGATTAAAACAATTACCTCTGGCCATCCTTTTTTATTGCATGGGTACACTACCGTACATTACTGTATATTATTAGTATGATTCTATAATTGTATCTTGTAATTTCATTTGTATATAAGTAATCACTCCTATATCCTATACTGTATATGTACTTCTATCCATAATTTTAATTCAAATTAATGCTTTTTAGTACGCTCATTGAATAGGGAAGGTACAGATCTGATAGAGTGAGTACAGATGGACGATCAGACTCTTACCTTCAATTAATAAATAGAAAGAAATTGCTCACATTCACTGGCTGGTAAATAATTAAGCTATCCCCCCCTCTCTCTAGAAACAAAAGACCAGATCAACTATAATACTGTAGGGTTGCCCTCAGCAAGATGAAGAATGGAAAAGCTACAGGACCTGATGAGATCCCAGTGGAAGTCTGGAAATACTTGGGGGAATTTGGAGTGGATATGCTGTGGGATATAATAAAAAAAAAAAAGTACACCGAAAAGAAAAGATGCCCAGAATGTGGAGGAATAGCTTTTTGATACCCATATTCAAAGAAAAGTGGGGATGCACAAAATTGTAACAAATTATTATTATTATTATTATTACTATCCAAGCTACAACCCTAGTTGGAAAAGCAAGATGCTATAAGCCCAGGGGCTCCAACCGGGAAAAATAGCCCAGTGAGGAAAGGAAATAAGGAAATAAATAAATGAGGAGAACAAATTAACAATAAATCATTCTAAAAACAGTAATAACGTCAAAACAGACATGTCATATATAAACTATTAACAACATCAAAAACAAATATGTCATAAATAAACTATAAAAGACTCATGTCCGCCTGGTCAACAAAAAAGCATTTGCTCCAACTTTGAACTTTTGAAGTTCTACTGATTCAACGACCTGATTAGGAAGATCATTCCACAAACTCCTCCCACACACTATGAAGCTTTGGGAAAGGATTATAGAGCGTAGGATATTGGTAAAGGATTATAGAGCGTAGGATATTGGTAAAGGATTATAGAGCGTAGGATATTGGTAAAGGATTATAGAGCGTAGGATATTGGTAAAGGATTATAGAGCGTAGGATAAGGGAAGAGACTAAGATTGGAGAAAAGCAGTTTGGATTTATGCCAGGAAGAAGCACGACAGATGCAATGTTTGCACTAAGGCAGTTGATGGAAAAATATAGAGAAGGCCAAAAGGAATTACATATAGTATTTATTGACTTAGAGAAGGCTTATGATAGAGTTCCACGGCAGGAGATATGGAGATGTTTGAGAGAGAGGGGAACACCAGAGAAATATGTTAGACTCATCAGAGATATGTATGAAGGAGCAGGCATACAAATAAGAACGAGTGTTGGTTTTACCGAGATGTTTGAAGTGGGGGTTGGGTTACACCAGGGGTCATCATTAAGGCCTCTACTTGTTTAATATACTGTAGTAATGGATGTAATTACTGAAAGAGTGAGGGAACAGTCACCATGGACCATGCTGTTTGCAGATGATATAGTTCTGTGTGATGAAACCAGAGAAGGATTGGAGGGGAAGCTGGAGAGATGGAGAGAGGATTTGGAGAGCAGAGGGCTAAATATCAGTAGAACAAAAACAGAGTATATGTGTTGCAACCCGCAGAACCAAGCAAATAATTTACATTTGCTGGGTGAAATAGTAAAGAGGACAGAAAAATTCAAGTACCTAGGGTCATATTTGGAGGAAACAGCAGAACTCCAAATGGAAGTGAACAGTAGAATTTAAGCTGGATGGAATAATTGGAAAAGAGTGTAGGGAGTATTGTGTGATCGAAGGATAAACTTAAAGTTAAAGGGAAAGGTAAATAAAACTTTAGTGAGACCTGCCATGACATATGGTGCAGAGACCTGGCCCATGAAAAAGATCTTTGAGAAGAAAATGGATGTTGTAGAGATGAGAATGCTAAGATGGATGGCTGGGATCACGAGACTGGATAAGGTTAGGAATGACTTGGTAAGGGAAAAACAAAGGTTACAGGGGTGTCACATAAAATCCAAGAAAAGAGACTACACCGGTTTGGGCACGTAATGAGGAGAGACCCGGAGTATATTGGGAGGAGGATTTTGGATATGGATATTCTAGGTAGGAGGAGGGGAAGACCAAAGAGAAGGTGGAGGGAGTGTGTAACAGCAGATATGGAGGAGAAAGATCTCAGTGGAGGACATCGAAGACAGAAGAACTTGGAAACGGCTCTCAGGAATAGCGACCCTGCATAGCGTAAAAAATTTAGCCGAAGAAGAAGAAGATAAACTATAAAATCAACATATACTATAATGACTCATTTGATCACATAAACTTACTTCGTAAACTTGATAAACATTCATTTACAATACACATTCATATAAACATACAAAAAATAGAAAATGATACATTCTCTCTCTCTCTCTCTCTCTCACTAGAAAAATTAGAAAAAATTTGCATTAATCTCATCATTCAGATCCATCACTTTATATAATAATCAAATACAATTTCTCTGTCATCACAGTTTAAATAAGACAGGCTCCATATTGTTTAGATATTACAATACACATCATATAATCAAACATACAAAAAATAGGAAATAATTACATGCACATTTTAGTCAGTTTTTTTCACAGTTGATAATAATGCGGGAGATTTTTAATGCTGTAAACAGGGAAGCTCTCATGGAAGGAATAAATTGTTTTAAAAAGCTTTATTTAGAATTAAAACAGTCTGGTATTGAAGTTCCTGACGATGTTATTGCTTTTTTTTTTCTTTGTTGAGATATCGGTATATTTTCGAATGCGATATATTAATAATTTGATGAAGTATATAAAACCTCAAGGACAACCATGCAGGGAGGCCCTAAGAAAAAAAATGAAAGTTGTAACTAATAAAATATTTTCCAAAGGTAAAATATTGTTTTATTTACATTGACAGTGTGATAGATCTACGTTCTTAATTGGTCTCTCCAACACTAAGCCCCTTCAGATGACGTAGGTGCGCAGAAGAGGCTTAAAATGGGTACGCTGTCTGGCTGACCTGGTATATCTGGACCGTGGCCTAGGGTTAGATTAATACGATTAAGAAGTTAGTAGCACCTTCGCCATCACCTCTAAAGGGTAAGGAAACAGGGTTCTAGTGCCAGTGTCCCCTAAGCAGTAGAAGAATTCTATTCTTCAGCCTAGGGTCCACTAACACAGGACTAGTCTGCTAGGTCACAGGGAGAAGGGTCATATCATACAGACCTTTCAGGAGTGGCCTAGGGAGGTCTAGCCTCCTATGTCGGTAGCCTAACGTAGCAAAAGAATTCTATTCATCTTGCCAGGCAGCTACTGACCACAGACTAAATACTCTGAGATTCTGGCCAAAACCCCAAAAAACCTGCATCTGCTGTTACAGGGGAAGGGCAGAAAAAACCATAGGAAAGTCATGCCTGAATTAAAAATTCGAGGACGACCCGCTAAGGTTGTAGCCTGAGGCTACATTCAGAGGGAAGAAGGATTACCCTTAAATCTCCCTTTTTAGAGAGGTGTAAAGTTTCATCTAATTCTAGGAGATAACTATCTCTGCATAATTGAAATCACTATACACAAGGGTAACCAGGAAATGTGTAAACGTATAATAACACGTCTAGGTTAGGTTACCTAGGTGAGACGAGATCTCGGTTACCCCACTCTCCGAGACTCTAACTATACGATCGACATGGAAAGGAAAAATATGCTCAATGTAAATATCTTTACAAGAATATATATTGCCTAAATAGCTTACATAATTAAATAATTAATTAATGATATATACGGCTATTTAAAAACCAGGAAGTCGTTCTGAGAACGACAGCGCTCATAGCGCCTCCGGTACAGGCTAGCTCTAAACACAATAGATTACTCTAATTTCACTGTGAAACAGGAGCTAAAATTATTCATTGTAAAGACCCAATACTCAACTTTCCGAAGCCGAAAGAAGTTGGAGATTGCATAATAAAAATCCTTGGAAATCGATTGAAAAGTTAGATCAACAGGGAACACCACTGAACGAAATCGCTAGAAAATTAGGAATGTCCGCCATCTTGGGAATGGCGCTGTGGTGGTGGTCAATAGTAGTACGAGAACAGGGGTAACCTTGCTACGGCCCCCCTTCTATTTCTTTTGCCACGTCCCCCTTGAAGCGTAAACGCTATTAGGGGTGCAGATTGTTATGTGGCGTGTCAAGAATACGTCCTCTGATATTATGCGATATCCTTGAGAAAAATTTTAAGGATATTCACTCCAGGAGTTAGAATTCTGGGACTTGAAGGTTGAATTCTCCGGGAATATCATTGTAGTATAACATATATGCCTTAGGAAGCTACTTTAGGAACTTCCATCAGGACAACATGGCTAGAGCCCAAAAATGCAATATTATTCATAGTTTGGTAACAGGAACTCAATAAAGAATTATATCAAATTCTAATAAAGAATTATATCAAATTCTAATAAAGAATTATATCAAATTCTAATAAAAGACTTGAAATTGAAGATAACCTACTTTTTATTAGTAGTGCAGCCACTTCCCTTAAATTTTGTAGAAATCTTTCTTTGAAAAGAGTTTTAGTAGCACCTCAATGGAGTACTAAGTTGGTTTTCATTAAACATTATCTTAAGATTCCCGGTCTCCTTGTGAAGATTGCTAGGCTCTCGGGGCTATAGTGGCAACATAGCCGTGGTCTAATTGATTTTAGGACCGTCGAGCACATTTACACGGTTGGTGCAAGAGGATCCTCAGAAATAGATTTAGAAACAATTAAAAGTATCTTATAATCAAGATCTATCATTTAGAGACAATCTACAGTCCACTATTTTAAAAAGCTTCATTAAACAATCTGGATTTCCATATTTCAAACCGTATTTTGTTATGGTTTGTTGGAAGTAGTCTAGACCAGGTATTCTTAACTATGGGATAGTGCTTTTAATTAAATTTATCTTATCTTTTTCCTTCACTGGCGCCCTACCTCCAGTAGAATGTGGGAGGTAGGAATACGAACATCAAGGGAGATTCGTAGAAGTAAAGAAGAATTTTAATAAAAAAAATTCTTATTTCTTTACTCACCTGATGTTCATATACATGCTGACCCTCCATCCCACTGCTTTGTGGTATCAAGAAGATAGGGATAATTTTTACTTTGAAATTGAAGGGCCAAAGAGACCCTGACATGTTAGTTGTCACTCACTGCTGGAATGTTCCTTCCTTTACTAAGGTCATATCTTTATTCAAGGGAGAGAAAAGGGGAAAATATGGTTTTTTTAAGGCGAGCTGCTGAAGTAGTAATAAGAACACCAGTTCACTCTACATGAAAAGTTAATATTGCGTATAATTAAATGGAGGCTTGAAAATTTATTATCAGTCATATTAATACTGTAGCATGCTGATTTTATGTCTTGGGGTATAATTGTGTAATTTGTTGTCCCAGGAATTCATGTACATCTAAATGTCTTCAAAGTGCTTAAATTGAAATTTGTTGGCCCAGAAATTTATTTACATTCAAATGTTTCTTTGAAGTGCTTAGATTGAAATTAAGTATACTACTGTATATCTTTGTTTGCTATTGGCAAAGATTTATTTCATATTCACTCTTCATCATTCATCTAGCACAGTTTTAAAATGGTTTCTTGGAGTACTATTGATTTTCATAGTTTATAGCAAACTTGTGCTCTCTAGTTAAACAAGTTGAGGAAACTTTTCCTGGTATGATTCAAACATCATTCAAAGCCAGTATTGTTTCATTTGTGTACATAATACTGTACAGTAATCTCAATTTCAATGCACAGTTGTTAGTACTGGTACACTGTATATACAATTTTCGTTTTCATGCAACTGAAAGAATTTTGTTTTGAATTTCAGACAGACGAAAGGAAAATGAACTTTGCTATTTCCTCAGCTTCAGCATCAAAAGACACTACTAATCTTTCTAAGAAATACTCAAAGTATTCAATTCGATACCAAAAGAATTTACCTATATTTGCCTACTTCATTATTTCCTAATTGTATTATATCTTATGTTACATGATTTTAAACAATTTTTTTACCCAAAAAATTAATTTGAGATAAATTTCTCTTAATTTCAGAAGTTTTTACTGGTATTGTATTTTTAATTACTGTTACGATTTTTATAACTTTTTTTTCCTGCAATCACAAATGTTGTTTAACCAATTGATGTACAATACTTGTTTTAATTGTTTTATTGTAAACTTTAGTATTTACAGTACATGTTAACCCCATTATTCTCTTACAGATCAAACCATATAAAATAATAGTGTATGTTAAATGTCTGTTGTGTATGTATTTTGAGAAAATATATTTAATCTATGATCCTACAGAAATAAAATCAATATTTTTATTTTTATTTGCCAAAGGTAGAGAATTAGATCTGTATTGTTTCTGCCAACAAACTGATACAGTATTAGGTTTTCGCGGTGCAGTTCAGTTACGAGTGTTCCACATAAGGTGGAGCAATCGTAACCAAACCAAACCTCTAGAACCCAATATAAGTTTGTGGGTAGAAGTTTCTAAATATGGAAGAAAAATTTACAAGGGTTATTGAATTGAATTATGAATGTCAGGAACATAGTCTTAGTGCAACTTGTGGGGGGATCCTTAGTTGAAGTACATAAAAAGCTAATGTAAGGGGATTAGGCAATGAGATTGAAGAACAGAATTGGGAATGAATATAGAGTAGAAGGCTAAAATGAAGTTGCAGCTAGGGTCTGAAGGGATAGTGCAAAGACCCTTAAACAATATCTACAATGTAAAATATTAAGTACTGTACACTGATTATTATCATCAGTAGCCAGCTCTACAAGCTACTATCATCCTAAAAGACTTTTCAAGAGGGGATGACACTGCAGCAATATTTCTTTCCACCTTATTATCTCCAGTGTATTGCAGGGTTGCCTGCTCAAGTGAACTTTTTCCATTCCTTGCATTTTCTTCCCACAGTCTCACTTCACCCTTATGCCTCCTCACCACATCCATCTATCTGTTATTAGCTCTTTTGATGGATTCCACCTCCTCTTTATTACATTACCTTAGTATTGCAGACGAGCTTCCCTACCCTTCTCCTTTACATTACATGTACCACACACGTCTTCTATCTCCTATCTCCTTTCCAGTAATGACATTCCAACAATTTATCTCACCCTCCTTATCTCATTTCTTTCCTAGAGTACCCCCTTTAACTTCTAAAATGCCCAAGTTTCTGACCCATATAATAGTATAGGCCTGATAACTGTCATTTATAAATCTTAATTTTGAGCCTGAATGGCATTTTTTTGCCTTAATGAACTCTGTTACCTCTCTCAATGCTTGCCTTGCTTTTTTCACACACTAGCTTATGACTTTCACAGTATGGTACTTTTCTTAATGTTTCCCTAGCTTCTTTCACTCTTGTCTCACGGCTTTCACAGTACCTCCCTTTGTTATTATTTATTTCAAATAGTTAAATTCATATTTTGGGATTAGCACTGTGCCATCTTCCACTTCAATGTTTACTTCTTCACATCCACTTCTACTACTAAACATTAGCTTTGTCTTTCCAATGTTCACCTTCAATCTTTTTTTTCTATGGATCCTTTCCATGCTAAAAACCTTTCTTGCAGTTCTACTTCTGTTTACTATAATGGCTAAATCTGTTTACTATAATGAATAAATCGTCTGCAAACATCAGTTCCCATAATTCTTTGCTGTTCCTTAATTCAGATGTCTAAGTGTCTATACAGTAATAATGAGGAACAAGAATTCTACTCGAAACTGATCCCTGATGTTGGCCAACGTCAATAGGGAGTGCCATTGTCAACCCATATTTTGTCTTTACAGTGGTTCTTGACCCTTCATACATCATCTTCACTAACCTTATTAACCTTTCTGGTACTTCTCTCTTTTTCAAACACCTCTAGCCCACTTAGGCAACATCTGATGACTAATGACAACAACCAAGGCTGAGAAGTCTATGACCGGTTTTCAGCCTCCAGGCGCCTTCGTGACAAGAACGAGTACTGTACTGTAAAAGTCTGGAGATACATCGAGGAACTCTGGGAAAGCTCTCTTCTCTATCATGGTCTGGACTTCTACCCGAAAGGCTATGCACTTTACCGCTCCCTCTGCGAAGTAGGTGGATCTAGGAGAAATATTAAAGGGAAGAGAACACTGACTTAGGTAAGACAGATGCCGAAGAGACAGGCCAAAATGTTAAGGCTCGGGGGATGAGAGTCCTGGCTTGCTTTTTTCCACTTCTCGACTACTGCCTCAATTTTCTCGTGTGGAAATAAGGATGAGGTCTTTACAGAGGAGTTACAGAGATGGTGAATCTCCCTCTTCGGCACCTGTTACTGGAACTTAGAGGCTAAGGCATCATGCCTCTTCAGAATCCAGTTGGCCCACTGGTTAATGGTATTGTGAGATAAGAGCTTCATCACACTTGTAAGGACGATGTTCTCGAACACTATACTTTTTGGGGTCCGACAGCTCTTCTGTGTTGGCTAAGTGGCCAACCGTCCCTGACCAGTGGTCCATCCAAGAGAAGGCCTGAAGAGTAGCCTTTGCCATCCTCTTCATGTTCATAGCCTCAGCAGCATAAAACACCATTGACTAAGCTGCCAATATCTCTGTGTCCTAGCCTTGTACCAAGGCCGTCACTGTCGAGTCTAAAGGCAGAGGAGAAGAGAAGTCGCTTACGACATTATAAAGACATTATAATAATTCCTCTGTCTTACAAAAGGTGGAGGAAGAAGCTTGTATGATCTCTCACCCCTAAGGGAGTCCTTCCTTGCAGAAATCTGCTAGTTGACCTTTAAGATGGACTCCATTATTATTATTACTTTCTAAGCTACAACCCTAATTGGAAAAGCAGGATGCTATGAGCCGAAGGGGTCCAACAGGGAAAATACCTCAGTGAGGAAAAGAAATAAGGAAATAAATAAACTACAAGAGAAGTAAATAACAATTAATATATAGTTTTTAAGAACAGTAACATTAAAATAAATCTTTCATATATAAACTATGAAAACTAACGAAACAAGAGGAAGAGACGCAAAATAGAATAGTGAGTCCGAATGCATCCTCAAGCAAGAGAACTCTAACCCAAGACAGTTGAACACCATGGTACAGAGGCTATGGCACTTCCCAAGACTAGAGAACAATGGTTTGATTTTGGAGTGTCCTTCTAGAAGAGCTGCTCACCATAGCTAAAGAGTCTCTTCTACCCTTACCAAGAGGAAAGGAGCCACTGAACAATTACAGTTAACCCCCTTGAGCGAAGAATTGTCTGGTAATCTCAGTGCTGTCAGGTGTATGAGGACAGAGAGAATGTGGAAAGAATAGGCCAGACTATTTGGAGTATGTGTAGGCAAAGGGAAAATGAGCCGTAACCAGATAAAAGGATCCAATGTAGTGCTGTCTGGCCAGTCAAAGGACCCAACAACTCTCAGCAGTAGTAGTTCACTGGGTGGCTGGTGCTCTGGCCAACCTACTACCTGCCCACTTTGATCACAGCATTTCTAAGTGAGGACTATTGTGGATAATATTGAAAAATTTGTTTCCTTTATTTTTAAAGTGAATCTTTCCATTTCAGCTATTAAGTTTCCTTGCTTAATACTGTGCTCAAACATCTAGGATTTTATTAATCTGTTCCAGGTATTGTGTGGATGTATTTAGGTCTTTTTTTATTAAAAATCTACAGTACTTCGAGGAATTTTTTGTCCTCTATATGCAGTACAGTTTTACAATATTTAAAAAGTTCAGACTTGAGTATCTGGAAGATTTTTATATGAAATACTTGGCTATCAATTTTCCTATTGCCGTTGATGTCGGCTGGACACATTAGTCAACTAAAAGCTCTTTATAAGGCATGTTTTGAAAAACATATGATGACCTTATCTATTTAGCCTGAACTCATGGCAAACATGATTTTAATGGTACTTGCTTCAACAATACATAAACTATAATTTAATCGATACATAGATTAGCATGCCTCCTGCTCAAGGATGACACACAAAATCTTGAAGCGGTCCACATCAAAAAATTTATCACTTTCTTTCAAATTCCCATTTTGGAAAATTAAATTATGATTACTAGCCTACAGAGAACAATTCTTAGCCCGATGAGTGTTGTTAAATATTTGTGGTGAATATTTGTTTTCCTAATTTGTTTTTTGGGGTTGGTCACAGAAGCTTACAAGGAGTTGCAAACAAATCAGATAAGGGACTTGACAATTAGGGTGTAGGATATTAGTAGTGTAGCTGCATCACAGAATTTTGTAGGAATCTACCTTTGGAAAAACTTAAAAGCAGCTTCTCAATGGCATACCAAATTAATATTTGCTAAAAATTATTTTAGAGAATCCTGTTTCTCTTATAAGGATTGCTAGGCTTTAGTTGCTATAGCAGCTGCTGAAGCAGTAGTGTAATAAAAGATGGGTTTCTTTTAGTTTTATGAATGGGTGAATTTAATTAGTCTGGTTTTTATTTTTAATACAGTAAACTTACGCAGTGTTGGATAAAGTATGTAGGTAAGTAGTAGATAATAAAGAGGTATTTATAAGGAACCTGGAGCATCAAGTTATGATTTCAGTTGTAACAAACAGTCTAGTACTGAGCCTTAGCATAACAGGCGAGTCTAGTATATAAAAGAAATGTTATTTTAAGATTAAATTTCCTATCTCTTTCCTTCATAATCCACCTCTATCAGTGTGTGGGAGTCAGCAATATGAACATCAGGGGGCACTCATAGAAATAAATGTAATTTCAATAATAAATTAGTTATTTGTATACTCGACTGATGTTCATATGTATGACCACCCTCTTCACCACAGACTACTGTAATTATGTCAAGATAGAATTTTTTTTTAAACTACAAGACTGAAGACAAGCCAGGTGCATCCTAACCAGAGATTGTGGTTGTTACCATTGTTCACCAGATGTTGCCTTGGCAGGCAATAGATGTAAGCCTCTATTAGGAATGGAAAACTGAAATTTTGAATTTTGGAAGGGAAATGTCCATATTGAGTCAGTTTCGAGAACAAAGCAATACGAACACCAAGGGAACACAAAAATAAAAAATCTTATCAAAATAAAAAATTTTTTATTGACTTTTGATAAATGTGATGGTTTGTAATAATTGTCTGGATTACAAGCACAATAGAATGAAGAGTGACTACTTTTCTCCAGGGTAACTCCTTGTGGGCAGAGATGTTGTCAGGTTTTTGTCTAGTTTTTCTGCTTTTGGCAAATAAAAGCACAAGAAAAGTATTGGTTTGTGTGTTAGAAACTTTAATATAGTTTAAAGCAGTTTATATTTTCCTGTCTTATGAATATTATTGTATACATAATTACAAAGTGAAAAAAAAATATTTTGTTGACTGTTGTATTGTAATTTGTTATAGTATGCTACAAATATCTGGAATAATGTATTTTAACAATATGTTTGTATTTTAATTTTGTTGTGAAAGTTTATTGATTGCAAAATTCACAACTAATTTTGCTTTACTTGTAAACAAATTAAAAAGTTTCAATATTTGATTCCATGCCCCAAAACATGGATTTGCTACAACTAGGTAAAGAACAGAAAAATGCAAGGATTGTCATATATTGTATATTATAACTATAGGAGGAAAAAGCTTTAACCATTAAATTAGGTTTTGCATTTATGAAGACTGTTCCCTTCACTACTGAGGAGGACAGGTTGACAAGGGTTACAGTATTTAAAATTCTTTTAATTCTGTTAATCCATTCAGCATATCTTTTAATTATATGTGTTATATAACATTACTGATTATTGTAAGCACAGACCTTGGTCATATGCCTTTCCCTTTCATAGTGTTATACTCTTATTTGAATTTTGTCGTAAAAGTCTGTGACATGTTACAGCTAGTTAAGAAAAACAAATTTTAATGAAAATAATAGGTATTTTGATACTTACGCTACATAAGAGTCACATTGATAATATTCTAGAAGCTCAGGCTTCAATACCTTAAAAATAAAAAAAAGCTTTTTTTTTTTCTCTCAAACGCCCACCCCCATATCCTTACTCTCCAGGAGACCAGTTTATACTAGATCATATACTGGGGGCTATGACTTTGTCTAAAACCCCCCATCTGGAGAAACGCTCTGGGCAATCTATGGAGGGGAACGGGAGCTAGATCACATTCATTTGCAAGGATGGTCCTTCACGTGCTAGGCTGTGGCAGCAACCAAACTGAATGCATTACATTATAAAAATCATGAGAGACCTGTATGACTCCTTCAAATCTTTGAAGGTGGGAAAGAAGGAATGAAATGAGAGACTTTGTTAAATCATGTATCTCTACATTTCATACTTGCCAGTTTCCTTAGTGACTATTGTGCTCCTTTGGATACTATTATTATCATCATTACTAAAAGGGTGGATGTAATCCAGCTCAATAAGTAACTATTTTTATAAAGCTCAACCAAAATAATTTTGCAAGGAATGATTATTAAGTGATAAAAAATGTTTTAGATAAAAAACAGCAATAAATAAGAAGGTAAATTTTATTAAGAAAACCCTTGCTTCTTAAAAACGATAAAATCTGAAAAACAGAAACTCGTAATCTGATACTTCAGATATGGTTTTCTGACCAAAACAAATTTCTTTTACTAAAACAACTGCATTTACACAGGACATGTTTTATGGTTTAGATTTTGTCACACTCGCTGCAATCGGAAATAGAACCATGTGGCAATCTCGTATGACCAAAGCACAATCTTGCTAAAATGACTTCAGTTCTTTTGTTGTTCTGGTTTGATGATTCCTATGAGGAGAAAACCTGGTTTTATTTGTTTCAATTTATTATCATCATCATCATCATCATTATTATTATTATTATTATTATTATTATTATTATTATTATAAGCTAGGCTATAACCCAAGTTGGAAAAGCAAGATATAAGCTCAAGGGCTCCAACAGGGAAAAATAGTCCAGTGAGGAATGGAAACGAGGAAATAAATAAACTACAGGAGAAGAATAAACAATCAAAATAAGATATTTCAAGAACAGTAACAACATTAAATTAGATCCTTCTTATATATGCTAAAAAAATATAAAAAAAACGAGGAAGCGAAATAGATAGAACAGCATGCCCGAATGTACCCCCAAGCAAGAGAACATTGATCTAAGACAGTGGAAGGCCATGGTACAGAGGCTATGGCACTAAAGACCAGAGATCAATGGTTTGATTTTGGAGTGTCCTCCTAAGAGAGCTGCTTACCAAAGCTAAAGTCTCTCTTCTACCCTTACCAAGAGGGCGATGTCAGGATGCCTGAGAACTTCAAATCATTCTTTCATTACCAAGAGGAAAGTAGCCACTGAACAATTACATTGCAGTAGTTAACCCTTGAGCGAAGAAGAATTGTTTGGTAATCTCAGTGTTGTCAGGTGTATGAGGACAGAGGAGAATGTGGTAAGAATAGGCCAGACTATTTGGTGTATGTCTGATTCATTGTTCCACATACAGTAGTTTTCCCTTTAGTTATTATAAAATGTGTTATTGTGTATAAATCATCCTTAAAGGAGTTTGAGGTCAAGCTGTGATAAATTTATTGCTGATTTGGTACCAGCATTTGCTTTTCATTACCATCACTCCAGAACATTTCAATGTTTACCAAAAAGTCATTAAAATCTATCAAAGAGCATTTCAATTTGTAGTACTAGTTGGTTCTTGTAACCTCTGAAAGATTCTATGGCACTTCTTGAATCAGAGTAGGCTGAATGACAAATTTGATAGCTTATCAATTGTTTTAGTAATGTTAATTACTAATAAAATGGCTACTAGTTCAAACTCAAATACTGATACTTCAGTAGGTAATGAGAATCGACTTGTTCTGTCTGAGGAACTGCAGCACAGCCAACAATCAAAGATTTTGAGACAATTTATAAATTATTCAGTATACAGGTAGCATAATTGGGACCTTTCTTGTAAATATATTCTGTAGCATGTTGTTTACAGTCACTTGGAGTATAATTATATTTCTTTGATAAATTAAAAAGATGGAAACATATTATAGTTTTCTTCATGATCCTAAGTGGAGGAAAGAGAGATAGTTGGTCAAGGGTCATTGTGATGTTTATAGACTATAATAGCCCATTAGCCCTAACTGGAAATGGAGGTTCGTGAATGTTAATAATTATGCCACTTAAGCTGAAAAGCTTCATATTAGTGGGAAATTGGTGGTTAGACTTTTTATAGCACTTTGCATTGATATAAAATCTCTACACAAGGATAGAGGAGGTTCAACGCTTTTACGTAAAACTGAACAATTTGTGGAAGATCTGAAGTGCTCCACTACAAAGTCTCAGGCCTCGAGTATGCATTGGATCTAGACTTCAAGGTAGCTCCAGAACCTGATCCATACACTGGGCTACCATAATCTATCCTGGATAAGACTCTCAGTAAAATTGATCTCTTTGCACCCCACATTGTTTGAGATAATTTCCTCATTAGGTTGAGAGCATTAGATTTTTGTAAGACAAATGTGCTTTCCAATTGAGGTGGGCATTGCATATTAGTCTAAAAAATTTCGCCTTATCTTTTAACTGAATTTCTGTGATGTCCAAAGTGGGATTTATATCCTGGTATTGTTTCCATCTGATAATTTTTGTTGTAAAACATTATTGCTTCAAGTTATTTTTATATACAGAAAGTTTCAACTCAACGGACTTAGTTTTAAACTTGTATTTTTTTGTGTCATTAAAAATTCCTTACAAAAAATAGAATATTGCAAAGTCGTTCACATAAAGGCTACTTTGTACAACTTGTGGTTTTGAGAAACTATGTCATTAATTACTTATGCTAAAAAGAGTGCCACTTAAAACACTACCTTTGGGTACATCACAGTGAAAATTGAACAATTCTGAGTAAATAATGTTCATGTGATTAGAATGTTCTTCCACCAATAAAATTTTTTATGAAAATAGGGTGTCCTCATACCATTGATATGTAAGGATTTTCATACTGAATGCCTCCAAGTAGTATTGTATGCCTTCTGAATGTAAAAAAAAAAGGGGGGGTTTGGCGATGGAAAACCCTTTTTTTGTTTAGGTATTTTGTCGTCTTCAAGAACTTTATTGTGCAAAGCTAGAACAGGGAATCCAATATAACTTGTATATCAAAGAAATATTGGCTCGCCTTCTCTATGGGCAGTGTATCAACATGCAATGGACTAGGTGTGTATAAGAGACGCCTAAAAGTTCAGGCATTGTTGAGCTCGACACACCACCTCCAATGCTTGAAAACTGTCTCCTATGAGTGATGTCATTACTATGTCATCACCATATGGACAAAAGAACCAATGATACAGTCGGAGACAATGCCACCTCCGCAATAACTTATGCCCAGCCACCATCTTGCATTCCCAAGAGAAAATCAATTGTCCCGCTCCCCTGTGTGAGGCTAGGGAGGAGGGAGGATCCTTGAGAACACACAACACTTCCACAAAAGTAGGTTTGTCCTTTGTCAAAACCCTTTTTATGCGGTCAATGTGATGTGGGATCTTCAAGGACTAGTACCAAAAAATTAATTGAACAAACTCGTGTACAGTAAGCTTCAAAAGTGATCCTACAAATTTCAGAGGATTTTTTTCAAAATTCACTCACTGGCAACCACACCATGTAGCTCAAACACTTCATTTTTGGGCTCAGCCATGTCGTCCTGATGGAAGGTTCCTTTAGGCAGCTTTCTAAGGGATATTTGGCTACAGTGATACTCCCAGAGAATTAACCACAGGTTTCCAGAATTCTAACTCCAGGCATGAGTGTCCTTAATATAACTTTTAAGGATATCGCATAATATTAGGGGACGTATTTCTTGATACGACACATGGCAATCTTCACCCCGAACCGAGTTTACGCTTTGAGAGGGAAGAGTGGCAAAAATGAAGGGGAGCCGTTATCAAGGATTCCCTTCCCGTACTACTACGGGGAACTATTCCTTTAAACGTAGCCATTTAAGCACGGTGTTCTCCCACGTTGCTCTCGGTGTTGTTACTGTTTTTCAAGCATCTTCATCCTCTGGAAAGTTGAGTATTTAATCTTTCCTGTGTATAATTTTTGGCTCCCTTCTCAAAGTTGAATTAACATAATTTAGGTGTGTTAAGCGGAGCAATGCCATCACCGGAGGCGGCCATTTTAGGACCGCTGTTGTACGCCATAAATGCTTTATTTAGTTAATAGTACGACGTTCCCGGTATTTAGCTATAAAGAAATTCTAGCTATTTAGGCAAAATTATACTAGTGAAGATAAGATCTACACATGTAATATTTCTTCTTCCGAATAAAACGTTTTGATCGTATACGATAGGGCCTCGGTGGTACTAGCATAGCCGAGATCCCGACTCTTGTTAGGCTAGCCTAACGCGTTTTAGTATACTGAAGTACCGTTATTCCCCGTTTAACCTCTAGTATCGTTTCATTAATTCGGTCAGAGATATAGATATCTCCTAGAATTTCTAGCATAATTCGATACTCTTCTCTTTTAGAGAAAATGAGGATAAACCCTTCCTTCCCCCTGAGTGCCGCCAGCCCAAGCGACAACCCTATCCTCTGTCATTGCCATTGAGTAGTGTACTCCGGCTGGACTAGGATAGTGTTTTCTGTCGATCTTCTTTACCGGTGAGTATCCCGGCTTTGAAATATGACAATAACTCAGGGTATTCTGTCTTGTTGCCGACAACGCTACTGATGGGGGAATAGTCATTCCCCTGCTGGTTTCACCATTGTCGGCATAGGAAGCTCAACTTCCCTAGTCCACAACCGAAAGTGGGTAGTATAATTGCCGCCACCTTTCTCCCTTGTGGACTAGAAGACATGTCTTATATCCGGCAATGTCTTAGGCTAGGGAATCGTTATTCCTCTGCCGCCCAGGACGGTGCCGGTATAGGGAACAATGTTTCCTTGATTTATAGCCGAAAGTAGGAGGCATACTTGCAGCCGTCACAATTCCTGTGGCCGGTATTCTACTATCTCCCCCGCTTGTCGGGCTGACTGAGTTCCCAGCCGTGCTCCTACAAAGGCGGTTAGGTTGCCGCTTCGACCATCTCCCGAACAGAAGAAAAGCTCCGGGAAAGGTTGAGCCGGCCCTGACAGCTGCCGGTAGGAAACCCATTACAACTTTGAGTATTCTTCAGTCCTCCCTTGGACTGCCATCCACAAACCCTGTAACCGGCAATACAGCCGGCAACAGAAATTGTGGCTGGATGGCAGCTAGAATCAATGCATTCTCTCCCCTTCCATTTGAATCCTCATTTTGGAAAGAAGGCAGTAGAGACATTAGTCCCTACAACCCTAATTATTGTACTAAACTATAATAATATGGTAGTCCTTCTCTCCATTCTTTCTCTCTCTCTGTTGGCTAGTGCCGCCAGGTACTAGCCTAGCCCGATAGTATACCGGGAAAACTACAGTATAAGACAATACAGTAGCGAGTATTCCTGCAGTATGACAATACAGCAGTTAGAAAACTACAGTATATAATGATACAGTAGTATGAATTTCCAACATACTCTGTGTATCCTTTCACAGTCCATTGTTGAGACCCTTTCGAAAATGTTGAGGGAAGTAATCCTTCAACATTCTGATGTATCCTAGATCATTGGAACACTAATGATTACCCGTCAGTATTAATATTCTACAATTGGTGGAGTTAGTGTTAGTATACACTGACTCTGGCTCTACGTACGTGAGTTATTCCACTCTGTATTCTCCCTAATAAGGAAATTAAAAATATTAATATTGTGGGAGGTCACAGCAATTGTCTGGACGGGAAGCACAGATATGTGTCTTTCCTATTTCCTTTCTAGCTTACTATCCTAAGCTATATTAATAACAGTAATGTGTACTATTTTTAATGCATGTGAAAATTTATCAGTGAGATAAATTACCCCATACTCATTTCACTCTTTCTTTCCTTAAAGGAGGAGGCTAAGGTGAAGTGTGCAGTCATGTACTGCAACCACAAAAGTAGGGACTTTAGTGGCCACAAGATGTGCAGGTCTCATGCCCCATGCTCCATCGCAACTGAAACCCTGAGGTATTGGGATCTGAAGGGTTACACCGTCTGCTCGGCCTTGATGACCGATGGTTTCGGTGATCCTGAGACGACGGAGTTGAGGGATACTGCGAAGGAAAAGCTTCGTAAGTGGGTAAGAGGGTTTCAAAAGAACTCTCCCGGACCTTACCTGCCAAACGAAGCTATGAGAAGCCTTCTGTTCTCTAAGGCCCAATCCGACGCAGTTGTGCCTCAGGCACAGGTCAAGCCTTCCTTCATCCAGCTGACGATAGAAGCTGACATCAATAAGGCTCTTCAAGGCATGGACATCCATCAAGAACGGATGTTGGAGGTGTCCTCAGACACCGAAAAGGATCTTCTACAAGAAAATCCTGGAGAAGAGGTGGCGCAGCCACCCGAGGAGGAAGAAGGATCCGTATCAACAGTAACGGAAGACCCTCAGTTTTCTGTGACAGCATATCAACCTGTGCTGTCAACCTCTTCGGCCCCAACCCCTCAATCGGACCCACTGTTATCCAAGGGCGAAGCGCTCATGGCACAGCTGCAACTGATGATGGAAATGTTCCACAAGGAACAGCAAGAGATGAGGAGGGAAGTCAGAGAAGCGCAACGCTCGGGCGCTTTCAGAGGCTCTCACAAGCCTATCAAAATCTCACTTACCCCAACGCTCCGAAACCAACCCCTGGAGGTATGCGGAGTATATACCCATAATGAATGGGAAACTATACATCTCTAAGAAGATGGGGGCCAAACCCCTCAAAGATCTCCAATTCTAGCCTAACATTTCGGCTTACCCAGAATATTTCGTGAGATTGCGGGATGAACCAGCATCTCGAGAGGAGATGGAACCTAAGGAGGTCATGATCTTTGAACATGACAAAGCGCAGGCTCTCTTGACTAGCATCCTCAAGAAAGCCGGCTATACCAACTCGAAGGTTTCAGCTTTGAGCAAGAGGCACCCTACCTTCCTTGCTCCTTCCTCCAGAGCTTTTCCCTTTTCGGTCAATGCTTTCAACTGCATGCTAAAAGCAGTTGACGCGGGCAAACCGTGCCCTACACTAGAAGAATGCAGACCATTGTCTCTAGCCTTGCCTACCTGCGAGAAGGAATGGAATGAGGTTCATCTAACCTTCTCAATCTCAAAACTGGATCCAGAGATAGCAGGACAACAATTCAACGAGAACTTTCCAAAGTTGTCGGAACATCTTCTGAGAAGGGAACAGGAAACAAAGGAGAAATTACCCGCCTCTTTGTCTCACCAGAACTGTATGGAGATGTGTGCAGATATGTACACGGTCCTAGCCAAGATGCACATGGCTACCCTTGTGAAGGACATGTACGCTTTTGTAAAGGCCAGGAGGGCCTGTAGAGAGCATGTGTTTGCCAATGCAATGGTCAAACACGAGCCCAGGAAGTGATCACTTCATGCATCTGGGGCAAAGATCTCTTCCTAAAAGAAGTAGTACAGGAGGTAATCGCTAAAGCCGCCACGGAGAATAGGGACCTTCTCCAGAAGTGGGGCATGTCTTCTAAGAGGAAATCATCCTCTGACACTGCTCCCAAGAATAGGAAGACAAAAACCCACGAGTGTCTCACAGACCTGCACAACTTCCCATTGTTATCATGACCACAGTGCCCCAAATGGTTGCCCAGCCGCAAACCACCTTCCAAATGGTGCCCCAGCAGCTGGTAGCCCAGTCGCCTGTCTTTAATCCAGGCTTTGAGAGGCACACCACTACCTTTCGCCCTAAAGGCAGAGGCTCCTCAAGAAACCCCTCAAGGGGTAGAGGAAGACGTGGTCAGGGGAACAAACCCTCTGGATCATCTCAAAAATGAGATGCTCCAGGTAGGAGGAAGACTCTTCCACTTTCGGGATCCGTTGGACCTTCGATACTTGGGCCCACAGCCTAGTCAAGAGTGGACTCGGGTGGAAATGGAAAAAAATTCCACCTCCTTTTCCTCAATTCTTCTAACACTCCACCCCTTATTGGAAGAATATACCTTAGAACTCTTGAACAAAAAGGTCATAAGGAAAACAAAGTCCATCAAATTCCAGGGAAGGCTGTTTTGTGTTCCCAAGAAAGACTCGGACAAACTCAGTCAATCTAGACTTGTCTCCACTCAACAAGTTCATCGAGAACAAGAAGTTCCGGATGTTAACCCTACAACATATAAGGACCCTGTTACCGAAAGGGGCGTACACAGTCTCAATAGACCAGGCAGATGCTTACTGGCACCTACCAGTCAGCCGCCCCCTCTCCTCCTACCTAGGATTCAGGCTACAGAAGACAAAGTATGTCTTCACAGCCATGCCCTTTGGACTAAACATAGCCCCAAGAATATTCACAAAACTTGCGGACACAGTCGTACAACAGCTACGCTTAGAAGGCATTCAAGTAGCAGCATACCTGGACGACTGGCTGGTGTGGGCAGCATCCAAGACAGCTTGTCTGCAGGCAGTCACGAAGGTGATCCAGTTCCTGGACCATCTGGGCTTCAAGATCAACTACAAGAAGTCTCGCCTCTCTCCAGCTCAAGAGTTCCTCTTCTTCCACGGAAGAAGAGGAGAGAGATTGCGGGTTCTGTCAGGAGACTACTAAAATCCAAAAAGATTTCAAGATGCCAACAGGAAAGAGTACTGGGCTCTCTCCAATTCGCAGCAGTAACGGACCCAGTGCTAAAAGCACAACTAAAGGATGCGTCAGGAGTCTGGAGAAGAAACGCAACAAACGCTCAAAGAGATCAACAGAGATTGACACCGACCTAATGCAATTGCTTCTAAGGCCGTGGTCAAAGGTCAAGAGCCTGACAAGGACAATTCCCTTACAACCACCTCAACCTTCAGTGGTCATCCACACAGATGCCTCACCGGAAGGATGGGGAAGCCATTCCCATCAAAGGAAAGTGCAAGGGAACTGGTTGCACCAGTTCAAGACCTTTCACATCAACATTCTGGAAGCCATGGCAGTCTTCCTAACGTTGAAGAAACTAGCCCCTCACAGATCAGCCCACATCAGGCTGGTCTTGGACAGTGAAGTAATAGTGAAATGTCTGAACCGACAAGGCTTGAGATCACCTTACATCAATCACGTGATGTTAGCCATCTTTCGCTTGGCAAGGAAGAAAAGATGGCACTTATCAGCAGTTCACCTACAAGGGTTCCGCAATGTGATGGCGGACGCTCTATCCAGGCGTAAACTGATAGAGACAGAATGGTCCCTCGACGCAGACTCATTCTCCTTCATCTTGGAAAAAGTCCCAGAACTGCAGATCGACCTCTTCGCAAGGAGCGACAACAAGAAACTACCTCGATATGTGGCCCCATATGAGGCCCCTCGGGCTGAAGCGACAGACGCCATGTCCCTCGATTGGAACAGATGGAATCATATCTATCTGTTCCCACAAACAAATTTCCTGCTGAAGGTCCTCAACAAGCTGAGATCCTTCAAGAGAACAGCAGCAGTAGTGGCCCCCAAATAGCTCAGGAGCAATTGGTTCCCTCTAGTCATAGAACTGAAGCTGAAGCTGTTTCCCAACTGGTTCAGAAGTCGACTGTCTACGCTTCATCATTGAGAACCCAAAACCTACATCTCATGATTTCCTCGTCTTAGCAGCCAAGAAAAGGTTCGGGATCTCAAAAGACAACATCGACTTTATAGAAGAATACAAGTCAAAGTCAACCAGAAGACAATATGAATCGTCAGGGAAGAAGTGGGTTTCCTTTGTCAAAGCAAACAAACCAGCAAAAATCTCGATAGACTTTTGCCTTTCCTTCTTCATCTACCTTCATGAACAAGGTATGGCTTCCACCACAATAGCCATGTGTAAGTCAGCTTTGACTAGACCTCTTCTTTACGCCTTCCAGGCGGATTTGTCAAACGAAATCTTCAATAAGATTCTAAAAGCATGCGCTAGACTCAAACCAGCAACCCCTCCAAAGCCCATATCATGGTCCTTCGACAAAGTCCTGCACTATGCTTCTAACTTGAACAACAAAGATTGTACCCTAAAGGATCTAACACACAAAGTGATATTCTTGTTCGCTATAGCCTCAGGGGCTAGAGTTAGTGAAATAGTGGCCCTATCTAGAAATGAGGGCCATATTCAGTTCACAGAAGAGGGAGAACTGAATCTTTTTCCTGATCCTACCTTTCTCGCCAAAAACGAGCTACCCACCAAAAGGTGGGGTCCTTGGAGAATCTGCCCTCTGAAGGAGGATGTCTCTCTATGTCCAGTAGAGTGCCTTAAGGTCTATCTCCGAAGAACTTCAGACTTCAAGGAGGGACAGCTCTTCCTAGGCAAAACCTGAGGATCAAACTTATCCCTAAAACATCTGAGGGCGAAACTCACCTACTTTATTCACAGAGCGGATCCTGACAGTACACCCGCAGGTCACGATTCTAGAAAAGTTGCTTCTTCGTTTAATTCCTTTCAACATATGGACTTTGATAGGCTCAGGTCATATACGGGTTGGAAATCATCCAGAGTCTTCTATAAACATTATGCGAAGCAAGTGCACGAGATAAAACACTTTGTGGTGGCGGCAGGTAGTGTCATAAAACCTGTCGTCTAGTGCTGCGGTGAACAGTGGACTGTTTTGGGTCTCAACAGTGTATAGGGTGAATAGGTGTTAGCACCCTCGAGTGTAATACCTTCCAGAAAAAATCACTATGGTGATTTACGGACTGTTCTATATAGGTGCAGAATCTAACCAATAACACCAGTGCCGTGTGAACCTTTGTACTGTACACAGTGTTGAAGCATATCCAACACCTAAGTGAAACTAAACAAATTAACTTCACATTATTGAGTGGCATTTTAACAAATGAATTAATATATGTATATTCTTCCCTTACAGGTTAAAAATATATATATAACCAGGATGTTCATATGTGCGGGCTAGATTCCTTCTCACGATACATTATCATCATTTTGTTTTGGTTATAAAAATAAAAACAAAAAAATGTATCTGCATCTTCTTTTATCCTCAGAAACAAAATAAAAGATTCCAGAGCCTTTCTATTTTTCCTTAAATAGATACCTTGTTAGTATGATTTCCAAAGAACAACCAGGTAATCTTGAAAGAAGTTTCCCTTGTGTTTATACGGAAATGCAAACTTTGAATCCTTATAGTCGAAGTTGACAATTTCCCTGCCGGAGGCAGGAAACCCCAAGTTAGTTCCAAACTTATTGGATATCACAAATAACGGTAATGTCATATACATAGGTCTAGGAGACCATATAAGGAACTCACTCAAAGTGAAGGCACTTGAAAGTACTATAGCTGTGGGTTTGTACAAGTTAATTCTCTGGTAAGCTTCCATCAGGACGACATGGCCGAGCCCAAAAAACGGATTTTGAGCAAAGCGAAAAATCTATTTTTGGGTGAGATAGCCATGTCGTCCTGATGGACCTATCTTTCTTAAAAAAAACAAAAAAAATAAATGATGAATGAAATGACCCCACCCAAAACTACTCTGTCTGTGGCTATTCCTACTTGAATGCAACAAGGAATGAAGGGCCATAGTAGTACAGGGACTGGGTCCACCGGGTTGAACGAATAGTGATGTTTGGATATGATTCGCATACTTGGTGTTGTTTGTTTTACTTTTATGGCTTTTGGTATATATTCCATATCACATTGATTGTCCCCCTATTTTCCCCTACTTTGGGTACCTTGATAACGGCTCCCCTTCGTTCGCCACTCTTCCCCCTCAAAGAGTTGAATCTATTCGGGGTGAAGATTTGCTATGTGTCGTATCAAAATATACCTCCCCTGATATGCGATATCCTTAAAGATATATTATGGATACTCGCGCCAGGAGTTAGAATTCTGGAGACCTAGGGTTAATTTTCTGGGAGTATCACTAGCAAATATCCCTTAGAAAGCTACCTAAAGGAACCTTCCATCTGGATAACATGGCTATCTCACCCAAAAATAGATTTTTCGCTTTGCTCAAAATCCATTATATATATATATATATATATATATATATATATATATATATATATATATATATATATATATATATATATATATATATATATATATATATATATATATATATATATATATATATATATATATATATATATATATACTGTATATATATACACACAGTACATACATACATACATATACCAAGGCACTTCCCCCAATTTTGGGGGATAACCGATATCAACAAATGAAACAAAAACAAAAAAGGGGACCTCTACTTTCTATCTTCCTCCCAGCCTAAACAAGGGACTCAACCGAGTTCAGCTGGTACTGCTAGGGTGCCACAGCCCACCCTTCCCCGTTATCCACCACAGATGAAGCTTCATAATGCTGAATCCCCTACTGCTGCTACCTCCGCGGTCATCTAAGACATCGGAGGAAGCAGCAGGGCCTACCGGAACTGCGTCACAATCGCTCGCCATTCATTCCTATTTCTAGCACGCTCTCTTGCCTCTCTCACATCTATCCTCCTATCACCCAGAGCTTCCTTCACTCCATCCATCCACCCAAACCTTGGCCTTCTTGTACTTCTCCCATCAAATCTTGCATTCATCACCTTCTTTAGCAGACAGCCATTTTCCATTCTCTCAACATGGTCAAACCACCTCAACACATTCATATCCACTCTAGCTGCTAACTCATTTCTTACACCTGTTCTCACTCTCACCACTTCGTTCCTAACCCTATCTACTCGAGATACACCAGCCATACTCCTTAGACACTTCATCTCAAACACATTCAATTTCTGTCTCTCCATCACTTTCATTCCCCACAACTCCGATCCATACATCACAGTTGGTACAATCACTTTCTCATATAGAACTCTCTTTACATTCATGCCCAACCCTCTATATTTTACTACTCCCTTAACTGTCCCCAACACTTTGCAACCTTCATTCACTCTCTGACGAACATCTGCTTCCACTCCACCATTTGCTGCAACAACAGACCCCAAGTACTTAAACTGATCCACCTCCTCAAGTAACTCTCCATTCAACATGACATTCAACCTTGCACCACCTTCCCTTCTCATACATCTCATAACCTTACTCTTACCCACATTAACTCTCAACTTCCTTCTCTCACACACTCTTCCAAATTCTGTCACTAATCGGCCAAGCTTCTCTTCTGTGTCTGCAACCAGTACAGTATCATCCGCAAACAACAACGGATTTACCTCCCATTCATGGTCATTCTCGTCTACCAGTTTTAATCCTCGTCCAAGCACTCGAGCATTCACCTCTCTCACCACTCCATCAACATACAAGTTAAACAACCACGGGGACATCACACATCCCTGTCTCAGTCCCACTCTCACCGGAAACCAATCACTCACTTCATTTCCTATCCTAACACATTCTTTACTACCTTTGTAGAAAATTTTCACTGCTTGCAACAACCTTCCACCAACTCCATATAACCTCATCACATTCCACATTGCTTCCCTATCAACTCTATCATACGCTTTCTCCAGATCCATAAACGCAACATACACCTCCTTACCTTTTGCTAAATATTTCTCGCATATCTGCCTTACTGTAAAAATCTGATTCATACAACCCCTACCTCTTCTAAAACCACCCTGTACTTCTAAGATTGCATTCTCTGTTTTATCCTTGATCCTATTAATCATTACTCTACCATACACTTTTCCAACTACACTTAACAAACTAATACCTCTTGAATTACAACACTCATGCACATCTCCCTTACCCTTATATAGTGGTACAATACATGCACAAACCCAATCTACTGGTACCATTGACAACACAAAACACATTAAACAATCTCACCAACCATTCAAGTAGTCACACCCCCTTCCTTCAACATCTCAGCTCTCACACCATCCATACCAGATGCTTTTCCTACTCTCATTTCATCTAGTGCTCTCCTCACTTCATCTATTGTAATCTCTCTCTCATTCTCATCTCCCATCACTGGCACCTCAACACCTGCAACAGCAATTATATCTGCCTCCCTATTATCCTCAACATTCAGTAAACTTTTAAAATATTCAGCCCATCTTTTCCTTGCCTCCTCTCCTTTTAACAGCCTTCCATTTCCATCTTTCACTGTCTCTTATATTCTTGAGCCAGCCTTCCTTACTCTCTTCACTTCTTTCCAAAACTTCTTCTTATTCTCTTCATATGAATGACCCAATCCCTGACCCCACCTCAGGTCAGCTGCCCTCTTTGCCTCACATACCTTGCGCTTTACTTCCACATTTTTCTCTATATTTTTCATACTTCTCTATACTACTACTCTGCAGCCATTCTTCAAAAGTCCTCTTTTTCTCTTCCACTTTTACCTTCACTCCTTCATTCCACCATTCACTGCCCTTCCTCATGCTGCCTCCAACAACCTTCTTGCCACACACATCACTTGCAATCCCAACAAAATTTTCTTTTATTAACTTCCACTCCTCCTCTAAATTGCCAATTTCTCTTACTTTCACTTCGTCATATGTCGTTTTCAACCTTTCCTGATATTTACTTTTTACCCCCGGTTTTATTAGCTTTTCAACCCTCACTAGCTCCCTTTTACATCCACCTACTCTATTCCCCCACTCTTTAGCTACAACTAATTTTCCTTCCACCAAAAAATGATCAGACATACCGTTAGCCATACCCTTAAACACGTGCACATCTTTCAATCTTCCAAACATTCTTTTAGTTATCAACACATAATCCATTAATGCCCTTTCTACTACTCTTCCATTTGCCACTCTTACCCATGTATACTTATTTTTATCTTTCTTTTTGAAAAAGCTATTGCTTATCACCATCTCTTGCTCAACACACATATCTACCAGTCTCTCACCACTCTCATTTTCACCTGGTACGCCATACTTCCCAATGACACCTTCTACCTCTCCAGCGCCCACTCTAGCATTTAAGTCACCCATGACAACTACATAATTCCTTCTACCCAGTCCTTCTACACACCTAGTTAATTCATTCCAGAACTCATTCCGCTCTTCTTCATTTTTCTCACTACCTGGCCCATACGCACTGACAAACGCCCAACATTCCCTACCAAACCTAACCCTTACCCACATTAACCTAGATGATATCTCCTTCCATTCCACTACTTTACCTGTCATCCATTCACTCAGCAATAAAGCCACACCCTCTCTCGCTCTTCCCCTTTCAATCCCAGACACTCTACCAGACATTTCACCAAACATCACTTCACCCTTTCCTTTTATCTTCGTCTCACACAAGGCCAATGCATCCATCCTTCTATTCCTAAACATACTTCCAATTTCACATCTTTTACTCTCTATCGTACTACATCCATGCACATTCAAACACCCCAAAACTAGAGTGCGGGGAGCAGTCACTCTCCCCCCAGCTCCATCTCTTTGTCGATGTCTCACAGGCTGTAGATACAGGAGAGGGGGTTCCCAGCCCCCTCGTCCCATCCCTTTTAGTCGCCTCTTACAACACGCAGGTATAACGTTGGCGCTATTCTAATTGTTTTTATGCCCCCGTGGCCACAGGGGGCATAGATATATATATATATATATATATATATATATATATATATATATATATATATATATATATATATATATATATATATATATGTATGTGTATATATATATATATATATATATATATATATATATATATATATATATATATATATATATATATATATATATATATATATATATATTATATATATATATATTATATATATATACATATATATGACAAATTCAAAGATAATTTGTATTTTTCCTAACCATACAAACCTTAGCTATTTACATTGGATTTACCTTTTAGCGTAGCTGAAATGACGAGCCAATAGTTTTTAACGAGGGTTAATTACCCCCGCGCTAGTTAGCGGGGGGTAGGGGAATGGTAGCTTGCTACCCATCCCCCCCCCACACACACACCGGTGATTTGCTTCACTTCACTTAGAGGTAGGACTTGACTTGGGGGCCAGGGATGGCAGGAAAATATGTGTAAATAGCTAAGGTTTGTATGGTTAGGAAGAATACAAATTATCTTCGAATTTGTCATTTGTTCCGTAACCGAAATACAAACCACGCTATTTACATTGGGTGACTTACCCCTTAGGAAGGGTGGAAAGTCCCCAGCCTTACTGACTTCGGCTTTGCGTGGGGCTCAATCCCTCAGTGAGCAGCACTTGAGAGAAGGACCCCCTGCACCTCACAAGTTCCTTGCTTCGCTAGGAACGAGTGGCCTACATAAGTTGTGTGTGGAGGAAGGTGTGACTCGTCCTATGAAGTTGACCTTGAGACCTTTAGATAGGAATCTAGGATAGGACGTTCCCAATACCACCTCGTCAGGGTATGGGGGACGCGACAGTATTAAACTTAATACTAGGAGCACAAGGAAGCATGGGTTACCTGCAGAGATTGAGGTCAGCTATGCGGAGACCGGGATGCTGCTTCCCCAAGAGAGGGGAGGATGAAGAAAGAAGTAAGGGTCAGACATACTCTTTCATTAACGCAGACTAAAACCGGGTAACAACGCCCTCAACCTACTGCTACTTGTCCATAAAGGAGCCTGAAGTTAGACCAGCTGTTGTGCAGCCACCACAGGGCCGATAGAAAACGTATCGAGGCTCCTGTGGGTCACGTCTTGCAGGTAGTGGGCTGTGAAGGTCGTCTGACGCTTCCAGACCCCAGCTTGAAGTACCTGCATCACAGAGAAGTTTCTCTTGAAAGCCAGGGACGTAGCAACACCCCTGACATCGTGTGCCCTAGGGCGACGTGTCGGAGGAGGGTCTGGATTCAAGGCATGGTGGATAACCCTTCGAATTCAAGCTGAGATGGTGTTCCTGGTGACCCTCCTCTTAGTCCTGCCTATGCTCACAAACAATGCTCGCACTTGAGGACGGACTGCAGCCGTTCTCTTCAAGTAGTGCCTCAGAAACCTCACTGGACATAGTAGCAGCTGGTCAGGGTCGCTTGTTACAGAGCGGAGACTCGCGATCCTGAAAGAGTCGAACCGAGGATCCGGCACTCCAGGATTCTGAGTCTTGGCAACAAACTCAGGGACGAACCTGAACGTTATCTCCCCCCATCCCTTTGAATGGGCGATGTCGTACGAGAGACCATGAAGTTCACTAACCCGCTTGGCCGAAGCCAAAGCGAGCAGGAAAGCCGTCTTCCAAGACAGGTGGCGATCGCAGGCCTGGCGTAATGGTTCGAAGGGAGGTCTCTTAAGAGCCCTGAGGACCCGAACCACGTTCCAAGGAGGAGGTCTCACTTCCGACTGGGGGCAGGTAAGCTCATAGCTACGTATGAGTAGAGGGAGTTCTAGTGAGGAAGAAATATCCACGCCTTTCAGCCTGAAGGCGAAGCTTAAGGCTGAGCGATAGCCTTTCACTGCCGAGAAAGAAAGGCGCATTTCCTCCCGCAGATAACCGAAGAAGTACGCTATTGCTGGAATAGTGGCATCGAGTGGAGAGATACACCTCCCACGACACCAACCACAAAAGACTCTCCACTTCGCCTGGTAGACTCCCTCAGAGGACCTTCGCAGGTGCCGAGACATTCTCTCCGTAACCTGTAGCGAAAAGCCTCTCTCCGAGAGGAGACGCTGGATAGTCTCCAGGCATGAAGCCGAAGCGAGGCCACGGCCTTGTGAGGGACGTCGGAGTGGGGTTGTCTGAGAAGCTCGTGTCGTGGAGGAAGTTCCCTCGGGAGCTCCGTCAGGAGCTGCAGAAGGTCCGGGAACCATTCCGCGTGATGCCATAGCGGAGCTACCAGTCATCAAACAGTTGACCGATAGTCTGGTCCTGTTGAGCACCCTTCTCATCAGACAGAACGGTGGGAAGGCGTACACGTCGATGTTGTCCCACCGTTGCTGGAAAGCATCTTGCCAGAGTGCCTTGGGGTCTGGGACTAGGGAGCAGTACAGAGGCAGCTTGAAATTCAACGCTGTCGCGAACAGGTCCACAGTCGGGGAACCCCACAAAGTCAGGACTTTGTTGGCTATCTGAGGATCCAAAGACCACACGGTACTCACTATTTGCGAGGCCCTGCTCAGACTGTCGGCGAGCACATTCCTCTTGCTAGGAATGAAGCGAGCTGATAGTGTTATCGAGTGGACTTCGGTCCACCTCAGAATCTCTACTGCAAGATGGGATAGCTGCTACGAAAAAGTGCCTCCCTGCTTGTTGATATAAGCCACTACCGTGGTGTTGTCGCTCATCACCACCACGGAGTGACCCGCCAGGGTCCGTTGGAACTGCTGAAGAGCCAGAAAGACGGCCTTCAATTCTAGCAGGTTGATGTGCAGGCACTTTTCTGATTCTGACCAGAGGCCTGAGGCCCTCTGGTTCAGAACGTGCGCCCCCCACCCTTCTTTTGACACGTCCGAAAACAAGAGTCAATTCTGGGGGGAGGACGAGAAGACTCACTCCCTTCTGTAGGTTCTCGTCGACCAGCCACCACCGCAAGTCGTCCGTTCCAAAGATCCTATCGGGATCAGAATGTCCGGGGAATCGGATCCTTGATTCCACCGGGACTTGAGCCGCCACTGCAGGGATCTCATCCTGAGGCAGCTGTTTGGAACCAGACGAGCCAGGGAGGACAGGTGACCTAAGAGACGCAACCACAACTGGGTGGGGAGCTCTTCTCGCCTGAGGAAGGGTTCCGCCACCCTCCTCAGCCTTGCTATCCGGTCGTCTGATGGAAAGGCTTTGTGGAGATTGGTGTCTATCAGCATGCCTAGATAAACCAGTCGTTGGGACGGCTGCAGAGAGGACTTCTCGAGGTTTACCACGATCCCCAGATCCTGGCAAAGACCTAGAAGCCTGTCTTGTTGCCGAAGAAGGGTCGACTCCGAGTCTGCTAGGATCAGCCAGTCGTCCAGATAACGAAGGAGACGAATGCCGTTCCTGTGCACCCAAGATGAAATCAGGGTGAACACTGGTGAACACCTGAGGAGCTGTGGAGAGACCGAAACACAGCACCTTGAACTGGTAGATCTTGTCGTCTAGGCAGAATCTCAGGTACTTCCTGGAAGACGGATGGATTGGGATCTGGAAGTACGCGTCCTTTAGATCCAGTGTGCACATGAAGTCTTGTGGTCTCACCGCAAGTCTGACCGTGTCCGCTGTCTCCACGCTGAACCGGGTTTGCTTGACAAACCCATTCAGAGCCTAGAGGTTGATGACAGGTCTCCAGCCTCCAGACGCCTTCTTTACAAGAAAGAGTCGACTGAAGAAGCCTGGGGAGCCGTCGACGACCTCCTGGAGAGCACCCTTCTTGAGCATGGTCTCGACTTCGGCCCGAAGGGCCAGCCCCTTTGCCGACCCCGTGGCATAGGAGCTCAACGACACTGGATTCGCCGTCAGGGGAGGTTGAGATGTTGTGAACGGGACGCGATAGCCTTGGCCGATCACTGAAACCGTCCAAGCATCGGCCCTGTGTTGCTGCCATCTGCGGACGCAACGCTGAAGGCATCCCCCCACAGGTGGACATGCAGAGGGACTGCCACCCCTAGGGTTTGCGGCCACGGCCGCTACCCCTAGGAGTCTTGCCTCCCCTGGAGGACTTGCCGCCTCTCTTGACCTTGGCGGGAAAGGGCTGGGGCTTAGACACCACTTTCTTAACTGCCGGTGCCTGCTTCGGAGCCTTACGAGGCTGCTGCTGCTGTTGCGGCGGAGCTGGAGGCTTATAGGGCCGAGCTGTAAGGGCCCTATGGAGGAGGGAGTCCGTGCTAGATTTCCTTCACCTCTCAGCCGTTCGCTCCATATCCTGTGGCTCGAACAGATTCTCCCCAAGAAGGGAAGCATGTCTGAGCCTACACACATCCACGGCGGGGACCTTCGGATGGAATCTCTCGGTCACAGCATCGCGCCGCTTCAACACCGAGTTGACCCACAGGGTGGTGACTGGTGCGCCAAGAACTCGATGGAGCGGGTGCCCGAGAGTAAGGAGGTCTCCAGGGCCTTCCTATTGGTCTCCTTAGACAAGTCCTCGGAGCGCAATAGGATGCCCAGAGTTCCTAGCCATAAATCCAACCACGAAGTGGCCTGCATGGCGCACTTCGCGACCTTCTCATGGCTCAGGATCTCCGACGCCGAGAACGACACCTGCCGGGCAGAGAGCTTCTCAAGGGGAACTCCCTTTGCCAGCTCCTCCACGGAGTGATGGAGAGGAAGAGCGTGACTGGACTCACCCAAGATCTCGAAATACCTCCTCTGCTGGAGACGAGGAGGAGGGATGAGTTTGTTCCCGGCAGAGGAACGACTGGAGGAGGCAAGAATCGCGAGCTGTGCATTGGCCCTGGCTCTGGCACTCTTCGGACCCCGAGACCAGGGCAGAGCCGCACTGGACTTAGGGGCTTTCCGAACGTCGAACACTTCGTCCAAGACTGTGTCCTTGCCTTCTCGGGGGGCGATCACGGGGTCCATGAACCCGTTGAGTTACCTCATCAGGCTCAGAACCTGCCAGAAGGCATGTTCAGATTCCTGCTGATCTCCTCCTTGCAGGCTGGCAGCAAGTCTCCTGTCCCCGGAATCTCTTCCTGGGGTGAAGCGTGGACGTTCCCCCGGGGAGCCGCGGGTTCCTGGCGAATCCTCGAAGATGATTTCGGGGTGGTCTTGGAGTCCTTGGGTTCCCTCCTGGGAGGGATACAGAATCCCAACAAAGAGGTTCGAAGAGCCCCTTCCGAACGAGATGATTCTCCTCCATGAAGAGAAGGCTCCCCCCTTGCTGCTGAGGGGAAGACTATCGCTTCACTGGACTCACCCGAGGACGGAAAAGCCTCGTCCACGGGAGAAGGAGAAAACGCTCGAGCAGGGGAAACAACTTTTCCCTGGGGGAAGTCACCACCAAGTCCACTCCTCTCTTTCTCTTCAGCGTAGGTGAGGCAGCCGTTGGTTTGTTGCCCTGATCGGCGAGTGCTGGTTTCATTACCCTCACTAACGCCCGCATCAGAGGACCAAACCAAGTCTGTTGTTCCACGGACACAGAGTCCGAAATCCTCGCTTGAGGAAAAGGGATCGGGCGATCCTTCGGAGTGGACACCACTGGACCTGCCTGAAAAGGAAAGGGGGAAGAAAGACGCACTGACCTCTCTGAAGTGTCTTCCCTGTCCTGCACAACAGTCCTGCATTTTGATGGAGGCAATCCAGAGCACTGTCTGGGAACACTCGTTCCTGCTGCTATCACTGGCTGTAAAATTCGGCGGAAACGGTGGTTGCGCGGGCGCGCAGGCGAGCGGTCGCGCAGGCGAGTGATCGTGCGGGCGCGCAGGCAAGCGGTTGCGCGGGCACGCAGGTGAGTGGGCGCCAGGGCGTACAGGCGAACGAGTGCGTGGGCGAGCCGGTGAACGAATGCGTTGGCGCGATGGCGAGGGAACGCCTTGCCGCGTGGGCGAGTGAGAACGTTCCAAAGATCGCTGGCAACGTTGGTCAGGAGACCTGTAGTGCAAGGGAGAGCGATTGCGAGCAGGCGATCGGTGATGCGCTGGCGAACGCTGGTGCGCAGGCGAGCGATGGCGCGTTGGCGCATGGTGACGAGTTGGCGAGCGATAGCGCGAGGGCGAGCTAGAAGAGGGCGAACCATGTCCTTCCAGAATCTCTGGGCGACGACGCGTTGGGGACCGCATGCACGCAGGCGATAAGTCAGGCGAGCGATCCGGAGATCGCCGATGTTCAGGTGATCGCTGACGCGTAGGAGAACGCTGACGAGCAGGCGATTGTAGAATCGTCTGTGAACGCTGGCAAGCAAGATGGCGACGCGTGAAATCCTGTGAAGGAACAGTTGGCGCGGCACGTTCACGAACAGGAACAGGAAGCGCGTAGGCGCGTGGGCGAACATGTGCTTTAGAAACACGCGCTGGAGAATGCGGGCGATGTTGTGCAGGAACAAGCTGAGGATCGCGAGAGCGCTCAGGAGACTGATGCCGCGCAGGGCGCCCAACAGGGACAGCAGGATATTCAGAGACCACAGGGGAGCGCTGGCGAGCAAGAGGGCGATGATCCTCAGAAGAGCGCTGACGAACAGGAGAGCGCCTGTGCGCTAACACTGCAGAAGGGCGAGCAGGGGAACGCTGGCGCGCTGAGCGCTCTTCAGGAACAACAGGTTGAAGGATGTCCTCAGGAGAGCGCTGGCGAGAAGGAGGGCGAACATCAGGAGAGCGCCGGCGAACAGGTGAGCGCTGACGAGCAGGAGAGCATTGACGAGCAGGAGCGCGCTGACGAGCAGGAGAGCGCCTGTGCGCTAACACTGCACGCGTAAGGGAAGAATCCCTTTGCCCCGAAGGGACCGTTGCCCGTCGGGTGACGAGGTCCCCAGAAGGTGAAGTTCTAGCAGGAGTAGGAGATCGATCCCCAGAGAGGTCTAATGAAGCTGGAGCTGTAGGCTGTTTATGACGAGGAGAGTCCCCTTCGGAAGAAGAAGACCTAAAAAGACGCCTCTTAACACCCTTATAAGGGGATGGGAGGCCCTTGTGACGCAGCGGACGGTGAGCCTTACGGCGAAGGCGGCCACGAGGAAGATCATCAGGACCATCAGTCCTCCGAAGGGGAGTCTCAGTCAAGGCACTCCCCTTAGAGGGAAGCTGGACAGCAGACGAGCCCGTAGGACTCCCTTCCCCCTTCGAAGGATGTACGGAAGGGGGAGGAGAGCCGTCAGCACCAACATCCCCAACTGCACCTGCAGAGGATTGCCCCGCCCCGTCGGAGGCCTCTGCCACCACGACGTCGACGATAGACAGAGGGTCTACCTCTGCTATCACCGGCGACTGCTTAACGGCGGCCCCCAACTGGACAAGGTCAATCAGGGCAACCCTGGAGGGCAAGCCCTTAAGCCCCAGGGAAGCCCAAATCTGTAAAAGATCATCATTAGACAGTGATTCATCAATAATCTCCCCCGGAGGAGGAGGGGGAACCGCCCCGCTAAGGGAGGTGACGCCCTCTCCCCCCACCCAAGGTCAGGAAACAGAACTAGGGCCTGCGCTACCACTCGGCCGACTCTCCTTAAGAGCCGAACGAGGGGGAGCTTCGGAGGAGGTTTGGGCGACGAAAGAAGAGTCCCGAGAACCTTCCTCCTTCAAGGCAACCCCGGAAGGAGAACGGTCTCTCTTGGACTTCTTCTTACGCCGGCGGCCAAACCTCTCCCACTGGGAGGCAGACCACTCCCTGCACTCACTACACATATTTTCCTGATCACACTGTCGGCCTCGACACTGCGGGCAAAGGGTGTGAGGATCCGTATCCGTGGCCGACATAAAGGTACCACAAGGGCGGCCGGCAATTCCCGGGCACGTACGCATAGTAATAATAAAGGTGGTCAACTTCTAACACACACACACACGCTGTAGAGAAAAAGCAGAAAAAAGATTAAAGGCTGTCAACGAGGACGATGGACAGACACGTCTGTTCATCACCGGAGCCAAAAGTGAAGTGAAGCAAATCACCGGTGTGTGTGTGTGGGGGGGGGAGGGGTAGCAAGCTACCCTTCCCCTACCCCCCGCTAACTAGCGCGGGGTTAATTAACCCTCGTTAAAAACTATTGGCTCATCATTTCAGCTACGCTAAAAGGTAAACCCAATGTAAATAGCGTGGTTTGTATTTCGGTTACGGAACAAATATATATTTATGGGCTCAACCTGTGTTGCTCTGTGAAATGCTCCTTAAAGCACCATTTCTAAGGTATAAATACTGCTAAATATACCAGAGAAAAAAAAGTTGCATGGAATGCCAGGAATATACCCAGCTCGCTCACCCTTATGGGTGTCGGTATTAGAATTGGGGCATGTGAAACCACAACCAGATGTCCCTTACCAATTAGTCTTCTCCCTCCTCAACATCCCCCGTTACTACGAGGTGTCATTCTCTACAGCTACTGCCCCCCCCCCCACTACCACTACCCATGCTTCTCCCATCATTCCTTCTAAGCACCTGTGAACGTTCGAACGTGTTTTTCATAGCTCTGTGTTATTTTGTGTTTTTGAAGATGTCAGATGTTTTGGAGATCCCTGCTCCCAAGTTAAGTATTATATTTGTCTGTTTGGGAATTCTAGGTAGCGACACACGCTCATTTAATAACTTTGTTGGTTTTTCTCTCAGCCGCTTACACCAAATGGCCGGATACACACCCTTACGGGTGTGTATCCGGCCATTTGGTGTCGCTTCCTCTGGATCTCTTTGTTTTGTAAGACTTACAATTAGTTCCTCTTACTAATTGTAGTTTTATTTTTGTGTTCTGGACATCTAATTCAATGTTTTGGCATGATTTTGTCTTTTATTTACGCTATTTGGACAGTATTAGTTAGCCTACCTGGCCGAGCAGTGTGCGACCTCGGTCGGTAAAATCTATTTTTGGGTGAGAGTGCCATGTCGTCCTGATGGAAGGGTTCCTTTAGGTAGCCTTCTACGGGATATTTGCTACAGTGATACTCCCAGAGAAATAACCCGAAGGTCTCCAGGATTCTAACTCCTGGCACAAGTATCCAATTAAGGATATCGCATAATATCAGGGTACATATTTTGTAGATACGACACAGAAATCTTTACCCCGAATAGATTTAACTCTTTGATGTAAGGGGGAAGAGTAGCAAAAAAAGGAGTTGGAGTACCCGGCTCCTTTCAAGGACTAGGACTAGAAATTCCTCTCCGTACTACTATCGCGCGCCATTCCTTTTCTTGTTGTTAAGCAGAAATGGCTGTAGATAGAGTAATTTCGGGTGGGGTCAGCAAAAGGGTGGGTCCATCAGGACGACATGGCACTCTCACCCAAAAATAGATTTTTCACTTTGCTCAAAAAGGGATTTTGACGAAGGAAAAATCTATTTCTGGGAAGAGGCCTGTGACGCCCGGTGAGAAAGGTCCTTCCTTATACCTTTCCTAATATAAATCTTCCAAATATACTAGAGAAAGATAAAAGCATGGAATGCAGAGGTTACAACCCTCGCGCGAACACCTTGTAGGTGTCGTGTATTAAACAAAGGCGTGTGTAAACCACTATTCACAGGTTGTCTTCCATTTAGATAATCCCTTCATCAATGGGGAGGGCCGTGACAGGCCCTAGATAACATGGTTGAACTCCCCAACGACACCTACCACGCGCGCCCTCTAGGACATCCTTCTGCAAGAACATATGGCTTGGCAAGGAAAAAGAGGGGTGGGGTCCGTATCAAATAACCGGGAAGGGTTTCACCGGGCGTCACAGGCCTCTTCCCAGAAATAGATTTTTCCTTCGTCAAAATCCCTTTTCTGGGGCGGCCTGTGACGTCCGGTGAGAATGTAACAGAGAATGCCTTCCAAGCCCAATAAATTAATAACATAATAAGGAGAAAACAAACACCATGTAAGGCAATAATATAATACTGTAAGTAAACATAAATCATAAACTAGCCATAGGCATAGGGGATGTAATGCTAAAATAATATGAGGACCAGGGATCACCTGAGTGTCCCGTCGTGAAAGGAATCAACCTTACATGTCTAAGCATATCTAAACTTTACAGGAATGGTAATTACAATAACAGTTAAATCATAACAATTAAACATGGCAAAATAACTTAGGGCTAACGAACCACCCAGGAGAGTGGCGACGTGGTGTGAGAGGTGGTCAGGAGGGAGGAGAGAAGAGATGGAATAAAGAAATAATCAGAGATTAATGGGGGGAGATAAGACTCCCCGCTGCAACCGTAGGGTATTTAAGGGCCTGTAAGTTCTTTAGATAGTGGCGTTTGAAAACCATAGGAGATTTCCAACCCGTGTATTTTTTAAGGTCATCAAAGTCCATGTTCTGGAAGTAATTGATAGAGGTAGCTATTGACCGTATATCATGAGCATGGGGAAATGATTCCGGGTTAGCATGTTTAATGAAGTAGAGGATTTGTTGTCTGATACCTTGAATGGTCAAAGTACCACCTTGTTCCCTGATAAATAAGGGGCCAGACGAGCGGGTGGCAGATCTAGCTAAAAAGGTCCTGAGAGTAGTGACTGGACACAGCGAAGGATCCTGAGGAAGAGAGATGATCTTCCAAGGGGACCACCTATTTTGCGGGTCCTCATTTTTTGCTAGGAAAGCTCTGTCTGGGGTAAGCAGTACTTCGCCTGTAGGGAGGAAATCTATGTTTTCCGGGTTACGTGAGAGCGCTGCTAGTTCTGAGATTCTAGCACCTGAGGCCATAGCTGATAGAAATAACGTCTTCCTAAGCAGAGTGATATAAGAGCAGGACTCGTTGTCAGTGTCCGACGCGAGTTTGAGGACATTGTTCAGAGACCAAGAGACTTTTTGTGGCCGATCCAACGGCCGAAGCCTAGCACATGCTTTTGGAATAGATGAGAAATAGGAATCAGCTAGATTAATGTTAAACCCAACCAGGAATATCTTCTTCAAAGCTGACTTGATGGTAGTTATAGTGCTAGCTGCCAAGCCCTTGTCAAATAAGAACCTAAAGAACGAGATGGCTAAATTCGGAGTCATACGAGTGTGGTCTGAATTCTTTAGGAAACCTGCTAATTTCTTAACAGCCGAATCATATTGACGAATTGTCGAGTCCCTTTTGTCCGCTTCGATGAAGAGAACGTTTTCCGGGTCAATGTTTGCGTCTTTATGAGCTGCAAACTTCATGAAGTCCACAAAGTTAGGGTTTTGGCTATCCTTGAGGAATCTGACACAGTCTGTGTTTGAATTACTTGGGTTAGTTTGGGGAATGGAATCCGGAAGGGTCGGAGTTTCAGCTCGAGGAGGAGAGGAAACCAACTGCTCTTTGGCCAGTGAGGTGCTACTAAGGCCACTGTCCCCCAGAAGGAGCGTAGTTTGTGCAATACTTTCATTAGAAGATTCACTGGTGGAAATAGGTAAATCTTCCTCCAATGGTTCCAATCCAGGGTTAATGCGTCTATGGCATAAGCCTGAGGGTCCATGTTTGGTGTCACATAACAAGGAAGTTTGTGATTCATCTGAGTTGCGAATAGATCTACCTGAAGGCCCGGAACCAGCCTGAGTATCCACTGGAATGAAATTATGTCCAGAGACCATTCTGATTCCAGTGGTTTCATCCTGAATAGTGAGTCCGCTATCACATTCTGGACTCCCGCTAGGTGGGTTGCTGACAGGAACCAGTTCTTTTCTGCTGCCAAGGTGAAGATAGTGACCAGGATCTGATTCAGGTTGGGCGACTTGGATCCTCCTCTGTTGATGCAGTGTACTACGGCTGTGCTGTCTGACACTACTCTGATGTGGGTCGACCTCGGAGGAGAGAGCCTCTTCAGGGTCAAGAACACTGCCATGGCTTCGAGAACATTGATGTGGAAGTGTTTCATGGCGGGTGACCAAGAGCCCTGAAACATCTGATGTTCGTAGTAACCCCCCCATCCACTCAGAGACGCGTCTGTATGAATTGTCACTTGTGGGGGTGGGAATTGAAGAGGAACCGATTTGGAAAGGTTCTTCGGTTCGGACCATGGCTGTAATCTCATTTTCAAGACAGAGGGGATTTTCGAGACCTTGTCTCTTAAAGGTACTGTGGCTCTCTTTCTCCAAACTCGATTGATGTCTTTGAGTTTGGCTTTCAATAGGCGATCTGTTACTGAGGCGAATTGAAGAAGGCCGAGGATTCTTTCTAAGGCTCTTCTGGACACCTGCCTGTGTTTTAGAAAATTCTTGACCTTGGAAGCTATTTCTCTTACCTTTTTGGGAGGTAGAACCAGCTTGTGCCGTGCAAGGTCCCACTGTATGCCTAACCATTCGAAGCGGTCTGATGGAAGTAGGCGGGATTTTTGGAGATTGACCCGAAATCCCAGGTTGGCGAGAAAACGAAGTACTTTCTTCGTAGCTCTGTTGCACTCCAGGGCTGACCGAGCCCAAATAAGCCAATCGTCCAGATAAGCAACGATCTGAATCCCTTGGTTCCTGAGTTGTTCTAGCACCGTCTCTCCCAGTTTCGTGAATATCCTGGGTGCAATGTTGAGGCCGAAGGGCATGACTTTGAATGCAAAGGCTTTCCTGCCTAGACGGAAACCTAGGTAAGGAGAGAAGTTTCGAGCTATTGGTACGTGATAATAGGCGTCGGTAAGATCGATAGAGGTGGTGACGGCCCCACGGGGAAGCAGGGTACGTACCTGAGAGATGGTCAACATCCGGAACTTGTCGCAGAGGATGTAAGAATTTAGCTTTGACAAGTCCAGGACCACTCTCAATGCCGACGAGCCTTTCTTCGGAACTGTGAACAGGCGGCCTTGGAACTTCAGCGATCGAACCCGTTTTATTGCTTTTTTCTGTAGTAACTCGGTGGTGTACTCTCAGAATGGATGTGGGTCTCTGGAAGAAGGTCACTGGTGGAGGAGGGGAACCTTGTGACCATTTCCACCCCAAGCCTTTGGAGACTATGCTGTGAGCCCACGGACTGAAGGTCCAACGGTCTCGAAAGTGGTAAAGTCTCCCCCCTACCGGAACTATATCATTGCGAGGGAGTGAATCTAGGTTCTTTCCCTCCTCGAGAACCCCTTGTCCTAGGTCCGCCTCGTTGACGGAACTGTCCTCTAGCCCTGTAGCTACCTCTCTGGTGTCCACGAAAGGGACCTGAGGGTCCGTAGCTAGGGATGTATGCGGGTGAGGGCATCCAAACGGGGTTGGGTTGGGTACCTGGGGGAGCAGTGAGGTAGACCACCTGTTGAGGGTGTTTCGGCTGTAGAGGAGACGAAGCAGTGGGAGACTGTGAAGACGAGTGGGCAATCGACGATTGTTGGTAGTGACCTCGGCTCGTCTTGTAAGGGGCAAACCTCTGTTTCTTCCTGAAGAAGTTTTGTTTTTGACCTTCAACCCTCTTTTTGGCAGTGAGGCCCCACCTCACTTGCAAATTTTGATTTGCTCTCGCAGCGTCTTGTAGTACCTTGTTCACCTCCTCCTGAGGAAAAAGGTTCTTACCCCAGCAGGGGGAAGCTATCAGCCTATTCGGTTCGTGCCTGATCGTGGCCTCAGAAAGAACGTGCTTCCTGCAACTAACCCGAGCCGAACAAAACTCGTGTAAGTCGATTTGGAAGGACAGAGACAGGTTCTTTGTGAATACCCGGAACATGGTCTCGGTCGGGTAAAGTGAGGTTAGGGACTCCACGGAGGTAATGGAGTGGAGAGACCTAGCCAACCTATTCCGTGCCTCAAACTCAGTCTTGAGAAGAATATCTGGTAATTTAGGAAGCTTCTCGGAGAACAGATTAGAGGCACAGTCTGGGTCTAACTTCCCTACTGTGAAAGTAGCGGGGGCATCATCCCAGATAGTAACGGTACTCGGAATGAGCATGGAGGTGGGATCGGTCTCTTTAAGAGCTGGCATGGCAGAACCTTCTTTGATAGCCTGAAAAGTAAGAGCTGCCACTTTATCTGTAATAGGCAAGGTAATACCTGGAGAAGCTGTAAATATGGTGTAGGCTCCTTTGTGTGGGGTGAGCTTGGAATTAGTGCAACCCCAGTCTGACAACGTCCTGGCCCAGAAAGATTGGGCCTGCGCTTTAGGGAATATTACCGTTTCCTTCGGTACCTTGTCTAACCTAACCAAGGCATGTTCTTTCAACCGGACGAAGCCGTTGAATGGGAATTCTAGTCCCGGAGGGTAAAATTCTAAGTCCTCTAGAGGACGGGTGCCTATGCCCTCTAGAGTTATGGCACCATCAATATATGGAGCATGTAAGGCAAACCTCCAAGGGTTGTTTTTCTCGAAGGGAGGTAACTTCGATGCGTCCGGGGCTGAAGGAGGGGGCATCTGAGTTCCGGAACGGATGAGACTTGCCACCATATCTTTGAGCTCCGTCATAGCTCCTCGGTCTGCCCTAGACTGTTGAAGATATTGATGTATCTGCTCTTTCACAATATCCCTGACCATGGCGGCGGATAAAGGGGGCTCCTGAGCTTGATCCTCTAACGAAACCCTGGACTTAGTAGACTTTGACTTCTTAGGAGTCACGGTTTTAGGTATAGCAATATGAACATCAGGATCCTTTGAGGGTCCCGGAACCGGTGACACTGATAATGGCAAAGCTGCAGGCTTAAAGGTACGTAGTGGCTTCACCTTGGGTCGTACAGGAATGGAGGAACCTAGAGGAGAAGCCGTAGGTTTATCAAAGCCGTGAAAGGAAGTAGTAGAGGAAGGAGTGTGGGGTGAAAGGGGGTCCACCAACTCAACACCACCTACCTGCTCATCCATGGGTTCCTCGTCCAGACCTAGGTAGGGCTCGGCCTCCGTCACTAAAACCTCTTCCTCAGTTAGAACGGTTTCTCTAATCACTTCAATTAACGGGGCCGCTGTCTCCGGTGGAACTGCTGCAGTAGTAGAGCCTGGGAATAGGCGAGAAGCCATGTCTCCATCAAGGAGATAGGGTGCGCCTGCTGGCGCATTCCTCCCAAACCCTGACACCCAAGGCCGGAGAGTAGCTCTTGCTTCCCTGAGAGATTCATCATCAGCCTGAAAGAGGAGAGGGAATTAATGATGAAGTCAAAACTGAAGTCAATATACAAAGAGCAATTAATTCTTCGCAAAGAATATTAACAGGGACACTAGAACCAACTTACCTCCTCGCTCAGGAGTAGGGCTGACAGCTCATAGCAGAGCATGCATGCCTCCGGAAACCATATCGTATAGGGGGCTTGTCCCGGTTCCCGAGAGAAGGATATGGCGCAATGGGCATGGGCCCGGCATAGATCATGGCCCATGGGATCAGTAAAGGCAGCGGAGCAGCCCCTGGCAGTGCAGCGGACTTTCTGTAAAAAGAAAGAAGACATAAGTCTGGATGTTCCTTGAGATTCTTGTCATTGACTTATGAATCAGAAACACTTAAATCTTAATTAATGTGTGAGTATGGTAGTAGCTAACACCTTAATAAAATAAGAAATTATAATAGAAAACCAGTAACCACATAGCATGAATCTCTAAACTTCATCGATATCACACTGTTAACTCCGGTTCTGGACTCCTGCTTGATCTCTGTTTTTACCGGAGGTCCGGTAGCAAAGGCCCGTCATCGTGATATCGTGACCGTCTCCGGTACGATAACATTATCCTCAATGAATGAGTTATCTCCAGTGAAGCCGGAGATACGATGAAAACGGGGCCTTAACTGTGTAATTGTGATCAAACATGACAAAGGTTCGTGTGTAAAAAGGCTTCAGCCGGAGTCCGAGTGCCGGATTTCACCGTTGCACTCCAAAAATCTGCTCCGGAACGATATCTAGTTCTCACCCAATGAGAATCCATTATAGCGGAGCATAACTCAAGGCGGAGCCAAGCATAACTCAAGGCGGAGCTAAGGGTGTCGGTATAAAACGACCCCAATTAATGACTCATACACTAACGTACCTAATAATAGTGTTAGCTATATTAACAGTAACCACATCAATAAATCGTTTATAATATTAAACGTACTATCATCAATTCTGATACTGAGAAGAGGCCTGAATAACCCGTGATCGTATAAAAACGGAGAACGGGAAATTCACCTCTCTTACTCAAAGAAAACGAGAGAAAGGATAACTCATACCTGTAGAACAGGAAACGAGCACTCTATGCTTTCGCTCTCAAGGTTACATATTAAAAATTAACATCACACAATAAATAAGAAAATTAATAAAATTGATTGCTTTTCTTAGTAATAGTAATAACGAAGAATAACGACAACGTAACAAAAAAACAAGGATATAGTCTAAAACGAACCCTCCAGGAGGGGACAAATTAACAGACTAAATCGCTAAGCTTTAAATCGTTACTATGCTTTAAAACGCTATCTTAAATCGGTATTCTTCGTAGGTCCAAATTGGACTTGCAAGCAAATAAATACCATAGTAAAAATTAATAATAATTAATGATAACATAAAAGGCCATAAAACGTAAGTGATATAACCTATCTGACAGAGTACCAGATGGGCAAAATTAACTAGAAAATTTACCGAAGCGAACATACCCAAAATGGCTGCCGATACTTCGGCAGGACAATCGCTTCCAAAACTAAAAACCACCATAATGGAAATAGAACAAATGCCCGGTACTGCCAAAAGCTGCCAAAACAAACTATGGTACTTAACATTGGTAAGGGTGAAGTAACAACGTCAGTCATGTTGAAATAACGAGAAATTCTTCGAAAAAACACTGTGCCCAAAAAAACTATGCTTGCTTCAAGTCCAATTAAAGAAGGATGTCCTAGAGGGCGCGCGTGGTAGGTGTCGTTGGGGAGTTCAACCATGTTATCTAGGGCCTGTCACGGCCCTCCCCATTGATGAAGGGATTATCTAAATGGAAGACAACCTGTGAATAGTGGTTTACACACCCCTTTGTTTAATACACGACACCTACAAGGTGTTCGCGCGAGGGTTGTAACCTCTGCATTCCATGCTTTTATCTTTCTCTAGTATATTTGGAAGATTTATATTAGGAAAGGTATAAGGAAGGACCTTTCTCACCAGACGTCACAGGCCGCCCCAGAAAACCGTTTTTTGGGCTCAAGCCATGTCGTCCTGATGGAAGGTTCCTATAGGTAGCTTTCTAAGGGATATTTGGCTAGTGATATTCCTAGAGAATTAGCCTTTAGGTCTCCAGAATTTTCTCCTGGCATGAATATCCTTAAAATTTCTCTTAAGGGTATCGCATAATATCAGGGGACGTATACAGTATCTTGATACGACACATAGCAATCTTCACCCCGAATAAAGTTTTCATTTCGAGGGGGGAGAGGGGCGAAAAACAGAAGGGGAGCCGTTATCAAGGTTACCCTTCTTCCCGTACTACTACGAGTATCCAAGATGGCGCTCATTCCTATTTTTGTAGCGAATTCGCACGGTGGTTTTCCCTGTTGATCTAACGTTTTTGATCACTTTTGTGATGATTATAGATGCAATCTCCAGCTTCTTCTGCCTCTGGAAAGTTGAGTATTTATTCTTTACAGTGTATAATTTTTAGGTCCTGCTTCACAGTGAAATTAGAGTAATTTATTGTGTTAAGGAGCTAGGCCTGTCACCGGAGGCGCCATGGGTGCTGTCGTTCGTTATGCATGTGTCATTTAGTTAGCAGAACGACTTTCCCGGTTGAAATAGTATTAATAAATTATGAAAGCTATTTAGGAACAATTATACTAGTAAAGATATATATTTAGGCATATAATTTCCTCTTCCTTTTGTTGATCGTATACGTTAAGAGTTTCGGTGATTCAGGTAACCGAGATCTCGTCTCGCGCTAGGCTACCTAGCCTATGCGCTGTAGTATACTTTCAGACATTATCCCCGTTTACCCTCATGTATCGTTTTATCAATTTAACGGGAGACATTACATCTCCTAGAATTATATAACTCGATACTTGTCTCCTGTGGAGATTTAAGGGTAATCCCTCCTTCCCTCTGCGTGCCACCATAGGCAACAACCCTATCTGCTGATATTGCCATATAGTAGTTCACTCCGGCTTGAGTAGGCTAGGGATTTCTGTCTTCCACCTTTGCCGGCGAGATCCCGGCTTTGGTTTTCGACAGAACCTCAGAGTATTCAGTCTTTCTGCCGGCGGCAGAGCAGCAGGGCGAGTAGTCACTCCCCTGCCAGCTTACAGCTGCCGTCATAGGAGGCTAAGCCTCCCTAGGCCGCACCTGAAGTGGTAGTATGATGCCGCCACCTTCTCCCCTGCGGTCTAGAAGACTAGTCCTGTTTCAGCAGACCCTAGGTTGAAGAATAAATACTCTTCTGCCGCCGATACTGAAACATTGTTTCACTCTTGTGTGGAAGTGGCAGCAATCCTGCCGCCTTCTTCTACACTTGATAGATTCGGCAGACCCTAGACTGAAGAATAGATATTCTTCTGCTGCCTAGGATGGCGCCGATACTGAAACGTTGTTTCACTCTTGTGTGGAAGTGGCGGCAATCCTGCCGCCTTCTTCTACACTTGATACAGGACCCTTTCCCTTCCCCTCTGTCTTTTAGGGATGGCTTAGCTATCGCAATCCTGCGGCCGTTGTCCTGCAATCTCACCGCTTGCCGAGTAGGTTGCGGTGCTGGCCGGGATCCTACATAAGCAGCTGTTTAGTCACTCAGTCTTTCCCTTATGGACACAAGGCTCCGGGAAAGGTTGTGCCGGCTGTGACGGCTGCCGGTGGGAGACCCCTCTGCTGCTGAGTGTTCCTGAAACCGGCAATGCCAGCAACGGATCTTGTGGCTGGATGGAAGCTTGAATGATGCATTCTCCCCTTCCATTTGAACACTCATTCTGGAGGAAGGCAGTAAGGTTATATACTTACACCCTTATTTATTGTAAACATACATTTTAATAATGCTGCCCTTCACTCCATGCTTTCTCTCTGTCAGCTAGTGCCGCCAGGTACTAACCCAGCCGGTGCCGTCAGGTACTTAGTTGGTCGGCGGCATGCCGGCTGGACCAGTACCACCAGGTACTACCCAGCCGGCGACATGCCGGCAACATGCCAGCTGAACTACAGTATATGATTATACAGTAGCCACTATATTTGCAGTATAGTATATACTGCAGACAGAAAACTATAGTATATATTATACAGTAGTTATTTTCCAACATACCTTGTGTATCCTTGCACAGTCTTTTGCCGAGACCAATCCTATATTGAAAGAATAGAATTCCTTCAATACTCTGATTAGAAATCAGTTAATATCTTACCCCAAAATGTTAAATAGTTTTAGAAGGGTCAGTGGTAGTACACTTTTCTATCCCCAGAGGTTAGAACCCTTCTCTTTTGCCCTTGATCAGGAAACTCTATAGTCTTAATATTGGGGGGTGGGGGGTCACAGCAATTAGCTGGGAAGGATACATAAGTACCCTGTATGTATCTTTCCTAATTTCTAGTCCAGCCGGCGACATGCCGGCCGGACTGTGCCGCCAGGTGCTGGCCCTGCCGGCAACATGCCGGCTGAACTACAGTATATGATTATACAGTAGCCAGTATATTTGCAGTATAGTATATACTGCAGACAGAAAACTATAGTATATATTATACAGTAGTTATTTTCCAACATGCCTTGTGTATCCTTGTACAGTCTTTTGCTGAGACCAATCCTATATTGAAAGAATAGAATTCCTTCAATACTCTGATTAGAAATCAGTTAATCCTTGCCCCACAAGATTAAATAGGTTTAGAAGGGTCAGTGGTAGTACACTTATCTATCCCTAGAGGTTAGAACCCTTCTCTTTTGAGTTTGCCCTGATCAGGAAACTCTATAATCTTAATATTGGGGTGGAGGTCACAGCAATTGGCTGGAAAGGATACACAAGTATGTGTCTTTCCTAGTTTCTTTCTAGCTTACTATCCTAAGCTATAATGGTTAAAATATTAATATTTTGCATATCTGTTTATCATGTGAAATAAACAATCGCATACTCATTTAATTTTCCTTTCTTTACAGGAGGAACCCCAGATGAAATACGATGCGATCTTCTGCAACCATAGGAGTAGGAACTTCTACGGTCACAAAGCGTGCAGGTCTCATGCCCCCTTCACCATCATTACCGAAACCCTGCAATACTGGGACCCCCAAGACTGCAATATCTGCCGGACCTTGGTAACCGAAGGTTTCGACGACCCCAAGTCAACGGAGTCGAGGGATGCGGCACGAGAAAAGCTGCGCAAGTGAGTAAGAGGGTTCCAGAAGAATTCTCTGGGACCATACCTACCTAATGATAGGATGCGTAGCTTGCTGTTCCCGAAAGCGGGTATTGAAATTTTTGTGCCCCAAGCACGACCCAGACCTCCCTGCGTCCAGATTGCCATTGAGACGAATGTCAGTGAGGCGTTGCAGAGTATGGAAATCCACCAGGAGGAAAGGATGTCGGAAGTGTCTATGGACACTGAAAAGGATCTATTAAAGGATGATCCCGAGGAGGAGTCTACTCTACCTGCGGAAGATGATGATGATGTCGAGTCGGAGTTCCTTCCATCTGTGCTGGCACCGGAGCCGTTACCTTCGACATCTTCAGCTTCTACCCCTCCATTGGACAACATGAGCCAGGCACTGGCCCATCTTACGGCTTTAACGGAGAACATTCGCAAGCAAGGCGAAGCGAGATTCGAGAGAGCTCCGTGAAGCTTGTATAACCCTCCCGAGGGTCATACAAGCAACCCAGAGTCCAAGACCTCCTAACCTGCTCCAAAACCAATCCCTGGAGGTATGCAGAGTTTATGGCGATTACTAACGGCAAACTCTACATCTCGGAGAAGATGGGAGCCGTCCCTTTAGACGACATCCAGTTTTGGCCAAGCTTTAACGCTTACCCTGATTGCTTCATTCGACTGAAGCATGAACCAATGCCAAAAGAGGAGATGGAACCGAAGGAGGTCACAGTTTTCGACCAAGATAAGGCACAGGCTCTCTTGTCAAGTAGCCTGAGAAAGGCGGGCTATTCGGATTCGAAAGTGACCGCCTTAAGCAAGAAACACCCTGCCTTTCTTGCTCCTGCTTCAATAGCCTTCCCCTTTACGTTGAAGGCATTTATATCTGTTGCCAAGGCAGTGGAGGCAGACAAACCATGCCCTGCACTAGAGGAGTGCAGGCCTCTGTCGTTAGCCTTGCTCATGCAAAAGAAGGAATGGAAGGAAGTCCACCTAACCTTCTCAGTAGGGAAACTGGACGCAGACATCGCTGGACGACAGTTTAGCGAGAATCTCCCTAAACTTTCTGACTCTCTTGCGCAAGGAACAAAAGACGAAGGAGAGACTTGCGGCATCTTTATCCCTACAAAAGTGCATAGAGATGTGTGCAGGCCAAAGAAGTACCCCAGACATGCTCATGGTCCTGGCCAAAATGCATATGGCCACCCAAGTAAAGGACCTGTATGCTTTCATAAAGGCTAGGAGAGCCTGTAGGGAGTTCGTGTTCACTGCTGCAACAGTGAAACATGAACTCAGGAAGCTGATATCTTCTAACATCTGGGGTAAAGACCTCTTCCCGAACGAAGTAGTCAAAGAGGTAGTTGAGAGAGCCATCACGGAGAATAGGAACTTTCTCCAGAAGTGGGGCATCTCTTCAAAAGGAAGACGAAGAAGTCTAGATTTCCCCCTCGGCCTTCTCAACAACATCCCACAGTCACCATGACTGCGGTGCCCCAAACACAGACCACCTTCCAAGTGGTGCCTCAACAGCAGACCTATATGGCTTCATTAAAGCCAGACGCGCTTGTAGGGAGTTCGTGTTTGCTTCGGCTGCAGTAAAACACGAACCCAGGAAGCTGATAGCCTCCAATACCTGGGGAAAAAACCTCTTCCCGAGCGAAGTGGTCAAAGAAGAAGTAAACAAGGCCGCCACGGAGAATAGAAATCTTCTCCAGAAGTGGTGCATGTCGGCGAAGAGGAAGTCTTCCCCGGATGAGGGTCCCCAACCTAAGAGGAAGACGAAAAGACCCAGGTTGCTCTCTCGCCCTATCAAACAACAACAGCAAGAACTTCCCGCAGTTCCCATGACCGCGGTGCCTCAAATGGTGACACAACCCCAACCAACTTACCAGATGGTACCTCAGCAGCTAGTTGCCCAGTCACCAGCATTTAACACTGCGTATGAGAGGCAGACCACTACCTTTCGTCCTAAAGGTAGAGGGTCGAAAAGCGGCTCCTCTAGATACCCTCCAAGAGGAAGAGGGGGTAAGGGAGGACGCGATCAAGGAGGCAAGTCCTCCGGACAGTCGAAGCAATGAGATGCTTCCGGTAGGAGGAAGACTCCAACAATTTCAGGATCGCTGGACCTTTGATCCTTAGGCCCACAGCCTAATCAAGAACGGACTAGGATGGAGCTGGAGGACAGCTCCACCATCATTTCCTCAATTCTTCTAACACTCCACCCCCGTCCTGACAGAATACATCCGAGAACTCTTGAGCAAATGGGTGATAAGGAGGGTAAAGTCCATCAAATTCCAAGGAAGACTGTTTTGTGTTCCCAAGGACTCAGACAAACTCAGAGTCATTCTGGACTTGTCGCCACTCGACAAGTTCAGGATGTTAACCCTTCAACACATAAGGACCCTGCTGCCAAAAGGGGCGTACACAGTCTCGATAGACCTGGCAGAAGCCTATTGGCATATTCCAATCAACCGCCCCCTCTCCTCCTACCTAGGATTCAGGCTACAGAAGAAGAAATACGTCTACAGAACCATGCCCTTTGGACTAAATATAGCCCCAAAGATTTTTACAAAGCTTGCAGATGCAGTCATTCAACAACTACGCCTAGAAGGTGTCCAGGTGGTAGCCTACCTGGACGACTGGCTGGTGTGGGCAGCATCCGGGATGGAGTGCATGCAAGCATCCAAGAAAGTGATCCAATTCCTGGAACATCTGGGATTCAAGATCAACGTCAAGAAGTCTAGATTATCTCCAGCTCAAGAGTTTCAATGGCTAGGAATACATTGGAACTTAAAAGTCACACTGTCTCTCCATTTCACCAAGGAAAAGGGGAGAGATAGCGGGATCTGTAAAAAGACTACTGAAATCCGACAGGATATCAAGACACCAACAGGAGAGAGTACTGGGTTCTCGTCAGTTTGCATCAGTGACAGACTCAGTGCTAAGAGCAGAGCTAAAAGATGCATCAGGAGTCTGGAGAAGATACGCATCAAACGCTCGAAGAGATCTAAGAAGACCGATTCCGATTCGACTACGATCACTTCTCAAGCCATGGTCGAAGGCCAAGAACCTTTAGAGGTCTGTGCCCTTGCAACCACATCTACCTTCAGTCATCATCCATACGGACGCATCAAAGGGAGGATGGGAGGTCACTCCCACCAATGGAAAGTCCAAGGGATTTGGTCTTCTCTATTCAAGACCTTCCACATCAACATTTTGGATGCCATGGCAGTCTTTCTCATGCTGAAGAAACTATCCCCTCGCAATTCAGTTCACATAAGACAGATCCTGGACAGCGAGGTGACAGTGAGATGTTTGAATCGTCAAGGCTTGAGATCACCCCAAATCAACCAAGTGATGTTGACCATCTTCCGCCTAGCGGAAAAGAAGATGGCATTTGTCAGCAGTTCACTTTCAAGGGTTCCGCAATGTGACGGCAGACGCTCTATCCAGGCTCAAGCCGATAGAGTCAGAATGGTCCCTAGACGCAGGATCATTCTCCTTCATCTTACGTTAAGTCCCAGAACTGCAGATCGACCTCTTCGCGACGAGCGACAACAAGAAACTACCTCGTTATGTGGCCCCATACGAGGACCCTCTAGCGGAAGCGATGGACACCATGTCCCTCTACTGTAACAGATGGAACTGGATTTACCTGTTCCCTCCAACCAATCTCTTGATGAAGGTCCTCAACAAGCTGAGATCCTTTCAGGGAACGGCAGCTCTAGTGGCTCTCAAGTGGCCAAAGAGCAATTGGTTCCCTCTAGTACTGGAACTGAAGCTGAGGCTGATCCCTCTGCCGGACCCAGTACTGACTCAACAAGTACAGAAGTCGACTATCTTCGCTTCATCACAGAAAACCCAAAACCTTCATCATGATTTTCTCTCCTTAGCAGTAAAGAAAAGGTTTGGGATCTCGAGAGACAGTATAGACTTCTTAGAAAAATATAAGTCTAAGTCTACTAGACGACAATATGAGTCATCTTGGAAGAAGTGGGTTGCTTTTGTCAAGGCAAAAGGACCAAAATAAATCTCAACGGACTTCTGTTTATCCTTCTTTATCCACCTTCATAAACAAGGTTTGGCAGCCAATACAATAACCACGTGTAAATCAGCCTTAACTAGATCTCTGCTATACGCATTCCAAGTAGACTTGTCAAACGAAATCTTTAACAAGATCCCTAAGGCTTGTGCTAAACTTAGGCCTGCAGCCCCTCCGAGGCCCATTTCATGGTCCTTGGATAGGGTCCTACACTTTGCTTTAACAGTGAACAATGAGGATTGCTCTCTGAAAGACTTAACCCAAAAAGTTATATTCTTGTTTGCTCTAGCCTCGGGGGCTAGAGTTAGTGAAATAGTGGCCCTATCCAGAGATGAGGGTTATATTCAGTTCACAGAAGTGGGAGAACTGAATCTTTTTCCTGACCCAACATTTCTCGCCAAGAACGAGCTGCCTACCAAAAGGTGGAGTCCCTGGAGAATCTGCCCTTTGAAGGAAGATGTCTCGCTGTGCCCAGTGGAGTGTCTAAAGGTCTATCTTCTAGAACTTCAGACTTCAGGGGAGGACAGCTCTTTAAAGGAGAAACCTCAGGGTCAAACCTATCCCTAAAACAACTAAGGGCGAAGACCACCTATTTTATTCGCAGAGCGGATCCTGACAATACACCCGCAGGTCATGATCTGAGAAAAATCGCTTCGTCATTGAATTTCTTTCAATACATGGACTTTGAGCGTCTTCGCTCATACATTGGATGGAAGTCATCCAGAGTGTTTTTCAAACATTACGCGAAGCAGGTGCAAGAACTCAAACGCTTTGTGGTGGCAGCAGGTAGTGTACTAAAACCTGTCGTCTAGTGCTGCGATGAACAGTGAATTGATTGGGACTATCAGTGTAAGGGTGAAGGTATTGACACTTCACAGTGCAATACTTTAAAATGAGTGTCACCAAAGTGACGCTAAGGACTGTTCTAGTTTTTTAAGGTGAAGAAACAGAGATAACACTTATGCCGTGTGTTCTTACACAGTGTGAAGAGACAATCAATATCACAGAAATGCATATTAGAAATTTTAATAAATTTTCAGATTACAGTGGCTCTAACATATTTTCCCTTTCAGGTGAAACAAACATTTTCTGGACTTTGATTGTAGAACATGTTTCTCATTGCATTTATTAACATTATGTTATGTATGTTGATTTTGCTGGTTATTTATTACCAATAAATACTTGGTGTATTTGCGTCTTATTTCGCCCCAAAATTGATTTTCAATAAAAATATGTCAGAGTATTATTTTCCTTTAATAAACTGCATATGTTTATACGAACAAGATATATAGCTAATACCTTTGTTCTTATACGAGTACAAACTTTATCTGGTAACGCATACAGCGAGACCTGTATGTTCTTGATGCTATGTTTGTTCATATGTTATATGCAAACCTTGAGACTCCTTTCCTATGTCTAGTATGACTCTTCCCTGCAGGGGGCAGGAAGCACTAACATGGTTTATGATTAGCAGTAATGACATATAACGGTAACGTCATATGTCTCTATGGTCTGGATGACCAAGGAATAACTGTTAAGAGGTTAAGGCACTTTCGGAAAATCCAGATACAATACTTTCTAAATAATTCTCTGGTAACCTTCCATCAGGACAACATGGCCCGAGCCCAAAAAAACGGATTTTGAGCAAAGCGAAAAATCAATTTTTGGGTGAGATAGCCAAGTCGTCCTGATGGACCCACTCTTCTTTTCTATAGAAAAGGCCTTGTCATGATCCCTCCCGAAACTACTATATCTGTAGCACCATGCTCAACGCTACAAGGAATAAGCATGGGGGTGACATACAGCGCCATCTAGATACTCGTAGTAGTAAGGGTAACCTTAATATCAGCTCCCCTTCAAATTTTGCCACTTTCCCCCTCGAAGCGAAAACGCTATTCGGGGTGAAGATTGCCATGTCGTATCAAGATATACGTCCCCTGATTTATGCGATATCCTTAGGAGAAATTTTAAGGATATTCGCACCAGGAGTTAGAATTCTAGAGACCTAAAGGTAAATTCTCTGGGAATATCACTGTAGCCAAATATCCCTTAGGAAGCTACTTATAGGAACCTTCCATCAGGACGACATGGCTATCTCAACCAAAAATATATTTTCCGCTTCGCTCAAAATCCATTTATTTCAATATTTCCTTTCCTCACTGGGCTATCTTCCCTATTAGAGCCCTTGGGCTTCTGGCATCCTGGTTTTCCAACTAGAGTTGTAGCTTAGCAAGTAATAATAATAATAATAATAACAACAATAATAAAAGGTGATTTCACTCTTAAATTTGCCAAAAGCTTATCCGTCTCCGTCATCAACTTCCCAAATACCAGGACACACCACCAAACAACTGGTGTCTCAAAAAACAAGGAGCAGCTCAAAATTCTCTCCCACCGTTATTCCTACCTTAAGGGGTCGATTGCCTATTGCGCCCTCTCCAATGCCTTCTATCAAAGGCATCCTCTTACCAAACTTCTCTCCATATCAAGAAATAAAAAAAATTAATCTAATAAAAAATCTACTTGTGTAGTTTCATATAAATATAATTTTTTTCCCACCTAACAGGTATACAGTGTACTGTATTCATAGAAACAATTTACAAACAATCATAGAGTTTACCTAGCCTATTAACCACAAAACTTCACATCCCTAGTGGGTCTTTGGAACGTATTAGCCGCAGCTAAGGTTGTTTTACTATAGAGTAATTAACATATTCCTTTAATTGACATCTACTTCATTTGAAAAGATCATGCATTCATACTTTTATTATTTTATGGATTAATTTTGTTATTTTGATGTTATAACTATAAAAGCTGTAGTTTAGCTTCACGGTCTACACATCAAAAATGCATTCAAACTCAGAAAGAATGCTTAACGTCGATTTTTAATGACAGGGCTTTGACACTCATACCACTTAATAAGGTGATTGAGGACATCTCCAACTACATAGGATTTTTACCTCTGACCTCCGGTTTTGCGACGCCATGGCGATTTATCCTGAAAATTAGTGTTTTTCAAATTTTATCTCCTCCCTTGATAATTATTACTAAGATCTGGGATTGCTACCCTATATAGACCTGATATAGACCTCCAATAATATGATTTATTTTTTTTTTTCTAAAAGCAATTTCTTTGCCAGATATGAATTGTTTCATTGTGGTAATATAAACCCTAAAAATCAGGGGAAAAATTAAGAACAAATTATGAAACAAAAATGGAAAAAAAGTGCTTCATCTTATTGTTTTATAATGTATTTTTAAGTTATATACCAAATTTCAATGCTATATCTTTAAAACTAAGGGAGACTATTGAATTCTAAGGCCAATAAGTATAGTTTTGAGATACAGGCTTTCAAAGCTTTTCTTTGTATTTTTACAAAGACAATATTAATAAATCATGATTATTATTAATTTTATGCTCTTCTTGGGGTATTAATAAAAGAAAAAGTTATTTATCATAATTTAATCATAAATGAAGATCCTTTTGCTCAATATCTAGCTTCTTTCGGCTCCTGCGAGGCAAGGCGGCTGCTCCTCTATCCACAACTCTCTCTCTCTGCATTACCAATAATACCCTCTTCTGAACTCTTGATAGAGCGAATGTTCTTCTTCCTTATGTTAACAAGATGTTGAAATTGTCTTTTCCTCTTTGAAATTTAAAAATTTTTGCCGAAAATGAGAAAAACAAATGTAAAAATGAGTGAATGTCAGAAGGCGTTAAAGGTTTTTTTTTTGTATTTTCACAAAGACAATATTAATAAATCTTGATTATTATGAATTTCATGTTCCCTTTGGATATTAATAATTGAAAACAAAGTTATTCATCATAATTTACTCTCAAACGAAGATCCTTTTGCTCGTGTCAGGCAAGGCCGTCTCTTCTCCATCCACATAACTCACTCTCTCTCTCTCTCTCTCTGCACTACCAACATTACCGTCTTCTGAACTCTTAATATAGCAAATTTTCTTCTTTCTTATGTTAGCAAGATGTTGAAATTGTCTTTTCCTCTTTGAAATGATAAAATTCTTGCCGAAAACGAGAAAAACACAAGTAAAAATGAGTGAATGTCAGAGGTCAAACTCAGGCATGTACTCTCTCTGAGGTTAGTGGTAGGACTGAAGGGCGAAGGGTGTAATTTACCGTGTCATACATCGTCTGTGAATCGTGAAAATTATACAGATGCCATTTTCACCATTTATTTTACATCAAAATGTAATTATTATCAAAATTTACGATAACAGAAGAAATACTGCATTTTCTTGGAGAGAATGATGTTTATGGTTTATTGAGTTACTTTTCCTAATTACCCTGTAACTATGAAAATAAAAGAAATTTTGAAAAAATATTTCGTATACACATTCTACATTGCCATACGAAGCTCAGTGAATTTTTTCATGATTTTTTTTTTCTATACCCCATACATCGGTATTCCGGCCGGCTCCCTTAAAATGCTAGATAAAACTTTAAAGGGTTAGTTCTTAAAAGTGAGGAAAATAAAATACTGTGCAAATCAATTACTTTTTATTTACATTTTACATATTAAAAATGAATAGTTGTTTGAACTCTTGATAGGGCTATTGTTTATGTCAATTATTATACAGACTAAAATCTTGAGGAGACGTTGAAATCTTTCAGTAAAATCTGAAGAATATCATTATAGATAAAATACTAATCTATCGGTAATTAATATCTAAATGCAGGGATTCTTTTTACATTCACAGCCTCGTTAGCTATCGATAACAGGCTCAGCCGATGGAAAAAAAGTGAAGGGTGGGTTGCATGTTGTTTAACCCCAATGATGTTGGATTATCAAATTCTCCAACAACACAACACACTCTTGCAATGGTTGAGTAATGAATCATTATTACTAATAACCCACTGTATAGTGCTACCACATGTATTAGCTCATTACATTCTGAGAAGCTCTCTGAGAAGTCTGGTGTCTTGTCATACGGTACTAAGATGTGGGGGTATTACGTTACGACACCAAGAAAATATAAAAACATATCATACGTAAATTTCACAGATAAAATCCACCCTTAGATTTATAATAAAATCAACCATGTACATAAAATCACAAAATGTATGCAATTCACGGTAATTGTAGTATTATGTTTCAGAACACACATAATGCAAACAAAAAGTAAATTGAATAAAAATAAATATGCCATGAAAAAAGATGAAAAACTAAAATACTAATGGTTTAAAAACCCATTACAGTAGATTACATTTAAAAATATAGCTTGAAAAGATGGTATTTTATCAACCGCTGTTCTTTGTATACATTCATCAAATATAAAGACCAGAAGAGGATTTCACGATATAATAAAAGATTAGGATTCTGGAGATTAAAATCATGATTGAGTTGCAGGACTGGAATGCAGTCACAGCTAAGATTGAAAAGATGATGAACAGTGTTCATGAATTTAAAAAATTGGGTAACATGCAAGAGTGGATAAAGTAGAGCACAGACTTTGAATTATTAGTAAAGAAAGAACCAATGAAAAGGACTGTACCATTACACCAGGCATGCCACATGACATGCCAAACACAACACTGACTGCAATGTGCAGAGTTCATACTGGTGGGGTTATGTAGACAACAAAAATTTAAATATAAAAACTGAAAATTGGAGCTAAGGAGTACAGGATAAAGTAAGATTCAGGAAATATGGATTACATAGAAATTAATGATGAAAAGAAACAAACAACAAAATAAAGGAAGCAGTATTCTTAAAATTTACTGATTTAAGTGAATGCGTATGAATTGTTACACTATCGTTAGAAGAAGGAATAATGAAGAAAATTAGTAAGGCCCAGAACTTCCAAGAATAACCAGCAGCTAAAACTAGTTAGTAAAGAGGTGAACTAAATTTATGAAAACTTTATGAAAGGAAAATATGAACCAAAAATAGAAAAAGACTGCTACAAAAATATAATACAAAAATAAAAGAAAATTAATGTATTACTGTACTCTGAAATGTACAGAAGAATGTGGTGGTTGAAGAGGTGGCATATATGGTTTAAAAAGTTTTTATAGATAAAACTTAATATTTAACCCTTTTACCCCCAGGCTATTTGGAAATTTCCAACCCTTAACCCCCAGGGGGTTATTTTTTTCCCAGCACATTTTGCAGTATATTTTTCTTAAATTGCTCTAACAGCCTTAATTTTTGTCATAGAGAGGTCAGGTTGGTCTCATTCTCTTGGAAAATGCTTGAATTTTCTCAAAAAATTATCATAAATATGAAAAAAAATATTTTATAGCATTTTTTTGCAAGGACGTACTGGTACGTCCATGGGGGTAAAGGGATGGCTTTTGTGAAACGTACCAGTAAGTTCTTTGGGGGTAAAAGGGTTAATATATGTTAATGTCACTAAATTACAGAGGCTTTCATAATGAAGCAACTCAAAAGTATCATCCAAAATTCCGTTGCATCACGTTGGCATCCATTAAGAATCAGCCCTGACTTCTTAATAGTTCTTCATACTTATGGAGGAAGCTTCTGTACTAATTTGTGCATAAAAAGATATCACCCTGGGAGATATGCAGATAAGGATGTTAACAGAAAGGAGATAAGAGGATTGAAAATCCTTGTAAGGAAACCACAGCTCATGATGATAACACAGGAAGTAAAAGAAATCCACATGAGAAAATAGCGCAGTGGATGTTATGTAATAAGTTAAAAGGTCACTATTGAGCACTATGAAGTAGGGTTGAATGTACAAATACATATTGAATGCAGTGGATGGCTTCACACACAATGCTAAGTATCTTAAATGTCCGGAATGTTTAGGAAAAGCTAACGAAAAAGAGCAGGAAGATTATTGTATTTTAAAGTGGAAATGTAAGCCTTGCTGACAACTAATTGAAAATTAAAGTAGAAACAGCCTAAGCAAAGCTGGAAAAATTTTCTGAATCCCAAGTGAATGAAAGCATATCATAAGCAAAAAGTGTTCCAATCTCAACACATTACTATCAACCATTTACTTTCCTACATAACAGTGGTATAGGCCACTACATACAAAGTGGTGAGATTATGAATAGCAGTGACTACAAAACACTGAAGTATATTATGACAATCATAAGGCATATAAGTTAGTTGAGAAGAGATGTAACATCAACATGCTCAAAAATAAATATAAATCTCATACAAAAACTCAACACATTTTTAACCAAGAAACTGCACCCAACATATAAATGTTAAATTATGAGAATGAATATACCTCTAACATTGGTAATAAACCATCAATTTTCTAACACTGACTTTGAGAAAGTAACTGGGAAAAATATATGAAGAGGACTGGAGATTACTTTAATTTGATCACTATCATTAACCTTATTATGTAATGTACATTTTGTTTTCCCTTGGCCTGGTTAGAAGTGCATTTCGTTCTCCAACCACTTCTGTCCTGTGCACTCGATTCCTGAATTTCCTAGCTGTCTAACTCATTATCTATGATCTATTCATGACTTTTTGGCCCTCCAACTAATGTTAGCTATATCAAATGAGAGTCTTAGAAGTTTCAAAAAGGCATGTGATAAAAAATTTATAGATTATCTTGTTAGATGAGGTAATCACCTCCTTGGTATGATGCTGATAAATCTCATTCATGCAAAGTCACAAAACCTCTTACTCTTAGAGAAAATTTAGGATACCTCATTGATCCACTTGGCCTGGGAGTTAATGGCAAAGTAAAACAAATGTTGGTTGTATGAAACATGTAAGATCTCAGAACAACTTTGTGTTCAATAGTGAACTTTTTCATACTAAAAGTCATAGCCAGTGTATATTACATTGAAGCTACACATTCCACTTTGCAGTACAATGTACTACACCCAAAGGCATACAAAATTTGTATGTTCTTTAAAGATGAAATTAAACTTTTCAAATAAAATTCTCTAACACCCTATGTATATATATATATATATATATATATATATATATATATATATATATATATATATATATATATAAGGCAGTACTGTTATTTCAAGAAAAGGGTCACATAATAGCAACATATTTAGAAAACATGTAAATCTTAATGAACAGAAAATATAAAATAACCATTTTACATATAAGCTCACTTACAATTTAAATGTTAAGTAATTTGCCGACACGTTCATGGAAAATCTTCAATTCCTCTCTTGTTTTTTCATCCACATCATCTGTTGAAAGTGTTGAAAACCAGCCCTAAGGAATAAAAGATATATTAAAGGTAAATCATGAAACAATTTAAACTCCGAGAATATTATTTTCATTATTATTAAAAGTAAAGTTGGAAAAGCAGGATATTATAAGCCCAAGGGTTCCAACAGGGAAAAATAGCCCAGTGAGGAAAGGAAAAAGGGGAAATAGATATACAGCAAGAGAAGTAATCAACAAATAAAATAAAACATTTTAAGAAAAGTAACATTAAATTAGATATAAACTATAAAAACTTTAAAAAAACAATAGTAAGAGAAATAAGATAGACTAGTGTGCCTGAGTGTATCCTCAAGACAGAGAACTCTAACCCAAGTCAGTGGAAGATCATGGTTCAGAGGCTATGGCACTGTCCAAGACTAGAGAAAACTGGTTTGGTTTTGGAGTTTCCTTCTCCTAGAAGAGCTGCTTACCATAGCTAAAGTCTCTTCTAACCTTACTAAGAGGAAAGTAGCCACTGAACAATTACATTGCAGTAGTTAACTCTTGTGTGAAGAAGAATTGTTTGGTAATCTCGGTGCTGTCAGCTGTATTAGGACAGAGGAAAATGTGGAAAAAATAGACCAGACTATTCAGCATATGTGTCGGCAAAGAAAAATGAGCTGTAACCAGAGAGAAGGATCCAATGTAGTGCTGTCTGGCCAGTTAAAGGACACAGTAACACTCTAGCAGTAGTATCTCAACAGGTGGCCAATACCCTGGCCACCCTACTACATATAATAGTTAAAAGGAAACTTTGTCTGAAAAAGAAAAAAACACAAGGTACTACAGTGCCCAATTAAATCATTATTGTGAAAGTTAATGTACTTCAAAAGAAAATCCCTTCATAAGAATGAGATTTGTTTCAAGAGTTGGTTCTTAAGTTCACCATGATTACCTTAAGACATTCAGCTCATAACACCCAACCTCCTACTCACCATGCTGAGCCAGCAATATGTGTGTGAAGAATTGTCTCCATGCTTTCATTTTAGTTAACCTTTAATTTTCATTTACCCTATGCATGACTGGAAATCCCCTCACCTATATAGTTACTGTGGAATAATGAGTTAGGGAAGTCAAATCTGGCGGGTAGGCGGCATGTGCGCCACCTAGGGATGCAAAAAGTAAACAAGGATATAAACAGATTCGCGAAGGAAGCCTCAGCTACCGGAACTGTTATACTACAATGATCTTAGGAATATTATCTTGATTTATTTGTAAGTAATAGCATAAGACGGTGTATCATTATTATGAGCCCAGAGGGGGCATTATGTTTTATTTATATTGTGGGCTACATAGCAGCCAGATGAGAGTCACATATTTGGATAGGCCAATCATGGGCACATTTTACAGTTCTCCCAATGAGTAATTTTATGCAGGTCTGGCAGTATATATAAGCACACATCACAGTGTACATACATACTGTAGATTAATATATATGACAGTGCATATCCCATATCCATGCATGCCACAGGAAGGTCATATTTATGTATATATATGTATGTAGCAGGATGGCCTATCACAGGTATGGAAGCCTATTTAATTTTATAACCATTACAAGTGTGCAATTACCTACATTTATTTTTTTCAGCTTCAAACATTCGTTGCATATACCTCAAATAAAGTCATAAAATGCATGAATGTCTTATTGACCATGTTTGAAGAAATATTGTAGACAAAAACGCAGGAGATACAGACATGGAAACGTCATTGAGGTGTGAGGCTCCTGGGTGCACGGAGGTGAAGGCGGCGGATGATATGACAACGTGCATAGCACTGAGGCAATTACATCAGAAGAACAAGTAGACGAAAACTCTTTACGCTAGAAACCCCCCAAAATTAACCACCCATTACTGAAACAAGGCGTCGGCAAAGATGACTGGGCCGCTTTCACAAGGCGGTGGGAAATGTTTCGCGATGGAACGTCTTTAGCACCTAACCAGACAACAACTCACCTGCTCGCATGTTGTGAACCAGAACTTGAAACCGCCCTATTCAGAGAGGACACCGCCATCGCAACAAAGACTGAGGTGGACGTACTAGCTGCAATAAAACGTCTGGCAGTACTGAGTGTGGCCTTAAGCGTACGGAGGACGACACTACTACAAACCACTCAGGCCCCTGAAGAACCTGTAAGGCAATATGTGGCAAGGTTGCACGGGATGGCCAATGTGTGTCAGTGGATCGTCACCAGCGCCTGCAAGTCCAACACCTGCACAGAGACGATTATATGCGACTACACAAGAGGAGATTGTGAAGTTGATCCTGGTAAACGGCCACGCAGATGAAGAAATCAAAAGGTGTGTGATGGGAACCCCAGAGGTTGATAAGACACAAGCGAAACGGTAACACTCATCGACAGCAAGGAAATAGATAGCCGGGCCATGTTAAGTGAAAACCCATCAGTATCAGTCAGCGGGTACAGGAAACAGGCGAAAATGACAACGAACACACCCCCCTCAACCACACCGAAAAAGGGCGACGAACAAGATACCTCAAGACATCAGTTTCGTTGCCAGAGCGGATGCCTCACTCCAAAGTTTGGAAAAGTGAGAGGCAAAGTAAAGGAGTTCAAGTCGTGCCTAGTATGCTGGAGGGAAAATGTCCAACGGCAACGGAAGCCGCGGCAATTATCAGCAGGTACTGAAGCAGGGGCGTTATTCTATCACACGCAAGAAGAGGACACAGAAGCGGACAACAACAGAGTATACGCGTCAGGGATGAACTCCTCAAACAAAGTTTTACCTCACCCAATGATACCCGTCCGCATATCGGTGAACCCTGCTGCTTACAACAAAAAGATGCCGAACAAATCCTCATCCATTATGGGGGTCGCGGACTCTGGGGCTCAGACGTGCCTGATGGAGCTGCCAATCTTACTGAATATGGGTCTACAACAGCAATACCTCAAGTCAGCTAACAGACGCATCTTTGCAACCAACAACCTGGAAATCAATGTGCTCGGTTCCAAACACCTCATACTATCAGGCAAGAATAAGCAAGGAGCGCACATCACAACAACTACCACGGTGCATGTCACAGACACCGACAACAAGTTTTACATCAGCCAAGCAGCTATGACAAAGCTTGGCATCATCGACCATGATTTCCGCAGGATTGGTGCCACAGGCAGGGTTGCAGTATGCCTAAATGAAGTGAAGTCCCACAGCAACAACTCGCTCGCAGAGTGCGGATGCCCACACCGCACTCCACCTCCTCGGCAACCAGCCAACCTGCCGTTCAAACCATCAGCAGAGTTCACCGAAAATATGAAAGCGTGGCTACTGGAACAATATACATCATCAACCTTCAACACGTGTCCACACCAGCCACTGCCAACAATGACAGGACCACCCATGGAGTTACGGATCATCGACCCTCAGGCAGAACCAACGGTGACAAAGAGACCCCCAAACATACCGGTACACTAGCAAAAAGAAGTGGCAGCCCAACTGGAAAGAGATGTAGCACTGGGTGATTGAACCCGTACCACCCAACATACCAGTGACCTGGCTACACAACATGGTTCTCACACAAAAACCAGACGGCACACCACAACACACTGTGGACTTACAGCCCCTAAATCGACAATGGGTTCAAGAAACACATCACACCATCCCACCCATAAAGCAAGCCAGAGCAGTACCTCCTAGTGTATACAAAACGGTCACTGACGCATGGAACGGATTTCACTCCATTGACATCCGCGAACAGGACAGACACAAGATAACTTTCCTCGCTGAGCAAGGACGATTCCGCTACCGTCGCGCACCCATGGGCTTTCTCGCATCACAGGACGCGTACACACAACGATATGATACGATTATTGCGGACGTCCCAAGACAAAATGCGTCAATGACACCCTACTGTGGCGTGTCATAAATTGCTTGGAACTCGTTAGAAGGAACGGCGTCATTCTCAACCCAGCCAAGTTCCAATTTTCATCTACAGAGGTGGACTTGGCAGGATTCCAAGTTGGAGAAAAGGATGTAAAACCCTTACCAAAATACCTGAACGCAATTGCAATGTTCCCAAGACCAAAGAACATCACAGAAGACATTTGGGCATGGTTTGGACTAGTAAAGCAGGTATCACACTATGGCAGAACAACTGACTTAATGGAACCGTTCAGGGCCCTACTCAGCCCAAAGGTACGCTTCCAGTGGGGCCCGGAACTCGAGAACGCATTCAAGAGGTCGAAGGCAGTAATTATACGCAAAATCGAAAAGGGGGTCGTGATCTTTAACCCAGACAAGCCAACATGCCTTAACCCAGATTGGTCATAAGTCGGAATCGGGTATTGGCTGCGTCAGAAACACTGTACATACGAGGCCCCACACCAGGATGTTGCCCAGATGGCTGGAAGACCACCCTAGCAGGATCGAGATTTCTCAAGGACGCAGAAAAGCGGTATGCACCGATTGAGGGGGAAGCCCTGGCCGTAGCATGGGCACTCGAGGACAGCCGATTCTTCACCATGGGGTGCAAAGACTTGATAATAGCAACGGACCACAAGCCACTCATGAAAATTCTAGGGGACGAAGAACTAGACACCATCACGAACCCAAGGCTCTTCTGACTCAAGCAGCGAACACTGAGGTGGAGATACCAATTCATTCACATGCCAGGAAAAGACATACCCGCAGCAGACGCCACATCAAGGAACCCCTCACCCGATACACAGCCAAACACATCAGAGGTGATAACGGCTTTAAATGCCATTCGCTCGACACCCAACCACCTAGACGACATGGAAGATGATGTGATAGCAGTGGTACGGTCGACAACGGACTCAATCGGATATGTGACATGGGAAAGAGTCAAAGGAAGCATCCCTGTGGACCCCTGCCTCCTAAGTCTGATACCATTCATTGAAAACGGGTTTCCACCTACAAGGACGAACTAACTGAAGAGCTACAGCCATATTGGCAGTACCGGGACAGGCTGTCGACAGTGGATAGCGTCATCATGATGCATAAAAAGTCCTGATACCCTCGGCACTACGGGGCGAGATATTGAGAGCCCTACACGCGGCCCACCAAGGAACCAACAAAATGCAAAACAGAGCTCAGGGTTCCGTGTTTTGGTCAGGACTCGCCTAGTACATCGAAAACACAAAGAACAGTTGCCAAGAATGTTGGGGATGTCACCCTCACAACCACACATGCCGCCGACACAACCCAACCATTTCAGGCTACTGCAGCGGATTTCTTTGAAATGAAAGCCACTGGCTACCTGGTCATCATCGACAGATTCAGCGGTTGGCCCTACATTGTGACATCGGGTGCAGGGGCAAGGGGTTTCAGCAAAGCTATCCTGCACTACTTCGCTACCTTCGGAGTGCCTCAGGAACTAAGCACCAACGGGGGACCTGAATTCTCTGCAAAGGAGACCCAGAGCCTACTACAGCACTGGGGAATCAGACACCATCTCTCATCTGCGTACCTCCCCCCAGTCAAATGGGCGGGCGGAGGCAGCAGTCAAGTCCATGAAACGCCTCCTGACATCACACACCGATACGTACGGCAGCCTAGATACTGAAGTTGTAGTAGCAGGCCTACTTCAATACAGGAACACACCAGACCAGGAAACCAGCATGTCACCATCCCAGATCATATTCAGAAAAAACCTCAAGGATCTGCTACCTGTGGTGCCTGGGATGTAGGTCTTCTCCAATCCAGTAGTCCACCCAATATGGCAGGACACATGGGTAACGCCAAGAGGAAGCCCTGCGCTACCGATTCGCCAAGCAGTTAGACAAACTGACACCCAACACCCGGCAACTGTAGTAGGTTGGCCTGGGCACCAGCCGCCCGTTGAGATACTACCGCTAGAGAGTTATGGGGTCCTTTGACTGGCCAGACAGTACTACATAGGACCCTTCTCTCTGGTTACGGTTCTTTCCCCTTGCCTACACAGACACTGAATAGTCTGGCCTATCCTTTACAGATAGTCCTCTGTCCTCATACACCTGATAACACTGTAATTACTAGACAATTCTTCTTCACCAAAGGGGTTAATTACTGCACTGTAATTGTTCAGTGGCTACTTTCCTCTTGGTAAGGGTAGAAGAGACTCTTTAGCTATGGTAAGCAGCTCTTCTAGGAGAAGGACACTCCAAAATCAAACCACTGTTCTCTACTCTCGGGTAGTGCCATAGCCTCTGTACCATGGTCTTACACTGCCTTGGGTTAGAGTTCTCTTGCTTGAGGGTACACTCGGGCACACTTTTCTATCTAGTTTCTCTTCCTCTTGTTCTGTTAAAGTTTTTATAGTTTAAATAGGAAATATTTATTTTAGTATTGTTACAAAGGTCTTGTACCATTTAGATATCTCCTCTTCAAAATCCCTCAATAGTGAGGTGCGGTTCAACCTCCCCTGCCGCGCAGACTAGTACTACTAACTCTACCCACGCTTGCCCATCACTCCTTTTTTAGCACCTGTTACTGTTTAGTTGCATTTGTGTTTCTCAGTGTTTTTTGCATTATTTTCACCTCTCTACGCATCGATGGCGGATTCCCAAGTTACTCCATGAAGTACTTTATCCATGAGTTTTAAGCGTGAATGGGCAGTGTAACCTTTGTTTTGTTAATTCAGAAGTGTTTTATAGTGTTAGCGTTCCTTCTAACCGTTCATGGTTCCACAGTCCTGCCCTTTCCCTAGTTCGATCGTTGTTCTTCTCATTTTTGTTATTCGTTCGAACTTCTTGAGAGATTTTACCTTTACACCGATTATATTCTTGCAACTTTAGAGTATCATTATCATTATTATACTATGGTATCAGTGTTAGCGTATCATTAAGGCTCAGTTATGTTGGCATGCTTACCTTCGTGCATATAGTGGATAGCGTTCCCGCGGGAACTGTTTTGCTGTTTTTCAAGGAGCATTTCACTTTGATGTTATATTGACTATTAGTTTTATCTCGCTCCACATGGTTTTACGTTTGGTTCGAGTGGGACTCTCGCGTAGTTCTTTATTTGTGTTACTGTTCGCTATCTACCCGCTTCAGTAGTAAGGTTGGTATCCCTGTTTTCCATCTTCCGAGATGACGTCATGCCTCCTCCCTTACCACTCACTCGAGTCCCTCTCTTGCCTCATTAACTTAGCATGCCTAGCCATTTTTACGTGATTACGCTTTTTTCATTATTTACTTTAAGTATTTTTAATAGTTTTTATTGTCACACTCCATTATGATCATATTTTTGGGGTTTTTTCCATGTTGTGTTGAGGGGATCTCCAGTTGGTAGCCCTGCCTACCACCACCTGTTCACGTGATTCCCCGGTACAACCCCCCCCAGAGCACGTCTCTCCTCTTACTCGATGGTTGTTGGCTATGACATACGGGCCAAGCATGCTTGTTCCTCAGTCTTCCCTCAACATTCCAGCATACTGAGGACCGAGATCATCTCACGGGGTGTTACATAGTCTCATTCATCCCGGGCGGTTCTCGTCCCCCCCCCCCCTCCCGTCGTCTCTGTTGGCCTTCAGTCGGGGGAGGGGGTGGGTCGGGACCGCCGGGGATTATATCACGTGCCCTATCCATGTAATCGGGCAGTCTACTTAACGCCTTCTTAGTATGGCTTTTGCTTTTAGCTTATGGAATTAGGAATGAGACTTTATCTATATGTTAGGAGTGTCCCCATCATACGGTACCTCCTGCCATTATCGTTCGTAGTAAGACATATTATTAACCTACAATCATAGCATTCTGCACGAATCACTACCTTCGCCCCGGTACGGCCGGTAGTCTCGTTGGGGGGCCCCTTGGCTCCCCCAACATTCCCCCACCGTACCCTCCCGTCATCAGGCTTCGGGACCTCAGGGCTTACAATACTGCCGGATCTGATGACACTGACAGAGTTTATGATTCCTACTCTCCCTACGGGAACCCTATATTCTCACGGACGTTAATGTATTAGATCATATTAATATTAGGAGTTTGTTATTATATGTATTTTAAGGATGTAACTCTAAGTCTACTCTAGTTTACTTAACTTTACTTTAAGTTTTTCTGTTCCCAGCCCCGGGACTACTATATTTTTATTATTTAATCCCCTATTTATACATCCTTTTCTCATCCCCAACTCTCCCGGGATTCCTCTTGGAATAGTCTAAGGTTCTCTGCATGTTTAGTCTAAGACTAGGCATTTTGCTTTAATTTAAGGGCCAGGATCCTCCAGGGTCCCTTCTAGAGATATTAAGAAGGTATTCATAGACTATTCCTTTTTACAGGTGGTCTGCTGTCGGATGACAGCCTGCGCCGCCGTCCTTCACCAGCCCTGCGGCCATGAGGTCTGTAGATCTCATGCCGACTGTGGGATTCAAATGGATGACCTGATAGTTTGGCACCCCGACAACTGCCTTGTCTGTTACGACCTTGTCTCCACCCTCTCTTCGGAATTGGTGAGTCCTCTATAGGTCAATTTTCTACTTACATTCCTCTTGCATTATATAATGAAACTTTGGTTATCATTTCTCAGCTCCGTCTCCCGGGTTTACGAACCTTATCCCCGCTCTTTCAGAGTTCTCAAGCGGCTAAGGCCACAGCAAGAGCCAACTTGAAAGTTTGGGTAGGCGGCTTAGCCCGTAACGTTAAGGCCAAGAAACCCTACGTCCTTTCGGAAGATTACTGCATCCTGATCTATCCCAACGCAAAATCTTCTGCAGCAGTGCCTAAAGCAGTGGCAGCCCCTATTATTGCCGACATTACAGCAACCCTGGACCTTGCTCTCGATCAGGATACTGACCTCGGTGTCGACCCCGACCCCATTGAGGACAATGTTGCTGCTCTGAATTTGGACTTGGATCCCATGGCTTTGGCCGAACCGGAAACAGGTAAGGAGGTAGGTGAGGCAGGTGGGTCCGGCGCTGAGATCCCTCTTCTTAGCCCCTCTTTTTCTTCGGCATCTAATACTTCTTCCTTTCTAGGTTTTGATGGGAACCGCGGATCTACTCCAAGATCACACCCGGTTCCTCCCAAGGTTAAGTCTCAGAAGAGACCCTTAGTTAGGACTCGGAAGAACCCTAAACTTAACAGAACAACCAAGTCCAAGAAGGCTTCCCTCTCTGGAGCCCCAAGTGGCTCAGATAGCGCCTCCTCTACTTCCCAGGACCTGGAGTGCAGCCAACTTCCTCAGTTGCCCCGGCCAACTTCGACCCGGTGGCCCTCACTAACATGATGTCAAGGGTTGTCTCAGAATAGATTAGCTCAATGCTCTCTGCCGTTACCAGGAGACTGGACACCTTAGAAGGGGCCTTCCTCAACAACAGCAGTTCCTCATCCCGGACGCCTCAAAACTCCCGCCTTTCACTAAAAATAACCCGTGGAAAATGGCACTCCACTGCCCTTTCACTGACGGGATGTTGACGATCGAAAGTTTTGGAACCAGGCCCATTGAGGACTTTGAATTTTTCCCCGACGGCCTTCAATTCCCCTTCCCCGGCTTCGCCCGGCTAACGGAAGAAGCTCTGGTCCGGCTAGATAAGGTCCCTAAGGAGACCGTTATCTTCCCAAAAGAACAGGCTCAGTCTATTTGGGTTAGAACCCTGAACGAGTGGGGTTGCACGAACACCATGCTGACTCCCCACAAGAGCACATACACTATGTTTCTTGTGGACGAGCAGACCCCTACTCGCGTCACCAAAATGGTGGACTTAAGCTCTTCAGGCAGTGGCCGAAGACAAACCTTTGCCCCAGCTTCGGGAGACAGACCCTACATCTCTTCTGCTCCCATCAGATATCGAATGTTGGCTTAACATTCAGTCGACATTTACCTCTGGTAAGTTATCTGCCGATTGCGCGTCGACACAATTTAGCGAACGGCTTCCAAGACTTCCTGAAACCTTAATTCGACTCGAGTTCGAGTCCCGGTCTAGGTTTAGCAGGAGCCTAAACGTCTCGACGATGGCGGAGATGTTTTCCCTCACCTATGAGGAAGAACACGGTTTTAAGGTCATGACAAAGGCCACCTTACAATCCTTGCTATCGGATTGCTATGACTTCTTGGTGGCCAGAAGACGTTGCCGTAGACATGTTCTATCAGAGGCTACCATCCGCCATGAGCCAAATAAACTCATTAAAGCCTCCGCTTGGGGCCCAGACATGGTCAACTCGGTGTTAAGCGAAGCGGCCAGGGTGAACCAGAGTCTCAAAGTCCGTTGGGGTCTCACTCCCAAACGGAAGTTCGAACAGTCGAACGTTCAATCCCGGGGCAGGAAAAGGCTACGTCCTTATAGAACTGCCCAGTTTCGTCAACCTCTCCAGGTAGTTCAGACGGTCCCGGTTGCTCAGCCCATCCAACCCTCCACCTCCAAGCCTCAGCCCCAAGAGGAATATGTTCTAGTTCCTAAAAGCCAGGTGGCTTCGAACTCGTTCACCTCACCGGCTTATAACCCTGCCTATGAGTCCAGGGGTTCCTTTCAAGGGTACCAGCGGGGCAGGGGCCTTGGTTCACGAGGTTCCTTTCAGAACAGAGGCAAGGGGAGTTATTTCTCCCGAAGTAAGGGATCACGCGGAGGCCGTGGCAGAAAATCCTCCACCTACTGAGATTCTTCAGGTAGGAGGGAGGCTTTATGCGTTCAGGAGTCGCTGGAGGTTCAGTCCTTTGGCCTTCAGCATAGTTTCCAAGGGCCTGGGGTGGAGTTGGATAGAAGGGCCTCCTCCACCGAACAAATTCCATCAACTTCCGACACCGGATCTGATCCTGTTTACACAGGATCTATTGCGCAAGAACGCAATCAAAGAAACAAAACATCTGAAGTTTCAAGGTCGATTATTCAGCGTCCCGATAAAAGACTCAGACAGCCGGAGAGTCATCCTCGATCTTTCCCGGCTAACCTTGTTCATTCAATGCGACAAGTTTCACATGCTTACCGTCTCGCAGGTACGGACCTTACTTCCCCGTGGGGCGGTCACCACCTCCATCGATCTTACCGATGCTTACTATCATGTTCCAATAGCGAGACATTCCGCCCATTCCTAGGATTCAGACTAGGCAACAAGGCTTACACCTTCAAAGTGATGCCTTTCGGGCTCAACATCGCGCCCAGAATCTTCACGAAACTGGCGGAGTCAGTCATTCAAGAACTTCGAACCCAAGGGGTCCAAGTCGTCGCATATCTGGACGATTGGCTAATCTGGTCAGACAACGTCGAGGGTTGTCTCAAAGCGACAAACAAAGTGATCCAGTATCTTCAGTCTCTGGGATTCAAAATAAATTTCAGAAAGTCCCACCTATCACCGAAGACCAAGTTTCAGTGGCTGGGATTACAGTGGGACCTACGTTCTCACACCCTATGTCTTCCCAGGTCCAAAAGAATAGAGATTGCGAAGAATACCAAACGTTTTCTCGGGGAAAAAGTAACATCCAGAAGGAACCAAGAAAAGATCCTAGGATCCCTACAATTTGCTTCAGTGACAAACCTTCTTCTGAAAGCGAAACTGATGGACATAAACCGGGTTTGGCGCTCCAGAGCGAACAACAAATTTCGAGACAAGATGACCCGTCTTTCTCCCATTCTTCGGAAGAGGCTTCTCCCATGGACAACCACCAAGAGCTTGTCGAAATCGGTCCCGCTACGGTACCCTCCCCCAAAGATAGTCATCCACACGGATGCCTCCCTATCAGGGTGGGGAGGTTATTCCCAACACAGGAAGGTTCAGGGCCTTTGGTCCACAATGTTCCAACAGTTCCACATAATCGTCCTAGAAGCCATGGCGGTCTTGCTAACTCTAAAACGTCTTTCCCCGGCCAAGAAGCAACACTTGAGACTAGTTCTCGACAACGAAGTTATAATCCGTTGCCTAAACAGAGGGGGCTCCAAGTCAGGCACCATCAACCATGTGATGGTAGCAATCTTTTCCCAAGCAGCCTCGAACCAATGGCACCTATCAGCTGTCCATCTGGCTGGAGTTCGGAACGTTGTGGCAGACGCACTCTCAAGGACGACCCCGTTGGAGTCAGAATGGTCACTAGACCGGAAATCGTTTCAGTGGATCCTCTCCCAAGTGCCGGACCTCCAGGTAGATCTCTTCGCGACGGAGTCCATCCACAAACTGAAATGTTATGTGGCCCCCAACCTGGACCCTCGGGCTTACGCCACAGATGCCATGTCTCTGAACTGGAACACCTGGGAACGGATTTATCTTTTCCCACCGGTAAACCTATTGATAAAGGTGCTGGACAAACTTCGAACCTTCAAGGGTCAAGTGGCCTTGGTGGCCCCCAATTGGCCCAAGAGCAATTGGTTTCCTCTTTTACTGGAGCTGAATCTCCATCCTCGACAGATGCCCAAACCGACTTTGACCCAAATAGTACAAACGCGCACTGTGTTCGCTTCCTCAAACATTCGGAACACCCTAACTTTATGGATTTCATGAAGTTTGCGGCCCACAAAGGGGCTAACATAGATCCCCAGAATACTTTATTTTTAGAATCGGATAAAAGAGACTCCACTCTTCGTCAATATGACTCAGCGGTCAAAAAACTAGCAAGGTTTTTGAAGGAATCTAATGTTGTCTTTATGACATTAAACCTAACAGTTACCTTTTTCAGGACCTTGTTTGAGTCAGGTTTGGCAGCTAATACTATTACTACCATTAAATCTGCCTTGAAGAAAATTTTCCTGGTCGGGTTTAATATAGATCTAACAGACTCATTGCTAGCTTCAATTCCAAGAGCTTGTGCCAGATTGAAACCATCCATTCGTCCTAACTCGGTTTCCTGGTTTCTCAATGATGTCCTCAAACTGGCGTCAGAAACCATCAACGACTCATGTGAGTATATACCTCTACTCGGAAAAACACTATTCCTTATGAGTTTAGCATCCGGCGCTAGAATTTCGGAATTAGCGGCCTTGTCAAGAGATCCAGGCCACATCGAGTCCCTTCCATCAGGAGAAGTCCTCCTCTCCCCAGACAAAGTCTTCTTGGCCAAAAATGAGGACCCTCAGAACAGATGGTCCTCCTGGAAAATTATCCCACTCCCTCAGGATCCTTCCCTGTGTCCTGTTACCACTCTTAAGTCCTTTCTAGCAAGGACTTCCTATAAGACCTCAGGACCCTTATTCGTCAGGGAACAGGGAGGGACTATAACTTTAAAAGGGATCAGACAACAGATTTTGTATTTTATCAAACAGGCTAATCCTGAGTCTTTCCCTCACGTCCATGAAATACGGGCGGTAGCAACCTCAATAAATTTTTTCCATCATATGAACTTTGCAGATCTTACTAAATATACCGGATGGAAATCCCCGTCAAGTGTTCAGGCGGTACTATCTTAAACATCTAGAGGCCCTTCAGCTCGCTACCGTAGCCGCAGGGAGTGTGGTATCCCCCGAACAAATTAATGCCTAATTAATTCCTGAATGTACTATGTCTTGCCATCTTCTTCCTCTTACCTGCCTCACTTACAGTTCCTACCTGAGTTCAGTTTGTTGTGTCACCCATGGGTGTCCCCATGTCTTAGATATTGTTTATCTCTATTATTAATTGTCATATTTACATTTCACCCTGCGAATTATATTTCTTTTATGTCCAGTTTTATATGGTTTTATCTAAGATATTCTGACCTCAGATCATATTTTGTTTTCAAGTTATTTTTTTTTTTTTTTTTTTTTTTTTTACATTTTGTCATCCCTTCCTGGGATATTATACCCTGTCAGTTTTTTATGTTATAAAAAGACTATCGTCTACTACTGCAACTCTTGATTAAACCACTGTTATGTTATGTTGATTTTAATTCGTTCCCTCATATTTACTGAAGTTTGGGTTCGTTTCTCTGGTACTATTTCACTGGCCGGCACAGGTTGAGCCCAGAAAAGGGATTTTGACGGAGGAAAAATCTATTTCTGGGCGAGAGACCTGTGCCGCCCAGTGAACCCACCCTAGTTGTCCCCCCCTGATCAGACCCCAAACTTAGGGGTGCTATAAGGAGTGCTGGGCAAGCGTGGGTAGAGTTAGTAGTACTAGTCTGCGCGGCAGGGGAGGTTGAACCGCACCTCACTATTGAGGGATTTTGAAGAGGAGATATCTAAATGGTACGAGACCTCTGGTCTGTTTCGCCCTAGTTTATATCGACACCAATAGGTGAGCGAGCTAGTTCAACCTAGCATTCCTATACATTTTTTTCTCTGGTAATATTTTAGCAGTTATATTCCTTAGAAATGGTGCTGTAGGAGCATTTCACTGGGCGGCACAGGTCTCTCGCCCAGAAATAGATTTTTCCTCCGTCAAAATCCCTTATTTTTCCTTATTTCCTTTCCTTACTGGGCTATTTTCCCTGTTGGGGCCCCTGGGCTTGTAGCATCCTGCTTTTCCAACTAGGGTTGTAGCTTAGCATTTAATAATAATAATAATAATAATAATAATAATAATAACTGCTGCCTCTGAAACCAGGAGACCGAGTCCTGCTGCAGAATCGGGCAGGCAATGCCAGGGGGCGATGGGCAGAACAGGTATCGTTGTGGAAACAAGACAACATAGCCAATACTTAGTCAAAGACGACGGGTCCGGGCGACCAACACTGCGCAATTGCCAATTCCTTCGCCTTATACAAGGACTATCAAAGGTTGGACCACCAACTCTCGCCAGCTCTGCACAGACACATGCACCCGATAGAGAGCACATAACTTCCGTGCAGGGCAACCGTCGTACACCACACGAAACACCCATACAACCAGGCACACAAGAAGGGAACCCCAGGGAGACACCACCCAAAGCTGAAGATCAGACACCTGTCAGGTCGCCCGCCATAATCAAGTCCGTCCTAAAACGCTTCAAAATGCAAGCCAACCGAGTCACCAACCAGAGAAAAACCCAGCCAAAATTCACCCATAACACAAAGCACAACACCCTCTCAAGGCAACACCAGGCCACACAGATGCAGACGACCCGCTGAGTACCTGAAGGACTATGTCACGGAATAAGTGGTTCTCAGCTGAAAAACTGGGGGGGGGGATGTAGAATAATGAGTTAGGGCAGGTCAAATCTGGCGGGAAAGCGGCATGTGCGCCACCTAGGGGTGCAAAAGGTAAACAGGGATATAAAAAGATTCGCGAGGGAAGCCTCAGCTACCGGAACTGTTATACTACAATGATCTTAGGAATATTATCTTGATTTATTTGTAAGTAATAGTAAAAGACGGTGCATCACTATTATGAGCCCAGAGGGGGCATTATGTTTTATTTATATTGTGGGCTACATAGCAGCCAGATGAGAGTCACACATTTGGATAGACCAATCATGGGCACATTTTACAGTTCTCCCAATGAGTAATTTTATTCAGGTCTGGCAGTAAATATAAGCACGCATCAGTGTACATACATACTGTAGATTAATATATGAGTGCATATCCCATATCCATGCATGCCACAGGAAGGTCGTATTTATATGTACCTGTATATAATTGTATGCATGTAGCAGGATGGCCTATTACAGGTATGGTAGCCTATTTTATTTTATAACCATTACATGTGTATAATTACATACATTTATTTTTTCAGCTTCAATCATCCGTTGCATGTACCTCAAATAAAGTCATCAAATGCATGAATGTCTTATTGACCAGTTACTTCCTTTGAAATATCAAAGAAGAAGAGCTTGGGGGAGAGTGACTGCTCCCTGCACTCTAGTTTTGGGGTGTCTGTATGTGTGGATGTGGTATGATAGGAGTAAAAGATGTGGGATTGGAAGTATGTTTTGGAATAGAAGGATGGACGTATTGGTGTTGTGTGAGACAAAGATAAAAGGGAAGGATAAAGTGATGTTTGGTGAAGAGATAGGTAATGTCTGGGATTGAAAGGGAAGAGCAAGAGAGGGTGTTGGTTTATTGCTGTTATTGGATGACAAAGAAGTGGGATGGAAGGATCTATCATCTAATGAATTGACTAGGTGTATAACAGGACTGGGTAGAAGGAATTATGTAGTTGTGATGGGTAACTTAATGCTAGAGTGGGTGATGGAGAGGTAGGGTTCACTGGAAAGTATGGCGTACAAGGTGAAAATGGGTGGCGAGAGACTGGTAGATATGTGATGAACAAGAGCTGGTAAAAAGCTGTAGTTTTTCAGAAGCTTGGAAGATGTGCATGTGTTTAGGGGCATAACTAATGGTATGTCTGATAATTTTTGGTTGAAGGAAAATTAGTTGTGGCAAAAGAGTGGGGGATGTAAAAGGGAGGTAGTGAAGGTTGAAGTTGAAAAAAAAAAAGATAAACAGTTAATATCAATAAAGGTTGGAAGTGGCTGACAACGAGGTGAAAGGAAGATAAAGAGTGAATATCAAGAAAGGTTGTAAGTGATTGATAATGAGGTGAAAGGAAGAGAAACTGATTATCTAGAGGAGTCGAAATTCAAATAAAAATAATTTTGTTGGGATTGCAAGTGATGTATGGGGGCAAAAGGATTGCTAGAGGCAGTATTAGGAAGGGTAGTGAATTGTGAAATGAAGGAGTGAAGATGAAAGTGGAAGAGAAAAAAAGGGCATCTGGAGAATGGCTGCAGAGAAAAGTGTAGAGATGTATGAAAGATAAGAGAAAAATGTGGAAGTAAAATTTAAGGTAGCTGAGGCAAAGAGGGAGGCTGACTGGAGGTGGGGTTAGGGATTGAGTCATTTGTATGAAGATAAGTTTTGGAAAGAAGTGAAGAGAGTAAGGAAGGGTGGATTCAGAAGTTAAGAGACTGAAAGATGAAAATGGAAGATTGTCGAAATGAGAAGAGGCAAAGGAAAGGTGGGCTGAATATTTTGAAAGGTTGCTGAATATTGAGAATAGAGAGGCAGATATAATTGTTGTTGCAGGTGTGGAGGTGCCAGTGATGAGAGATGAGAATGAGAGAAAGATAACATTAGAAAAAGTGAAGAGAGCACAAGATGAAACGAGAGCTGGAAAAACAGCTGGTATGTATGGCGTGAGGGCTGAGATGTTAAAGGAAGGATGTGGGACTGTACTTGAATGTTTGGCAAGATTGTTAAATTTATGTTTTACTTTGTCAATGGTACCAGTGGACTGGGTGTGTGCATGTATTGTTCCACTAGTGCATGAGCATTGTAATTCCAGGGGTATTAGTTTGTTGAGTGTGGTGGTAAGTGTATGGTAAGAGCGCTAATCAATAAGATTAAGGTTAAAACAGAGGATGCCATATTAGAAGTGCGGGTTGGTTTTATAAGAGGTAGGGGATGTATGGATCAGATTTTTATAGTTGAGAAGATATGCAAAAAAAAAACATATGGCAAAAGGTAAGGTGTATGTTGCATTTATGGATCTGGAAAAAGCTTATGATAAGAGTTGATAGGGAAGCAATGTGGATTGTGATGAGGTTATATGGAATTGGTAGAAGGTTGTTGCAAGCAGTTAAGTTTTATACATAGGCAGTAAAGCATGCATTATGATAGGAAATGAAGTGAGTGAGTGGTTTCCAGTAAAAGAGGAGCTGAGACAGGGATGTAGGATGTTGCCATGGTTGTACAATTTGTTTGTTGATGGAGTTGTGAGAGAGGTGAATGCTCAAGTACTTAGTCGAGGATTGAAACTGATAGATGAGTGATCACGAGTGGGAAGAGAATCGGTTGTTGTTTGCTTATGGTACTGAATAGGTTGCCCACGAGAAGCTGGGTCGATTAGTGAGAGTTTAGGAGGGTGTGAGAGAAGGAAGTTAAGAGTTAATGTGGCCATGGTTGTTCAATTTGCTTGTTGATGGAGTTGTGAGAGAGGTGAATACTCAAGTGCTTAGTCGAGGATTGAAACCGATAGATGAGTGATCACGAGTGGGAGGTGAATCAGTTGTTGTTTGCAAATGGTACTGTATTGGTTGCCCACTCAGAGAAGCTGGATTGATTAGTGAGAGTTTAGGATGGTGTGAGAGAAGGAAGTTGAGAGTTAATGTGGGTTAGAGTAAGATTATGAGATGCATGAGAAGGGAATGGCGCTAGGTTGAATGTCATGTTGAATGGAAAGTTACTTAAGGAAACACATTAGATTAAGTACTTGGGGTATGTTTTTACTGCAAATGGTGAAGTAGAAGCAGATGCAAGTCAGCGAGTGAATGAAGGATGTAAAGTGTTAGGGGCAATAAAGGGAATGGTAAAGAACAGAGGGTTACAAATGAATGTAATGAGAGTTCTGTATGAGAAAGTGTTTGTACCAACTGTGATTTATTGATAGGAATTGTGGGGAATGAAACTGATGGATAGAGAAATTTAATGTGTTCGAGATGGAAGTGTCTGAAGAGTATAGCTGGTGTATCTCGATTGGATATGGTTAGAAAAACGAAGTAGTGAGGGTGAGAACGGGTATAAGAAATGAATTAGCAGCTAGAGTTGATATGAATGTGTTGAGGTGGTTCAATAATATAAAGGAAATAGAAAATGACCATCTGCTGAAGATGATGAATGCAAGAGTTGATGGGCAAAATTCTCCAACACATAAAAAAGGGGTACCCCACTTAGTCAATGAGGAAGAAGCTTAAGCATCCATGATCAAAAAAAAAAAAAAAAAAAAAAAAAAAAAAAAAAAAAAAAAAAAAAAAAAAAAAAAAGGCAGAAAATCTCCAAGCAACCATCAAAGATGGAGACTACGAAGGGGATCAACAGGAAACGTGTTAGTTGTAGCACATTGAGATCAGGAGTTGTAACAGCTCTCTTGCCCACATATCCTATTGTATACCTTATCCTTTGAGACAAGGTTAACTCTATTCGGGGAAGGATAACACCATGGCTTGCTATTAACAAGCCCCTGATTTATAAACAATATCTTTGAGATATTCGCTCCCAAGGTTAAAACTCCGTTGATACCTCTAATGTAAAATTTCTCTGGTACAGTATATCACTCGCAAAAATATCCCAAGTAGAAGCTGCCAATGAGGAACTTCCATCAGGACGACATAGCTCGAGCCCGAAAATATATTTTTCCTGTCAAAATCCGTTTTTTTTATTCATCCCCGTCGCATGGCCGAATCCGGAAGCTCACGTTGTTCAAATTCCTCAGTAATTAATATGAATGTTTTAGTTAGTCTATTAAAAGTGTTTTATACATATACTTCAACACTTTCTCATTATTCTAGGTTAGGCATTTGCTTTGTTGCCTGCTTGTCTTCCCTAGTCTATAGCCGAGGCTAGCCTCCTTTATCCCCTTGGGAGTTGGTAGATGGTTGGTCCACTAACGACTTAGGTCGGCAAGGTTCCGGTCCCATCTACTGAGCCTTAGTTGTTGGATAGGCAGCACTGATTAAGGGACTTAGTTCCCTTTGCCTACTTACTGTCGTTCCTTTAGAACGAAATTAATTCTGTTCTAATATTGACAGGCAGGCCTTCCTTTCCTGCCACCTTACCCTTCTTCTAGGCTACTATCCTTAGTTTATGGCTAAGTGGCAGCCAGTTGGGAGAATTCGTTCTCTGTGCCTACTCATTGTAGATCCCTTGGAACAAATTCAGTTTGTTCTAATACTGCAGTCAGGCCTTCCTTTCCTGCTGCCTTACCATTTTCTAAGACCGTTAATCTCCCTCTCCCTGTTAGGCTACGTCCCCCTTAACGTAGAACTTAGGTTCCTTGGCTTCGGAAGATTCCTCATTTGCTATATGCCTAGACTTGGTGGGACTGATAGCCTACTAGTGGGTAGGCATGAGAATGATCCTAGATATGGGTTTGCTCTCTTGGCTGCCTCATGGTAGGTCAGGCGCTTTTTCCCCTCCTTGGTTAAGCTACGTTGTTCCTGGGCGTGGAACTTCAGTTCCTTTGCCTAGTCTGACTTTCCCTGGCATTTGAGGACTCCTCAATTGCAATGTCTAAGATTTGCCGTCTTGGAATTGCCATCAACCTACACTTAGGTAGGCAAGGGCAATAGATCCTAATTTAGGAATCATTTCTCTTGCCGCCTTTCATCTGGTATGTCTCTCTTGCCGTGGAGCTTCGGCTCCCTTGCCTGGTCCTGATTTCCCTGGCTTTAGTGGTTACCACATTGCTATATATTCCAGACTTGACGGCTTAAATGCTGTTAGCCTTACATGTGAATAGGCTAGGGATCTCCATCTTTTTCTACTAGGAAGGATCTTTCCCCTGCTGCCTTACACTTGTTGGCTGAGTCTACATCCACACACCCCCTTCCTTTTCTTCCAGGTCTGGCTCCCGAGTTCTTGGCATGGCTAACCCAACAGGTTCCCTCGGCAACATTACACCCTAGCCTAGATCTTTTCTTTTGTGGTAACTTAGCATAGGATTAGGCTATCCTAATCTATTTTGCCCAGTGACCTTAGATATTAAGCTTAATAGTCTAAAGTCATCCACAGAGAGACTGCCATCCCTCTCCTCTTCTAGTTGACAATTCTCTTTGTTTCACCGGTGAAGTTTAAAGAATTTTGAAAAGTCTTTTATTCACACCCAACACATGTGATATCTTATAATTAAGCTATTGTTATATCTCTCTTCCAATCATATCTGAGGAACATTTTCCTTTAAATTGTTCGATTGGATACATCCTAGTTGTCCGATTTCCATCGAATTCACGAATGCTTTGTATCCTGGCCATCTCAGATGGCTCTCATTAACGCTATGGGTAGAACCCCATTCCTTTATAAACCTAATGTTAACAACTAGGTAGGTGGCAGTCAGCTCTACCAACTGACAAATTTCTAGACCACCGTCATTCCTTTTATCCATTGATTATTTCCCTACGGAATTGTTTGCTGGTTACCGACCTAGCAACATCTATTTGCCGCCTTGCGTCAACATACCTTGCAGGTAAGCCCATACTGGCAATACACAGCTGCCGCCTTAGGCATAGCTGTCGGCAGGTATCTGATTTAGTCGCCCTAGGTTGTCTAATCAATCGATTTTGGGGAAAAGTGTTCTATTGGTGTGACACTTTTTCTTTCCCTCTATTTTACCACACTATTGGGATTCATCTTGAATTCTAAGCTGTTTGGTGTGAGCTTCCATTGTAGAGTAGCCTTTGCCTTAGCTTGTAGTAGGTAAAATTATTGATTTGGGGTGTATATTTTTATATTACTTACCATATTGAGGAAATATATCTTATATTTTTCACTGTGAAGATATACCGTATATAGAAAATTTGTGTGTGACGATAACATACTCATTGAAATTCTTCTATCTTTACAGGTTGCTGACGGCATGGAATGCTCTACAGTAACCTGCACCAGGCAGGTCATGATACCTTGCGGTCACAAGACCTGCAGGAAACATGCAGACTGTCATGTTTCAAAGGGATCCATTGTCATCTGGGAATTGTGTCCAACTGCAGTGTATGCAAGTACCTCCTACATTCTGGATTCCACGCTACCAGCATTTCTCAGGATGAGAAAACGGGGAACCAGAAAACCATTCATTAGAGCCTGGGTAAGGGGATTCCAGAAGAGCTCTCATCAGGGTGCCCCATATCTTCCTTCATTGGAAATGTAGGATCTCCTGTTCCCCAGGGCTGATGTGACCGCGATGTACGGTCATCAGTTACCCACGGTACAACTAGACCCTGCAGATGTGGGACACGCTTCAGGACATGAATTTGGACGTTGCCAACATGTCGACAACCTTGTCCATTTCGTCGGACAAAGAAAGGCTCTTGTTGACAACGGAAGCCTCAGATGACTCTATCGACAGTCAGCAGGTTAGCACTATACCTACCACTACCTCATTGCCTACCCCTGTCCTTGCATCTGCTACACCGTACTTGTTTTCCACTCCGACTGCCCCTTTGTTCAAGGACACTTTGAGCTCATGGCTTCCATGAAAGCATTCATGCTGAGCATAAGAGAGCTCAAGCATCCTTAGAGGCAAAGATTGAGGGGCTTAAACAGGCATCAAAGTCCAAAGCTTCACCAGTCTCAAGTCTTCCGGACTGTTCAGCGAAGAACCTTTGACGTTACGCAGAGCATATGGTTCTGAGGGAGGGGTACCTTCATATTGGTGACAGTCTAGGCTCTAAACTGGTTTTATGGATTTAGTTCTAACCCTCTATTGAGAATTACCCTCACTGCTACGCGAGGTTGAATTCTGATCGTTGATTAGGGATGATACGATTCTAAAGGAGACGATTATTTTAGACCATAGTAAGGCTCAAACCTTGTTGGTTAAGGAGCTAAAGACAGCCAAATTTACCAATACTCAGCTTTCTGCTTTCGGCAGGAAGTAGGCTACGTTTATAGCTCCAAAAGACACTTTTTTTTCTTTGCCTCAAAAAGTCTAGAGGAAGTCAAGAAGGTAGTAGTAGAATGTAGACTTCTACCAATACTAGGAGTGCAAGCCGGTCTCTCTTGCTCTCCCATATGACTCCGAAAGTTGGGAAGATGGCCAATATACCTTACAGTTGGTAAACAGGATAGGGATATAGGAGGTACACAGTTTAATGAGAAACTTCCCAAAATTCAGAAATATCTTCTGAAAGCAGAATTGGAGCCCAGAGAAAGACTGGCAGCTTCTTTGTCGCTCCAGTCTAGTCTAGGAATGCTAATTAGGAATTATTCGAAAACTGACCTCTTTCCAGTTTTCTCCCAGACTCATTTAGACACCTTCCATCATGATCTGCACAAATTCCTTTTTGCCAGGAGAGCCTGCAGGAAGCTCATCCAAGCAGCTGCAACTATTAGGCATGAGCCTGAAAAGTCGACCGATTCCAACATCTGGCGGAGAGATCTATTTCCCCCGAAGGTGGTACAGGAAGTCATGGAAAAAACAAGAGCCTCATGCAGAAATGGGGAAGGATATTTATCCCCAGAGAAGGACCTCAACCTAAAGGCAAGAAACCTAAGAGACCCTTTAAAGGCAAGAAGACCTTCCTTGCCACTACTGCTACTATTCCCCAGACGGTGTACACGGTTCCCAAGCACTATGTTACACAGTCCCCCAACCTTCAATCCCGTTTATGAACGGCCCACACCATATTTCGCCCCGTTGGAGCATAAGGGAGAAGTGCAAGTGGAAGGGGAAAATCTGGAAGAAGTGGCCAATCTAGGGGGCTGAGGAAACAGAGGCAGATCAAATAAAAGGGCAGTACTTCAAAACAACGAGGAGCTTTCGGTAGGGGGAAGATTATCGCTTCAGGGAACAATGGAAATTCTACCCTTGGACACAAAGCTTAGTCAGAAAAGGACTAGGCTGGAAATGAAGACAGAAACTGCCAAAGTTCAAGAGGTTCTTCCAACCCACATCACTTTTCTTAGAAGAATATATGTAGAATCTCCTCCAGAAGGGAGTTATCCGTTGCACAAAATTCATGAACTTTCAAGGATGTTTATTTTGCATGTCAAAGCAAGATTCGAACACTTCGAACTATTCTAGACTTGCCCCCATTAACCCTGGACAGGTAAACGTGAAGCATATACACTACCACCTATATGCGCAAAACCCCTTCTTCACTTCGGCGCCGCTTGGGTTCAGCTTCTGAGCGGAAATTTACCTAGCACCGGTTAGTTAGACCAGAGACACAGCCGAAGGAACTGCCATTGTCCTCACTCTCGCCGTTTTTTGGAAATCGCCATTTTTGTTTTTCCCGGTAGCGTATACGCTACACGTTAACCTGGAAAGTGACAGTGATTGATTTTCACAAGTTTTACAATATTGATTACAATATATTTATTTCTGTGAATAGTGTTTTGATACTTGATACTTATAGTGAATGTTGATAGATGATTTGAGAACATGATGCTAATGGTATATTGGATGTAGGATTATGATCTTGCAGTATGTATCCAAAGTGTGTTTGGCCCCGTGCAACAGCTACCCAGGCAACAAGAGGAAGATGCAATGAAGACAGAAAAGCGACAAAGATGCCATATTTGTCCTCGTTCGTCAACAGCTAGGATGAAGCTGTTGTGTGTCAACTGTAAAGTCTTCTTGCCATCATCATATTAGGACACTTTGCGCTGAATGTAGCCCAGAATGGTTAATATTCATTATTTTCTCTTTTATCTTAAAGTTTTCTACAATTCTAGCAATAATTTGCAGAAACTATAGGTCACATAGACTGGAATAATATAAATATGAAAGAGGAAAAATCATTATCGGCACTAGTTACTTTTTTGAAAAATTTTTTAAAATGTTAACTTTTTTAATTTCAGGATTTCTATATACCATCTTATTTATCTATTATTCAAATTTTATGTATAAAATTTTCAGCAGTCTTCATAATTTATATTAGAAAAAAATATTTTTGTCACATGCAACTTTTTTCTTCGTTACTAAAAATCTCCCCAATTTTCTTTTCTTTTCAGATTTTTCAGTTTTTAGCCTAGGAGATTCATCTTTCAACTGAAAATGCACTGAATGTAGCCCAGAATGGTTAGTATTCATTAGTTTCTATTTTATCTTAATATTTTCTACAATTCTAGCTATAATTTTTGGATATTATAGGTCACAGACTGGAATAGTGTAAATATGAAAGAGGAAAATTCATTATCGGCGCGTTATTTTTTTTTTGAAAAATCTTTAAGAAATATTTAACTTTTTTATTTCAGGATTTTCATATATCTTATTTGTCTATTATTCAAATTTTATATATACAATTTTCAGCAGTCTCAATTTATAATTTATATTAGAAAAAAATATTTTTGTCACATGTAACTTCTTTTTCATTACTAAAAATTTCCTTTTTCTTTTCTTTCCAGATTTTTCTGTTTTCAGCCTAGGAGGTTCATTTTTCAACTGAATATGCCTCAGGGACTCCTAGAAACTACCATTAAGCTGTTTTTATCAAGTAGCAAGGACAAAAGCTCCCAGGGCCCCGAGAGTGGTAGTCTCTGAAAATCAACAAAAGTTTTCAGGTCTCAGTTAATAAAAAATCATTAAGTTACTTCCGTGTTTTTTATTGAGTATATCCTAGTTGTAAATAGCTAGAATATATATAAAAAAATTCATAAAAAAATGTATTACTAGAACTATCAAGTGAAACAAGCGGTAGCATATACGCTACACGTTTACCCGTTACGTTATCGATTTAGACGTTTACCTGTCCAGGGTTAAACAAGTTCATTCAGAACGACAAGTTCCAGATGCTAACTATCTTGCAAATACGGACTTACTAGCCCAGGGGGCCTACACCATCTCCACAGATTTTACCGATGCTTGTTGGCATCTTCCGATAGGTTAGCACTTCTCCCCCTACCTTGGTTTCAGACTGGCAAGAAAGGCCTATGTATTCAAAGCCATGCCCTTTGGGCTCGGTATAGCTCCAAGGATTTTCACAAAACAAGTCGAGACCATTGTCAAGCAACTCGGGAACAAGAGTCTTCAAGTAAGGGTATACCTCAACGACTGGTTGGTGTGTGCTGCGACGAAGTCGGCATGTCTTCTAGCAGCTCTGAAAGATATGAAGTTTCTTCAATCCCTGGGCTTCCAGATTAACCTCAAGAACGTCCAGGTTAACTCCTGCTCAAAAATTCCATTGGCTAAGACTGCAATGGGATTTGAAGTCACACATCCTTTCTCTGCCTAAGGACAAGAGGATGGAAAAAGCAAGTTCAGTCAGGTGTCTGCTTTATTCAGACAATCACCAGACATCATCAAAAAAAGTCTTGGGTTCGCTACAATTTGCAACGCTTACAAACCCTATCCTGAAAGTAAGACTCAAAGATGCCAACAGAGTCTGGAGAAGAAAGGCATCAAATGCTCGAAGAGAACATCGCCACAAAACCCTGGTTTCACTGTACACACAACTAAGCCTTGGTCCACTGCCAAGAGCTTGTCAAAGCGCACTACCCAGCGGTTTCCTCCTCTGTCATTGACGATTCACACGGATGCCTCGGAAGGAGGTTGGGGGGTCATAACACCACCAAGAAGATACAGGGTCAGTGGTCAGACAGGTTTCAACAGCTCCCTATCAACATTCTGGAAGCAATGTCAGTGTTTCTTTCTCTGAAGAGACTGAACCCGAAGAGGAACTCACACATCAGGTTAAGTCTTGACAGCATCAATAAACAAGGTTAAAGATCTCCACAGATCAATCATGTAATACTGGCCATTCTAAATTTGTCAAAAAGGAGGAATTGCCATCTCACTGCAGTTTATCAAGATTCAAGCCTCTGAAAACAGAATGGTCTCTGGATGAAAAATCATTGTTTCGTTCTAGAGAAAGTTCTGCAACTGCAAATAGATCTCTTTGCGACAAACTTCAACAAGAAGCTTCTCCGTTATGTAGCACCGAATTTAGATCTAGAAGCAGTGGGGATAAAAGCGATGTCGCTGGATTGGAACCAGTGGACTCACATTTATATTTCTTCACCGTTCAATCTCCTCATGAAAGTCCTGAACAAACTACGGACCTTCAAGGGGACAGCAGCATTAATGGCCCCCAATTGGCCCAAGAGCAATTGATACTTTCTTGTTCTAGAACTTAAACCTCATCAGATCCTTCTGCCAACACCAGTGCTGTCCCAGGATGTACAACAGGAGACTGCCTTTGCTTCCTCGTTATCCTTCAGCTCATGATTTTCTCGCCCTAGCTGCTAAAAGAAAACATGGAGTTTCGAAGGACAGGACTGATTTTATCAGGGATGATTATAATTATTATTACTTAATAAGCTACAACTCTAGTTGGAAAAGCAGGATGCTATAAGCCCAGGAGCTCTAACAGCGATAATAGCCCAGCGAGGAAAGGAAAAGAGGAAAAATAAAATATTCTAAGAACAGTAACAGCATTAAAATAAATATCTCCTTTATAAACTAGAAAAACTTTAACAAAACAAGAGGAAGAGAAATAAGATAGAACAGTCTACCTGAGTGTACCCTCAAGCATAACCTCAGTGTTGTCAGGTGTATGGGGACAGAGGAGAATATGTAAAGAATAGGTCAGACTATTTGGTTTATGTGTAGGCAAAGGGAAAATGATGGCCACGTTGATTTCTCGGAGTTGGGAGAGGTTAATTTTTACCCAGATCCTACATTCCAGGCTAAAAATAAAATCCCCACGAAACGTTGGGTTCTATGGATACGTTACCTTCATTATAGCATGTCGGGTTACGATGATAATTTTCTAGTTCTGAACGGGCTACTAAATATTTAGTACACTCATACAGTTGGACTGTTGTACCAAATAATCATATTTGGAAGTGTAAAACAAACCCTCATTAGATGCACTAATTATAAAACAAATTTAAATCTATTATTAGCGACGTTGGAACGAAAAAGGCAATTACAGTGAACCCTCGTTTATCGCGGTAGATAGGTTCCAGACGCGGCCGCGATAGGTGAAAATCCGCGAAGTAGTGACACCATATTTACCTATTTATTCAACATGTATATTCAGACTTTTAAAACCTTCCCTTTTACGTAGTACTGTTAACAAACTACCCTTTAATGTACAGAACACTTAATGCATGTACTACAGTACCCTAAACTAAAACAGGCACAAATATTAAAGGCAATTTTATATCATGTGTTTCCTAAACACGCTAAAAAGCATGTTAAAAAATGGCAACCAATGTTTTGTTTACATTTATCTCTGATCATAATGAAGAAGCAAACTGGAGGTAGAGCTTTGCTTATTGCCCTGACATATTTCCCATACTATTCCCTTAGAACTACATCACATCTTCCTACTTTAGATATATATATATATATATATATATGTATATATATATATATATATATATATATATATATATATATATGTGTATATATATATATATATATATATATATATATATATATATATATATATATATATATATATATATATATATTTATATGTATACACATATACATACCTACATATATACATACATACATATATACATAAATACATGCATACATACATATATATATATATATATATATATATATATATATATATATATATATATATATATATATTACTGTATATATATGGGTTATGGAAAAAATCCGCGAAGTGGTGAATCCGCGAAGTAGCGAGGGTTCACTGTACATGGTTAAATTCTAATATGACATAACAGATTTTTTAATTCTCGGGTACACTTCCATCAGGACTAAATGGCTCGAGCCCAAACAAGGGATTTTGAAAAAGGAAAAATCTACTTTTGGGTGAGATAGCCATATCGTCCTGATAAACTGACCCATTACTTTTCATCCCCTCCCAAATTCTCAGTGTGAGGCCACATTTCTTTCGATGGCTGCTGCTGGAATGGCAAAGCAACGTACGTGTTACAGTAACACACTGATATAGTTGTAACGTTCTCCCAAGTATCCAATCCTATCCCATATACCTCTAGACAAGGTAACTCTATTCAGGGTAGGATAACCATGGTTTTAAACACGTCCCTGTTATATACACGATATCTTTCAGGATATTTGGTACAGGGGTAGTAATCCCGTGATATCTCTACAAGTAAAACTCTCTGGTATATCGCTCGCAGATTTATCCCAAGTAGAAAGCTGCCTAAAGGAACTTCCAATAGGATGACATGACTATCTAACCCAAAAATAGATTTTTCCTATGTCAGAATCTCTTTTTTTGCCTATTACGAAAAATACTCAAGATACGAAACAAAATTTGTGCGGCCGCCGAGAATTTTAAAAGTAGCGCGCTGCACGTTTGTTCAACTTTAAACTCACCCCTTTCTCCCTACCCTGATGACAGTTACCGCCATAAGATCCTATTCTCCTAATGGTCTGCCTATTTCACATCGTGCATCTGTCAGCGTCCCTCAAACACTTCATTTTAGCATTTGCTATCGTTCAGATTGAATTAGTGTAGGGGACTTCGATTTTGTATTTATAGTTTTCGTGTTACTTTATTTAACCCATAATTCTAGCCATGTGTCCCAAGAATGTTGCTGATGTTCAAGGAAAGACGACGATGTTTTGTATGGAGACAAAGCTGTAGATAATAAAAAAGTATGAGGGTGGCATGCGGTTGAGTGTGATTGCTAAGGTTTATGGCCGAAATCCGTCAACGATAGGCACCATCCTTAAGCAGAAGGATGCCATCAAAGCAGAAACACCTTCTGAGGGCATCACTATCCTTTTTTAATAAGAGAAGCAAAGTCCATGATGAAAATGAGAGATTTTTTCCCCTCTGAATTAAGGACAAGGAAATCGCTGGAGTCACGATCACCGACAAGGTAAACTGCCATAAGGCCAGTGCCATTTTCAGTGATCTCAAGGAAGCTCAGGCTGAAGACGATATAAGAGAAGGGACATCCCAGCAGGAAAGTTTAAAGCTTCATTCGGGTGGTTTGAAAAATTCAGGAGAAGGACTGGCGTTTGTTTGGTGGTGTGGTATGGGGAGGCTGCCCGCTCAGATATGAAAGTAGCCGAAGCCTTTGTTAAGAAATTCAACGAGTTGGCTCTCCAGGAAGGCTTACATTCCACAGCAAGTCTTCAACTGTGACAAAACTGGGCTCTTTTGGAAAAAATGCCTCGTCGGCCCTATATCCCGAGACAAGAGATGAAGCAGCCCGGGCATATGCCTATGAAGGACAGGTTGACCCTTGCACTCTGTGAAAAGGCCAATGGGGATTATAAGGATAAGTCACAACTGGTGTATCATTCAGAGTTCTTGAGCCTTGAAGTCCCACAAAGGGCTAAAGGAAAAGCTTCTGGCAAATGAGACAATTTTTCGTAGAGTGGGTAAACCTCTGTTTTGGTCAGACTTACAAATTATCTGGAAGAGAACCACCTCCCTCTCAAATGTCTGTTGGTGTTGGACAACGCCCTCCCTCACGCTCCTGGCCATGAGGATGACATCTTCCTATAGTATTCCTTTATCAATGTTCTCTTCCTTCCACCTAATACCACCCATCGCCTCCAGCTCACAGACCAGCAAGTGATTTCGAATTTCAAGAAACTCTATATGAAACATCTCTTCAAGAGATGTTTTGAATTCGCTGACAGCATAAACCTCACCCTGAATGAACTTGGAAGGAGCATTTTGATATCGTGAAATGCTTCAGATTCATCCGCAACCTGAGGTTGAGGGAATCGTTTCACACACAAGTCATATCGTATAACAGTTAAAAGAACAAATAATACTGTATGAAACAGGAAATTACTGCAGTCATGCCTCTCTTCACGAAAGAATCTGCTTATGAAATTTTCAAGCTGCGAAACGAGATGCGAATATTTTTATGACTCACTTTGTGAAAAATGTTTCATTTTAAGAAAAGACATTTGCAAGCCAGGCTGAAAACAAAATAGTCACCCAATAAAAAGTTGAAAAAAATGGGTTTAGACAATAAAAAATGTAGCTGTAGTCTATAACGGGTAACTATAATAGCACAGTACGTATGGTACTGTATATTTTGTATATGTACAGTATTGTACTGTATGTATTGTATTATTTTCCATTTATTATTACATTATGTTGTTATAACTCAATTTACAGGTATTAACTGTTAGTTTAGGTATATTGAATGGTTCAAATGTATTTGTCTGTACAGTATTTCATTGTCGTTATACTGTAGCTTTATCATAAGATTTAATGTGGTATTTTGTAAGGTTTGGAACAAATTAGGCAATTTGCATGTGAAATGTAACTCACAACACGAAAAAAATCACTTTATGAAAGCCACTCCAGAACGAATTAATTTCATGTCGCGAGGCATTACTGTACAGTGAACCCTCGCTACTTCGCGGTTCGACCATCGTGGATTCACCACTTCGCGGGTTTTTTTTATAACCCATATATATATACATATCGCGGATTTTCCGGAAATTTCGAAAATACCGCGATATCCGAAGACCCCAAATACGATATTTCGTTACCTGTAATTCCATTAATACTGTAATTAGTAATATCTGCTCTTACTGATTGTTCATTGCATTACATATGATATATAATTCAGCACAGAAAGAAATAAAACACGAAAAGAGAATGTGATCATACAATAATTCAGTACTGTATACAGTACGTAATAAAATTAAATTGAACATGAAACGCAAATCAGATGCAGTCATACCATATTAGAATGGTGTAAGGCTGCTGATGGCTACTACTGTACTACAAATGTAATGGATGTGCTTCTTTTCCATGAATCTTTTGTATGTATACGTACGTAGTACTGCATCCAATAATATTCTTTGTTGCAAAAATCACATTTCGAATAAGCGTACGAGAGAGAGAGAGAGAGAGAGAGAGAGAGAGAAAGAGACACACACACATCCTACAACAAAAGCATAAAATAGCATACGTAAAGCTATTATTATTATTGTTATTATTATTATTATTGTTGTTGTTAATGAAATTATTATTGTTATTATTATCATCATTATTATTATTATTATTACTGTATTATTATCATTATTTATTATTATTATTATTAATACTGTACGTACAGTATACGCGGGGTATCTTGTACTTTGAATTGGTAACCTACGCATCATATAAGACGGGTTGTGATTGGTTCAAGCGCTGATAGATGACGAATCAGAACTCAAGTTTTGTTATCTACCCTGTGAATGGTGTTTTGCCCGCATCTCCAGCTTCCAGCCTCTGTTCGCGGCCACTTTCTCTTACGCCGTATCGCTGAGTAGACATTGTTAAGTTTGTGAACTTTAATCTGTGCTGTGTGCGACTGTTTTAAGTTGAACTTTTTGTTGAACTTTCTGTTAAATCCTACTGTACAATGGCTCCCAAGCGTTCTGCTTCTACTAAGGCTGGTAGTGAGCCTAAACGCCACCGAAGGATGATGACGATTGCTGAGAAGGTTACGCTTCTCGATATGTTGAAAGACGGTAGAAGTTTTGCGTCCGCAGCCCACCATTTTGGAATCAACGAATCCACCGTTCGCTATGTCAAGAAGGATGCGAACATTAGAAAAACGGCTGCAATCACCTTTAGCAGATCAGCGAAGCGAGTCGTTACCACGCGTAATAAAACGATCGTACGCATGGAAGGTGCTTTAGCTGTGTGGATTGTCGACTGCCGGAAGAAGAACATAGCCTTGGATACGAACACCATCCGAACAAAGGCTTTGAGCTTGTATGAGAATTTTGCTGCAAAGGAACCTCAAGACGACGACGGCAACCATGCTGAAGATGATGATGCAGATGAACCTCAACCAGGGACATCCACTGATTCCCAGCCTCAGAAACAACGTTTTTCCGCCAGCAAAGGATGGTTCGCGAAGTTTCAGAAACGCTTCGCCCTGAAAAGCGTTTCCCTGCATGGCGAGGCTGCTTCGGCTGACACTGCCGCTGCTGAAACTTACGTGAACCAGACGTTCAAGAATATTATCGCCGAAGGTGGATACAAGCCGAAACAAGTGTTTAATATGGATGAGACCGGCTTGTTTTGGAAGAGAATGCCGTCGCGAACTTTCCTGTTCAAAGAGGAAGCCAAAGCCTCTGGCTTTAAAGCATTCAAGGATCGCGTTACCCTCGTGATGTGTGGCAATGCTGCTGGATTTTTGCTAAAGCCGGGGCTTATTTATAAGTCAAAAAATCCTCGCGCTTTGAAAAATAAAAACAAGAATCTCCTTCCCGTGTACTGGATGCAAAATCCAAAAGCATGGATTACGAAGATGCTGACCTCCAACTGGTTCCACCAGTGTTTCATCCCGCAAGTCAATGAATATCTCGTAGAGAGGGGCTTGCCATTCAAGATCCTTCTCCTTATGGATAACGCTGGTGGACACGCAACTGACCTGTCGCGTGAGGGCGTTCAGGTTGAGTTCCTGCCACCCAACACCACGTCATTAATTCAACCGATGGACCAGGGGGTTATCAGGGCGTTCAAGGCCCTCTATACGAAGAATACCTTGGCGGACCTCGTTGCGTGTGTGGATGCTGCCCAAGATGATGAGGATGAAGATTTTAACTTGAAGGCGTACTGGCGGCAGTATATCATAGCCACGTGCCTGAAGAATATTCAGAAGGCACTACAAGAGATGAAACCTGCAACCGTGAATGCGAGCTGGAAGAAGTTGTGGCCCCAGATTGTTTACGACGACGAGGGATTTACACCTGCTGAGATTCAACACTCTGCAATACGGAAATCTGTGCAGTTGGCTGCCATAATTGGAGGTGACGGGTTTGGCGACATGACGACTGAAGACGTCGACGAGTTGTTGGACTGCCATTCCCAGCCGCTAACTGACGCAGACCTAGAAGACCTGACGAAATCGACAAGCGAAGAAGAGAGTGAAACCCAGGAAGAGACCCAACAAAATGTCGAAGAAACGGGCTCAACACTAGAACGGCTTGCCAAGTTCTGCAACCATATCAAGGAGGTGAAAGAAATGTTGCAAGAGTGGGACGAGGATATGGTTCGGTCTATGCAATTCTCCATCAAGGTCGATGACATCATGACTCCCTACAGGATGCTCTTAGAGCGAAAAAGAAGCAGCGACAGCAACTTCCGATCACAATGTTCTTCCAGCCTCGCAAAAAAGAGCCAGTTCCTCCTACTACTACGCCTTCGGAAGAAATTGAAGAAGTTGAAGAGGTGTCCCAGGAAAAGACACCTCCGTCTGAAGAGACGTAAAATTGCTATCATTGGCTGCACAGTAGAACACATCATCAGCTTCATCATCATTTCTACTGTGCAGCAAATTCATCGCCATCATCATTCAAGTTTTTCTTGAACTTCTTTCGTGGTGAGTATAGTAACAATCTATATTTTTTACTTTAATATTCTAACATTTTAATATTTGTGCCTGTTTTATAGTTTAGTACTGTATGCATTAAGTTAAAGGGAAGGTTTTAAAAGTCTACATGTTGTAACCTATCATATTTTTTTAGTTTAAAATTTACATTTACGTACGTAAAACAATCTCTCTCTCTCTCTCTCTCTCTCGTAAATTGTTTTCCTGCTTTGCTACGTACAGTATGTACTGTATGATTTTATATAGATACGGTAAATTATATTTGTAATAACATATTTTGTAAATGCTTTTACTGTAAATATCATTATTTATCACTTTCATCATGCGCGTTAAATGCCTTCTTTGTTCTGAGCATGGTTGTTTACTGAGCGTACAGTACTTTATGACGCCGTCGTTTCAGGCGGCGTCATAAAGAAAAACATTTCATTTGGAAGTCCTAAGAAAAATTAAGTAAAACATTGGTAATAACAAAATCAACATACTGTATAATCAATATAATCGATGCAAAAACTAACCTATACATATATGTGTACACTAAATGAGTTATGAGTGTTTCTTCATTATGATCAGAGATGAACGTAAACAAAACATTGGTTGCCATTTTTTATCGTGCTTTTTAGCGTGTTTAGGAAACGCATGATATAAAATCGCCTTTAATATTTGTGCCTGTTTTAGTTTAGGGTACTGTAGTACATGCATTAAGTGTTCTGTACATTAAAGGGTAGTTTGTTAACAGTACTACATACAAGGGAAGGTTTTAAAAGTCTGAATATACATGTTGAATAAATAGGTAAATATGGTGTCACTACTTCGCGGATTTTCACCTATCGCGGCCGCGTCTGGAACCTATCTACCGCGATAAACGAGGGTTCACTGTATATATATAGATATATGTGTATATATATATATATTTAGATGCTTATGATTTACCTTTATCAACCCCTACTATT